>NC_050198.1:34450278-34779510 GCF_004126475.2 Phyllostomus discolor | reverse complement strand
CACCTGCATCCTGGGAACACTCTGTGGCTGCTCTCCTCTGTAGGCCAGGTATGACTTAGGGGGAGAAGGACCCTGCAGGCAATCCAAAGATCATCAGGGCTGCCCCTCTGATCACAGGCCCAGAGTGCAGGGGCCCTGGGGCAGAGTGCTATCAAAGGAGGGGCTGCTGGCACGCCTCACATAGTGGGGTTCGCTCCCACACCCCAGCATCCTGCTTTTCAGCTGCCTCAGGTGCAGCTCTCCAGGGCCCTGCAGAGCCAAGGGAGTAGTGCCTCCTCCTAGATTTCAAATGACGGGCCCACCACAGGCTCAGGACAGAGAGCCACCTGGGGCCTGGCTTCCCCAAGCTTTGGGGCTCAATCTTTGTCCAGCAAAGCTTCAGGGCAGGCCCATCACCCCAGCATGCCTTGTCCCAGGGTTTCCAGAAGGCAGGACCCCTGCCCCAATGGATCTCATGGGCAGTGCACCCGGCAAAAGCGATTATACTCAAGCCTTAAGGTCTAATGGAATTTGCCCTTGGGTTTTAGAATTGCTGAGGACCTGTCATTCCTTCTTTCCTATTTCTGTCTTTTGGAATGGAAATGTCTACCCTGTGCCTTCCCAACACTGCACTTTGAAAGCATGTAGCTTGTCTGGATTTCACAGGTCCACAGATGAAGACCAATTTGCCTCAGGATGAATTGTACCTTGAGTCTCACCCAAACCTGATTTAGATGAGATTTGGGGGGCTGTTGGGATGAAATGGATATAGTTTGCACTTGAGAGGGACATGAATTGTCAGGGCAGGGGCAGAAGACTATAGACTTCTGTGCCCCGCCAAATGTAAAGGTATTAGAAGGTCATGAGCCCTCATGAATGGAATTGGTACTCTCATGAAAGAGACTGCACAGAGCTCCCTAACCCCTTCCACAGGTGAGGACACAGATGAGGAAGTGGGCCATCACCAGACACTAAATCTGCCTGCAGTATGATCTTTGACTTCCAGCCTCCAGAACTGTGAGAAATAAGTGTTGCTTATAAGCCACCCAGTCTGTGGTGTTTTTTTATAGCAGCCCCAACCAAGACACCTTGGTAGGCTTCTTTGGATTTTGGAAGCAATGCTTGAATGTGCTAATTTGAATCCATCTACAGACTTCCCACAAGGTTTCCATTTAGTTGAAGCTCTGCAGTTCAGACTGCGATAGAAGCTGCTCTTGAACTTGGAGCTTATGATCTAGAAGATCAATGATACGCAGAGGAGTGTCTGTGACAAATGAGAATGCCGTAGGAAGGTTCTGGCAAGCATCAATGAGAGAATCACAACCAGCCTCGAGGATTTCACAGCAAATCTGCATCCTCTTTTGCAGATAACTATTCTCTTTTCAAAAAATTTTACTGAGCCCTGGCTGGTGTGGCTCAGTGGATTGAGCACCAGTCTGTGAACTGAAAGGTCACTGGTTATCACTGGTTAGGTTCCAGGTTAAGGCACATGCCTGGGTTGCAGGCCAGGACCCCAATTGGGGGTGGGTGAGAGGCAATCAATCGATGTTTCTCTCCCTCTCTTTCCCCCTCCCTTCCCCTCTCTCTAAAAATAAATGTTTTAAATCTTTACAAATGTTATTGAGGTATAATTGATGTACAATATTATATTAGTAGCAGATTGTAGCATAGGCCCTGACAGTTGGGAGGGCTTCTGTTTTGTAATGCAAGTGCCTGACTTAAGCTTTGATTGCTGAGGCATCCATTTTAATGAGGAATCCATCTGAAAGACAGCTACCTCCAATAAACAGTGCCACCACAGGACTGAAGAGCCAGCTAAAGAGCCAGGTGCAGCACCCCAACCTTCCCCAGCCGCCTCTGTTTTAGAGATCTTGGTTGATTTTAATAAGTGACCATTTAAGCTACTTGTTTGTTTTCTCTTACTGCATTTTAAATACCTGCTCTTATGGTCTACGTTCACCAATAAAGAGTGAACCCCTGAAGCCCTAAAGAGGCCCCCGTACTTGACCCCAATAAAAAGAGAACTCTAGAAGCACTCTTTCTCTTTCTATCCCTCCCTCCCTCTCTCCTCTTTCTTACTCCCTCTCTCTCTCCCTCTCTCTCCCCCTCCCTCCCTCCTTTTCTCTCCCCACCTCCCCCTGCCATCTGTGTGTGGCCCCAGGTGTGCTGTGATATTTTCAGGTCTTATAAGTAGCAAACCTGTATCTTTTCCAAGTCCCCTAATGGTTATTGTTGGAGGGCATGTTGCAATCATAATAAGAACCACAAGGGCTGGTTAGTGATAGGCTGAGACCAGAACAAAGCACAGGTGTACAACATAATGATCCAATATGTGTATATGTTTCAAAATGATCATCATAATAAGTTCGGTTACCATCCATCACAACACATAGTTACCAAATGTTTTCTTGTGATGAAGACTTAATATCAACTCTCTCAGCAACTTTCATATATATATAGTACCGTACTGTTAACTATAGTCACCATGCTGTGCATTCCATCCCCGTGACTTATTTATTTTATAGCTGGAGGTTTGTGCCTTTTTCCCACCATCACCTATTTTGTCCACTCACTCCTCCCACCTCTGGCAACCACCAGTATTACTATTCTTTTGAGAAACAGCTTCCGGTTTACTGCTGGGCCTTGGCAGAGACCAAACACCTAACCGTGAGATACATAGTCATCAGTCAGCCTGAAATTCCCATCATGAATGGGTGTCTCATCTGACCCACGTGGCTGGAAGATTAGGCATGCATAGCAGCAATCTATTATCGAATGAAACTAGTATAAAAGAGACCAAGTTGGGCAGGTCCAGAATGTACTATAAGTCACATGGGCAGGTGGCTCAGACTCTTTTGACACCTGCTCCTGTGGTATTGCCTGCTTGCGTTCCAACCATGTCCGCAGTGTCGTGGGGTGTTCCTAATGGCAAGTTAACTGATGAAGAAAACAGTCTAGCTGGTCTTATATGTGGGTCTGCATGATATGCTGGTGGAAAGTGGACAGGTGTGCATCAGGGCAACCCTGAGTGACAGCGGCGGAAGGAAATCCCCTTCAGTGAGTAAAACACAGAACAGCATATTTTGTTGTTTACCATGTCTACAGTGAGAGATGGACCAATGTATGGACATACATTGATGTATGGTCGGGGACTTGGATGTAACAGGATGGGAATATTAGTGACAAGGAAGCCTGGGGAAGACAGAGGCAGATGGACTTCTGAATGGCTCATACAGTGAGGATATTTGTGTCCCATGTGAATGCCACCCAAAGGCATGCACTGCAGAGGAGTCTCCTAATAACCGTGTGGACAAAATGGTTTGCCCTGTGCCCAACAGTCAGCCATCTTTACCCAACATCCCAGTGTTTGGGGAAAGAAACAATAAGCCCATGTCTCAGTCAGCTCGGGCTGCCATGACAAGTTACCACAGACTGGGTGCTTAAACAACAGGCATTTATCTCTCACAGTTCTAGAGGCTGGGAAGCCCCACAATCTGGGTGCAGGTAGATGCTGTGCATAGTGAAATCCTTTTTCCTAGCTTGCAGACAGCCTTATTCTTGCTGTGTCCTCACTTGCAGAAAGCCAGAGGTCTCTCTCATGGCTCTTCTTATAAAGGCACTAATCCCATCGTGAGGCTTCATCTTCATGACCTAATGATGTTCCAAAGACCCCATGTCCAAATATCACTTTTGGGATTAAGGTTTCAACAAATTTGTGCTGAGGGACACGATTCAGTCCATAGCAACCCATGAACAAAGAGGCAGGGGTGGAAACCACGCCTGGGCTCAGCAACAGGAACTTGCCCTTACCAAGGATGGTAACAGGAAAGCTAACTCAGAGTGCCTAACCTGCCATCAGTGGAAACCCAGACTGAGACCTCGATATGGTCTCTGGGGACCAGCCAGCCAACCAGTGGTGGCAGGTTGATTATCCCAGTCGTGTTTCATCAAGGAGGGGAAAAGATTCACCTTCACAGGAACAGACACATTTTCTGGATACGGTTTTCCTTCCCTGCCCATAATGCTCATGCCAGCACCACCATCTGTGGACTCTTCTACATAGCATCACATCTGATCCAGACACTGATTTCACAGCAAAGGAAGTGTAGTGATTGGTCCCCGCCTGTGGAACGAACTGGCCTTACCACATGCTACATCATCTGGGAGTGGCTGGCCTAATTGAAAGGTGAAATGGCTTTGGAGACTCAGTTATGATGCTAGTTGCGAAACAGCACTCTGAAAGGATGGGTTTTTGTTTGACAGGATGTTATACGAGGGAATATTCTTTGAATCAAAGACCAATATGTGGTTCTGTCTCTCCCATGTCCAGTATAAGTGGGTCCTGAAATCAAGGGGTAGAAGTACCAGTGGCTCCTCTCACTATCATACCTAATAACCCACTCATGGGATGTTTGCTTCCCATCTTGGCAACTTTGAGCTCTGCTTGTTTGGAAATCTAAGTCCCCGTGATGGTTCACTTTCTGTGTCAACCTGACTCGGCTATGGGAAGCCTGGATATGTGGTTAAATACCAGTCTGGGCGTGCCCGTGAGAGTGTTTCTGTATGACAGACAGTAACCTCTGAACTGGTGCACTGAGGAAAGGAGATGCCTCCCAAAGTGAGGGACTCATCCAATCCACTGAAGGCCTGAACAGAAGAAAAAGGCCAAGTGTCTAACTGTCAGCCGGGACATCAGTCTTCTCCTGCCTTTGAACTTGGACTCAGACTTGGGCTGGAACTACACCATCAACTCTTCTGAGTTTCCAGGATGCTGACTGCAGATTTTGGGACTTCTCACCACCCACAACTTCATGAACCAATTCCTTGTAATACATCTCTATAAATATATCCTTTTGGTTCTGTCTGTCTGGAGAACCCTAATACAGATTTTGGTACTGGGGGTGGAGTTAAAGAGACAAAATGTTAAGAATGAGTTTTCTGAACTGGTTCTGAAGTTCTTGGAATTGACTCTCTGATTAAACTTGAAGACTTCAATGGCTCTATTTCTAGTAATAAAGAGAGCACTGACAGTCTATGGCATAGACCGTGGAGACACTCAAACGGTCTTTATTGGATACATAGTCAATGACTTATAAGAAGCAAGGAGCTGGGTGACTGCGTGTGTGATACTTTCAAACATTTTGGGAAAACTAAGGGATATAATGAGATTGGCTAGTTGTTCCTAATGTCTCTGGACAAAGTGGTGTAAGAGAAGATGAGCTGAAGGATCAGAATTCCCAGCTCCAGCACCACATAAGTGACCAGAAAACTTCAGGTGTGCCCTGAAGGGAGAGCTTTCTCTCCTTCAGCATGAGAGCTGAGATGGCTGAAAATCAAACCCAGAATCTCATCGTGCAACTGGCAGAATTACAAGGCAAGTGAAGCCCCCAGCCTTGCAATGCCTACTGTTAAAGCCAGGGCATTTATGGGCAAGAAATAAGATCCTGAAACTTGGAATGCATTTGTGTGGGAAGACCCTAATGAAGCTAGGGACACTGTGACCTAAATTCTTTAGAAGTCCTCATTGCCAGTGGGCGAGGGCTCAACCAGGGAGCACAACAATGGTTCCATTGAATTGGAAAGTGAGAAATTTTAGACATTTTGGGCTCATGTGCCAGAGAAACTACAGGCCAAAAAAAAAAAGGCAGAGGAGGAGTAGAGTTAATGTACTGCTAGAGTGATTGCTTTTAATTTCTAAGGGGAAATTGGTTGCTGCAACACAGTGCAGGCGAGGATTAGTCTGCAACCCATAGGAGTATCTGAGGCGCCTCTTAGTACTTCCATGCCTAATAGTCAAAGTTAATGGAGAACTATAGCAACCAAAACCAGGCAGGATGATTGAGGACTCAGACTTTTCAGGAATGAAAGTTTGGGTGACTCCATCAGGTAAAAGAGAACATCTGAGATTATAGAGGAAGGCAGGGAAAATACAGAATGGATAGTGGAAGAAGGAAGCCAAAGATAGCAATTACAGCCTTGTGATCAATTACAGATATGAGTACTATTGTAGCTTTGCTCGTTTCCTTCTTGCTTGTTATACTTATGTGTTTATATGCTAGCGATTTCCTTTTTCTCTGTCCTTCCCATTTCAATTTTATATGCAAATAGTTGGTGGAAATTAATTTTATAATTTCATCTTTAGAAACTAGAATATTAGTGGGACTGTGACTAAATTTTGAGGAATAATTCATATAAACAGCAATGGATATAATGACTTGGTATTTTGTCTCTCTTCGTTTTGGGATAAGAGTGGAACTTCCTCTCTTGTGACAAGGATAGCTGTATCTTGTTAGATATATCCCATGAAGTTGTTCTGTCTTATGAGACAAAATGTGTGTGTGAGTGCACAGGAAAGCTGAGTAATCAAAGGGGTGGACTGTGGCACCTACAGATTTTTGTCTCTTGGCTCAAATGTTCTTTATGCCTATTTGAAAATGGCTCTGGTCTACTTAAATATTTTTCCTTTGCCAGCTGATACCGACGTTCGCCGGTAGAGGGCACTGGAAAGACATCGCAAAAAAGAAAATGGTTTTGCTCCCCACTCCTGAGGGGCCCACTCAGCAGGTTCCTGCAGCACACACAGCTTTGTCCAGCACCAGGGTCCAGAAGCATCGCAGATTCTCCAGTGCTTGGCTCCTGCAAGACATGGTGACCACCAGCACCTTCTCCCTAGAATCTCCCATCAGACAGTTTAGTAGCAGTATGCCTCTGGCTTCTGAAGCACTCACAGCTTCTCCATTTCCAGTTCTTCCAAGGCAAGGCAGCCGGCAGCACCCGGTGGCTAGCAACTTCTCCTGACACCCTCCCTCACATCTAGTTTTGTAGCAGGGTGCCTCTGGTGACTCACCTTCCCATGAACAGCTTTCTTTGGCACCCTAGATGGTGAATTTCTGGCAAGATCCAGAAAGCAGATTTCCAGCAAGTTCCACCATTCAGTGAGTCACGACCATAGTTTCTCCAGCAATGACTGGATCTCGGCTGAGTTCAGGAGCAGGGGGTGGGGTGGGCAGATGGTTGTGGGCAGAGTAGGGTCTTCTTTTTTTTTTTTAAGATTTTATTTATTTATTTTTAGGGAGGGAAGGGGGAGAGAGAGAGAGAGAGAGAGAGAGACATTAATGTGCGGTTGATGGGGGTTATGGCCTGCAACCCAGGAATGTACCCTGGCTGGGAATCGAACCTGGGACACTTTGGTTCCCCGCGCTCAATCCACTGAGCTACGCCAGCCAGGGCAGAGTAGGGTCTTCTTTGGGTGCTGTATTTCAGCCATGCTCGTGCTTCTTGAACATAAGGATTATATCTATAAAGCTGTCTTAAGTCCTTTGTTTATTGTACCCATCATCTGGGTCATTTTCTATGGATTATTTTTCTCCATGTGGGTTGTATTCTCCTGCTTTTTTTCCATACATGAAAATACTTTATTATATGCCAGACATTGTAAATTTTACCTTGTCGAGTGCTGAATTATTTTAGACTTAAGAAATGGGGCGGGAGTGCTTTGTTCTGGGACACAGTTAATCAATTTGATCCCTTTGAGGCTTGTATTTAAGTTTCTTTAAGGGGGGACCTGAATAACCTTTAGCCCAGGACTGATCTGACTGATAGTATGAGATTTTTATTCAATGCTCCATGTGTTAGTAGGTTTTTCCACTCAAGTGGTGATGTGGATTAACTGTTTCTGCCTCTGTTTCCTTCTGATTCTTTCCAGTGGCCTTTACCTGGCCTCGGGCACTTTTCTCACTCAGTGTGCTGATCAGTACTGGTTGCAGATTTGAAGGGAACACTTTGTAGATCTCCAGAGCTTTCTCTTCCTGTGCAGCTCCCTCCTCCATAGCACCTTGCCCTGTCCTGTGAATTCCAGCTGCTTTCAGAGTTCCCAGATGTTCACCCTCACCCTGGCATGAACAATTGCATTCATCTGTGGTTTATCCTTCCTGTGTTTCTTTTTGCAAAAATAAGTAGATACACATCTATATTCTTCTTTAAAAAGATTTTAGTTATTTACTTTTAGAGAGAGGGAAACATCAATGTGTGGTTGCCCCTTGTGCACCCCCCTACTGGGGAACCTGGCCTGCAACCCAGGCATGTGCCCTGTCTGGGAATCGAACTGGTGACCCTTTGCTTCGAAGTCTGGCGCTCAATCCACTGAGCCATGCCAGCCAGGGGCACATCTATATTCTTATTTCTTCTTCTTTTTTATCAGAAGATAGGACTTTCTTTTTAAAAACCCTATAGACTAAATAATCAATTCCCCAAATCCTCAAATCTCCTAGAACCCAACTGACAAAAGCTAATTTACTGAAAAAAATCAATGTGCTGAATTCTTGAGGATTTGGAGATAATTTGAATTTCGCTCTAGTACTGGGTGATAGGTACCAAACACCTTCAACCAAATCTAGGTCAATTCACTGTTGCTGTTCTACGGCCAGGGGCAGCAGAATGGATGATAGCAATGCAAAATCTTGGCTGGGGGGAATCCATAGGCATGGGTTGACTTGGTCACTTGGTTGGTAACTGGGCACCCAGGGAAAGATCCTGGACAGCAGGGGGGCCTTCTTTTCACTAAAGCTCGTGTTTGCAATGGCGATGGGGCCAAAGAGTGAAGATGAGGGGTAGCAATGTTCATCTCAAAGTGGAGCTTTTCCAATACACTAAGACCTGTGAGCTGAGGCCACCTAAGAAGAGACTAGTAAATTTTCATGACCATGGATTTGACAGAGGATTCTTTTTTAAAAAATGTTTTTTATCCTCACATGAGGATATCATTTTCATTGCTTTTAGAGAGAGAGGAAGGGAGAGACAGAAACATTGACGAGAGGGAGAGAAATATAGATGCAAAAGAGTAGCACTGATTGGTTGCCTCCTGTATGCGCCTGGACTGAGATCGCACGTACCTGAGCTTGGGATTGCATATGCCTAGACCAGGGGTTGAACCCACAACCTAGGTATGTGCCCTGACCAGGAATGGAACCAGCAACCTTTTGGGGGTTTTTAAATTATATTTTATTGATTATTCTATTACAGTTGTCCCAATTGTCCCCCTTTGCCCCCCTCCACCCAGCACCTCCCACTCCCTCAGGCAATGCCCATACCATTGTTCAGATCCACGAGTAATGCATATAAGTTCTTTCCCTACTCCATTTCTTATACTGTACTTTACATCCTTATGGCTATTCTTTAACATTCTATTTGTACTTAATCCCCTCACCTCTTCACCCATTCCCCCACATTCCCTTTCCATCTGGCAACACTCTCTGTATCCATGATATAATCTCTGTTCTTCTTGTTTGCTTAATTTGTTTTTTAGATTCAATTTTTTAAAAGATTTATTCATTTATTTTTAGAGAGAGGAGAAGGGAGGGAGAAAGAGGGAGAGAAACATCAATGTGGGGTTGCCTTCCCCGTGCCCCACACTGGGAACCTGGCCCGAAACCCAGGCTTATGTCCCAACTGGGAATCAAACTGGTGGCCCTTTGGTTCACAGGCCAGCACTCAATCCACTGAGCCACACCAGCAAGGGCTAGATTCAATTGTTGATAGATATATATTTATTGCTATTTTATTTTTCATAGTTTTGATCTTTTTCTTAAGTAAGTCCCTTTAACATTTCATATAATAATGGTTTGGTGATGATGAACTTCTTTAGTCTTTTCTCATCTGGGAAGCTCTTTATCTGCTCTTCAATTTTAAATATCTTTCCTGGGTAGAGCATTCTTACCTCTAGATCCCTGCTTTTCATGACTTTGACTGTTTCTTGCCAATCCCTTCTAGCCTGAAAAGTTTCTTTTAAGAAATTAGCTGATAAGTCTTATGGGAATTCCCTGTAGGTAACTAATTGGTCTTCTCTTGCCACTTTTTAAGATTTTCTCTTCATTGCCTGGCTGTATAGCTCAGCGAGTTGAGTGCGGGCCTGTGAATCAAGGGATCACCAGTTCGATTCCCAGTCAGGGCAAATGTCTGGGTTGCAGGCCAAGTCCCCAGTAGGGGGCGTGTGAGAGGCAACCACATATTGATGTATCTCTCCCTTTCTCCCTCCCTTCCTCTCTCTCTAAAAATAAATAAATAAAATCCTTTAAAAAAAGATTCTGTCTTTATCATTAACCTTTAGCATTTTAATTATGATGTGTCTTGGAGTGGGCCTCTTTGCATCCATCATAATTGGGACTTGCTGTGCTTCCTGGACTTGCATGTCTATTTCCTTCACCAAATTAGGGAAATTTTCTTTCACTATTTTTTCAGATAGATTTTCCATTTCTTGCTCTTTCTTTTCTCCTTCTGGCATCCCTATGATGTGAATGTTGGACCTCCTGAAGTGATCCCAAAAGTTTTTATTTTTTTATTCTTTGTTTTTTATTCTTTTTTCTTCTTGTTATACTGTGCAGTTGTTTTTTGGTTCCTTATCTTCCAAATCATTGATTTGATTCTTGGCTTCATCCACTTTACTGTTGTTCCCCTGTAAGTTGTTATTTCAACTAGTGTATACCCTTCGTTTGTGAGTGGGTCTTTTTTATGATGCTGAAGTCCTCACTAAGTTCCTTGAGCATCCTTATAACCAGTGTTTTGAACTCTGCATCTGATAGATTGCTTATCTCCATTTTGTTTAGCACTTTTTCTGGAGTTTTGATCTGTTCTTTCATTTGGGCCATATTTCTTTGTCTCCTCATTTTGGCAGCCTCTCTGTGTTTGTTTCTATGTATTAGATAGAGCTGCTTTGACTCCCTGTCTTAAGTTGTAGAAAAGGCACCTGTAAATTGTGTGGGTCAGAGCTTTATGTAATAACCAGGGTAGGGTAACCCACTTTACCACATCTTAGCTCTGTGTTGGGGGAGGGCTCAAAGAGGGGACTGTGCTGCTGCCTAGCTTCTGAAGGTTTGCCCTGGCACTTACCCTGTTTCCAGTCACTTGATTTACTGCCCCCCCCCATATGCAACTGGTGCCCCTCTTGCTTTTGCCCTGGTGCTGAATCCCAGAGGGGATGGATTTGTGTAGGTCCTAAATCTGTATGGGCCCTTTAAGTGGAATGTCCTGAAAATCCAGCAGTTTCTTCTGCCACTCCAACCCACACTGGTTTTTACAACCAGAAGTTATGGGGATTTATCTTCATGGCAGAGCAACCCTGGACTGTGCTGTCCAGCCTGAGGCTTGCTCACTACAAGGTATCCCTCCTGATTTTTATCCACCACACATGAATGTGGGACCACCTGTTCCACTGCCACCACTTCTCCATGCCACACCATGTCTCTGCACCTCTCTATACCTCTCTGCATCTCTGCCCCTCCTACTCGTCTGGATGGATGTGGTTTCTTTAACTCCTTGGTTGTCAGACTTCTATACAACTCAATTTTCTGATGGTTCTGGGTGTTATTTGTTTTGAGGTCTAGTTCTAATTCTGTGGTTGTGTGAGGTGAAGCTTGTTTACCTATGCTTCCATCTTTTCTTTTTTTAAGAATCACATTTTCTTTTTTTTTCTCTTTTTTAAGATTTTATGTATTTATTTTGAGAGAGAGAGAGAAAGAGAGAGAGAAACATCAATGTGTGGTTGCTGGGGGCTGTGGCCTGCAACCCAGGCATGTGCCCTGACTGGAAATTGAACCTGCTATGCTTTGGTTCACAGCCCGCACTCAATCCACTGAGCTACGCCAGCCAGGGCTATGCTTCCATCTTGACCAGAAGTCTCCATTAATAAGTTTTTAAAAATCTGTATCAGAGAGAGAATATGAAAACACCAAATTATGTAGTAGGTGAAAAATAATGCTTAATGTGTGGGGAGGGTGGATGGAGAGTGATGGCAGGAAGTTTCCCACTGCACACATTTCACCTTTGTTTTTGAAGTATATGCTTATTACCTATTCAAAAATTAGGTAATTATTTAAAGCACACCTACAAAAAAGAGACATCAACCTGAAAATAGTTGGAGAGGAAAATTCTGAAATGTACTTTGGCATGCGGAAAGCATAGGGATGAATAGTAATGAATAAAGCAGATCATAGAAAGCTAAATCATATACTAGCAGTTGAGAGGATGAAAATCGGCATAATATTGCATAGTGTAAGCCCTGCCATTTGTTTTCTGTTCTCTTTTGTAATGCAAGTACCTGACTTAAGCTTTGGTTGACTGAGACAGCTGATTCAAAGAGGCACCCACTTCCAATAGACACATTTTCAGGCACAGGGCTAGATTAAAGACGGGTGCTTCCCTCTGCTGAGGTTTTTACATTTTAGAGATCTTGGTTGATCTCAGTCAGTGACCATTTGGGCTGTTTGTCTTTGCTTACTGCATTTTAGATTCCTGTTCTTATGTTTTAAATTCAGTAATAAAGAGTGAGCCCTGGCTGGTGTGGCTGAGTGGATTGAGTGTCAGCCTGTGAACCAAAAGGTTGCTGGTGTGATTCCCAATCAGGGCACATGCCTGGGTTGTGGGCCAGGTCCCCAGCTGAGGGTGTGTGAGAGGCACCTGATCCATGTTTCTCTCACACATCACTGATGTTTCTTTCCCTCTTCTTCTCCCTCCCTTCCCCCTTCCCCTGTCTCTAAAAATAAATAAATAAAATCTTAAAAAAAGGGGCAAGCCAGCAAAACCGGAGGCCCCCACCCTTGACCCTAATAAAAACAGAACCCCAGGCCCATTCTCCTTCTCCCACTTCTCCTCTCCTTCTCTGGTCCCAGGTGGCACTGTGTAATTTCCAGGTCTCAGTAAGTAATAAGCCTGTATCTTTTGAAAGCTTCCTGATGATTTATTGCCGAAGGGTGTCTTGCAATCACACTAGAAACCATGAGGGCCAGTCCAGCCACAACATAAGGCTGAGACCTGTATAAAACAAATTGAAAGAGGAATCCCCAAATCCCCAAAAGACTTGAAATTAACAGCACCAAGTACCTCTGGAAGTAAGACTGCATCCAAAAACAAAGACGGATAGGTTAAAAGTTTATTTATGAAGAACTTAGGCCCATGCATTTTCTTTCCACTCCGTGAATCTGGAAGGATATGAAACATATGAACAATTAATAGTGGGCATATACAGGACACCACAGCCAATGACAACAGAATAAACTATTTTGAAATGCATATAAAACATTTGCCAGAATTAACCATATCCATAACTATATAGTGATCTTAATAAATTTCAAAGGATTGAAATTCAGAGCATATCCTCTGATCATTGTGAAAATACATGATATCATAAAAACAATATAACTACAAGATCTATAACTCCTAGAAAATTAAGTAGTATTTCCCTAACTAAGGATAAATAACAGAAAAGTCAATGCAGAAATCAAAATAGAAAATATTTCAAATTGAATGAATGGTAATGAGCATAAACTATATCAAAGCTAGGGGGCACACACCCTGGCTGGTGTGGCTCGGTGGGTTGAGCGCTGGTCTGTGAGCTAAAGGGTTGCTGGTTCCATCTCCAGTCAGAGCACATGCCTGGGTTGTGGGCCAGATCCCCAGTAGGGGGCAGGTGAGAGGCAACCACACACTGATGGTTCTCTCCTTTTCTTTCTCCCTCCCTTTCTTTCTCTCTAAAAATAAATAAATAAAATCTTAAAAAAAAAAAAACACCTTAGGGGGCTAGCTAAAGCAGTCCTGAAAGAAAGTCTTATAATCTTGAGTGCATGTCTTGGCAGAAGAAAAGCCTGAAATTCAGTTCATCTTAAGTAACTACAAAAAGAACAAATAAACCCCAAGGTAGTAGCTGGCTCCTGTTCTCACCGCTATTGCAGTACACTGAGCTCCATAGAGAGAGCGCTGGGGCAAGTGTGAGCCAGAGGGCCACTGGGCGACTCTATCCTAGTTGAAGAAAAATAACTAAACATGGGCAAAGGAGATCCTCAGAGGCCCAGAGGCAAAATGTCATCATGTCATCAGTGTATCTAGTATGCTCCCTTTTGTGTAAGAAATACGGGAATACATATTTACATTTACTCATATATGCCAAGAAATTCTGGACAGACACACACTAAATTATTAAAGATGGTTACAGAAGCAAACCCAAGCTCCTTGGCCTGGAATACAAGCCTTTCTAGGATGTGCTTGGAAGCCAATCTGCCGCCACTTACTTTGGTGTAGGGCTTTGGTCAAATTCCTGTTCACTCACCCGCCACACAAGGATATTAGTACCTATCTATTAAATAGGTGAGGATGAAAAAGATTAATAAAATGTCTGGCACATAGTTAACATTCAATGTTAACCAATTTACAACTGTTATCTGGCTCTGGCCTACCTTTCCACACATATCCTAACCAGCTTCATATTAGGGCCACCTGGGAGAGTTGTTTTTAATTTTATGGAGAGGAGAGAGAGAGACAGAGACAGAGACAGAGACCTCGAGTTGTTGCTCCACTTTTTTATACATTCATTGATTGACTCTCGTATGTGCCCTGATCCGGAGGAACCTGCAACCCTGGTGTGTGGGGACACCGCCCTAACCAACTGAGGTACCTGGCCAGGGCTGGGAGACTTTTTTAAAATACTGAAAAAAACAATGCTAAGGCCTGGGCCCCACCCTCAGACCATATCACTCAGAACCTCTAAAGGAGGAGGGAAAGTGGGGCACAGGCAGTGATATTTTCAAAAAGCACCCCAGATGGTTTCCACCATTCCTACCAGATTGTTGGTTCCCTCACTGCACCTGACACATCAGGCTCATCCTGCCTCCTCTCCTTTGCTTACACTGTTCCTCTTCCTCCCCCCTCCCCAATCCATCCCACATTCCTGCCTGGTAAACGTCTACTCAGCTATTCTCCACACACTCCTCCCTTTGATGATCGCCTGTGCCGCCTGCAGGGTGAAGCCCATACCCCAGCACAGCACACGGGCTCACCTTGGTGCCTCATTACCTGCTTCTCCCCCACCGCATCTTATTCCCGTGCTTCTACTGCACCAAACTGTCCTTCTGCAGGTGCACTTACACCTCCGCCTTTGCACATGCTCTTCCTAACCCCCAACCTCAAGGATGCCTTGAGCCAACTGCTACTCGTCCTTTAAGTCCTTTAAGAACCAGCTCATGCAGCACTCCTGTGAAGCCTTCTCTAAACCCCTCCACTAGTCACTGGAAGGTAGAGTTAGGTGTTGTGTGCCCTCTGTTCCCTCGCACTTTGGACTTATCTCTAGCACTCAGCACACTGTGTTTATCATATGTTTGTTCGGGTTGCCTTGAGTCTGAGTTTGAGGTCAAGGCTTGTGACTTTTCCATCTGGCTTACTTTTGTGCAGCACAGACCCTGCATAGAGGAAGTACTTAGGGAATGTTTGCAGAATTCTGTTACCTTGTGGGGGGTTTACTGGTAGTCATTGTGAAAATTGCTACTCTCCCCTTCAAATAAAAGCCCAAATAACTGCACACAATAGTTTAAGAATAGTATGAGCAGCACTGAGGAAACCAGATTATCACCTCTCATTTTAGCCCATTTCTGTCCATTTAATCTGGGGTTAAGATATCAATACCTTATTTACATTGCATTATCAAACCACGGTTTGAGGTCTAAAATCTTATTAATGTTAACAAGCTAGCCTTTGAGTACTGCCCCTTCAACCAATTCACTGCCTGACAAATTGCTTTGCTGACTCAGTGGCCTGCATCCAAAATCTTCTGGGGAGCTTTCCAACATCCTGCTGCCCAGGCTGCCCAACAGGCCAAATACATTAGAATTTCTGGGAGTGGGTCCCAGAAATTAATGCTTTTTGAAGCTCCCTGGACAATTCCAAAGAAGCCAAGGTTGAGAGTCACCGGTCGATTTAAAGCCATACAGCTCCCTTCACTGGCTCTGCCCTTTTGTTTTGTGTTTCCATGTCTATCCTTCTCTCCTACCCTTAGCTCCACTCTGCTCTCCCCTCCCTCCCACTTGCCTGCTCTCTAGTTGCTCACACTTGTCCTGATACGGCTCACAGTACCGTCCAGACTAAGCAGTGGACACTGCGCTGAGCTGGGAGTCAGTCAGCCTAGGCCTCTGTCCCTGTGTGGTCTTGGGTCCCAACCCTTTCTACTGTGGACTTTTGTTCCTTTTTGAGTCAAATGGGGATCGTGACACTGTTCTGCCACTTAAGAGGCCTATGTGAGGAGAGCACTGTGTAAGTATGAGATATCTAGAGCCGCACTACCGACACAGGGGCTGAGCGGTGTTCATGCCAGTCACGCAAGACAAGACTATATCATGTTGACAAAAATACTATGAAATTGATGGATGTATTCATATAAAGTTGAAGAACAAAGCATGCATGGACTTGGTAAACTGCAAGCTTAGGACAGTGCTAACTGGGGGAAGGAAAGGGGATGAACCTGGGAAGGGTGCCGAGGGGGATTCAACTGTATTGTTCCTGCTTTCTTTTTAAAAATGCAGTCTGGCCCTGGCTGGCGTAGCTCAGTGGATTGAGCACGGGCTGCAAACCAAAGTGTTGCAGGTTCGATTCCCAGTCAGGGTACATGCCTGGGTTGCAGGCCACGGCCCCCAGCAACCGCACATTGATGTTTCTCTCTCTCTCTATCTCCCTCCCTTCCCTCTCTAAAAATAAATAAATAAAACCTTTAAAAAAAAAAAAAAGAGACCATCTTTAAAAAAAAAAATGCAGTCTGACAAAAATGTGAAGATTTGATTGAACCGAGGTGCTTTTTTTAAAAATGTTATTTATTCATTTCGGGAGAGAATGACAAATGGGAGTAAGTACAATTCAAGTACTTCATTTCTATCTTTTTCTATCTTTTATTTCTATCAATTTTCTATCTTTTACTCCATTTGTCATTCCACTTACTTATGCATTCATTGGTTGATTCTTGTGTGTGCCCTGACTGGGATTGAACCCACAACCTTAGCACTTTGGGACAATGCTCTAACCAACTGAGCTACCCAGCCAAGGCCAAACTGGGGGTGTTTATAGTATTCTCTACTTTTCTGCACACTTGAAAGGAAGATAATAAAAAACTCCCTACAACATAAAGATAAAATATTTAAAAATTTAAAGCAAAAAAAAAGGAGGGATCCTTATTGTCATCTTGTTTTAAAGATTTTATTTATTTATTTTTAGAGAGGGAAGGGAGGGAGAAAGAGAGAGAGAGAGAGAGAGAGAGAGAGAGAGAGAGAGAGAGAGAGAGAGAGAGAGAGAGAGAGAAACATCAATGTGCAGTTGCTGGGGGCCGTGGCCTGCGACCCAGGCATGTGCCCTGACTGGGAATTGAACCTGGGAATCCTTATTGTCATCTTGCCCTAGGTTAGTTCTACTGTCCACCCTGGTACAGTGGCAGGGATTGATAAATCATGGAATTGACAGTTGCTTCAAATCCATTCTGTAAGATAGAGAATATGAATCAATAACAATAAAAATTTTAAAAACTTGTCTGTTACATTTACCTGATTTTGGAGACATCACTGAGGACATTTTTGCATGCACTGCACCGAGCAATAAATGCTCATTAAGAGTTAAGCTCAAGGAAATAAAAGTAACAGGAGAGAGACACAGGGAAAGCCTGAAGGGGGAGAGGGAAGAGGATGCAGGAGGAGGAGGAAGAGGGGTTCATTCATCTGGAAGAGGAAGTCACAATTTTCCACTGTGATTTCTCCATGGAGGGGTTGAACATGCCCACCTCACCACTGTCATGGGCCTGGTAAGGAGGTAACATAAATTCATTTTCATGGTGCTCTTTTTAAAGACAGCTGCTCAGCCTTTTCAATAATCTCAACTGATCTACTACCCTGGCAACCACTAGCTCAGCACCTGGCGCACAAGCCACAGCTCAGCCGTCTAGCACCTTCATTCTGTTTAGACAAATGTGCCCTTCTGAGGTAGCCCCTCTGGCTTGCACTGCAAGTGCAGCTGGCTGTTTTTAATAGGAAAAGGACCCCCTTGCCCTGGCTCACACAGCTCTGCCCTGAGATGCACAGCACAGCTGGATGAGCACAGGAAACGTTGACCTTGAGATCTTCGTTCTGCCCCTCTTGGCACAAGGTGTCTCATACAATGAAAACTTGCACTGCCTTATTTATATACGGGGAGGTTCTGCTTTAATTTGTGATTTGGCCCCTGTTTCCAAGACTCTCAGACTTCTGTCATCCTAGCCCCACTCTCATTCACTGCTTTCACTGTTACCTACACTCCAGAACACTGGCCTTCACTCCTGCCCCAGCGGAAGACAAGCCCAGTCCTGCCTGAGAGCTCCCTCTTCCCTCTGGACGGCTTCCTTCCCAGACCTTTGTATATTCAGGTTCTCTCTCTCTCTCTCTCTCTCTCTCCCTCTCTCTCTCTCTCTCTCTTTTTAGGAGCATCAACTTCTTTATCTTTTTTAAAAAAATTTATTTTAATTATTGTTCAAGTACAATTTTCTATCTTTTACTCCCATCCCAGCCCACCCACTCAGCCCTCCCCACCTCCCTCCCATTTCCACCCGCCCCTAGTTTTTGTCCATGCGTCCTTTATACTTGTTCCTGTCAACCCTTCCCCTTTTCCCCTGAAATTCCCCTGAAATTCCCTCCGTTCTCCCCTCTGAATACTGTCAGCCTGTTCTCTATTTCAGTGTTTTTTATTATATTTTGCTTGTTTCTTTGTTTTGTTGATTAGGTTCCTGTTAAAGGCGAGATCATATGGTATTTGTCTTTCAGGCGAGATCATATGGTATTTGTCTACCACTGCCTGGATTATTTCGCTTAGCATAATGCTTTCCAGTTCCATCCATGCTGTTGCAAAGGGTAAGAGCTGCATATTCAGGTTCTCAATTCAACAATAGGGTCAATCCCTTCTTCAGATCTCCCAGATCTTCAATGTCATCACTACCTGAAAGTCCAATTTACATGTTTATTATTGGTTCCACCTCCCTTGGAAACTGCACAAAATCTGCACGACGCTCTATGCAAACACCCAACCCTACTTAGCTCAGTGAGCCTGGGTTGCTCAAACCCTGTTATTCTAAACAAAGGCTGGTCTTCAGGACTGGCCTTTGGATGGCTGCTGGGAGATAACCTCTGAGTCCTGGGAATATTCTGTGAATAAGAATTGTTTGTATACGCCAGGCATTGGGCCATATTGCATCAATGTGAAAATTCATCCTAACATTGTGAACAGAAAAACAACACCCATCCCTACCCCCTGCACAAAGGGACTCAGCCAAACTGTAGTATGGCTTCTAGCAGCCTAAGGCCAAGTCTGTAGGATGACCCAGTTCCCATCCAGTAAAGCTCAGGGCGGTCAAAAGAATTTTCCTTTTGTTCTAGCCAACACCTAATATAGCCTCCCCCCACCCCAAACTCCCTTGCTTAGAACATTAACTAAAATAGGCTTCCAACTTTGAGTTCTTCCCCTGTCCCTTTGAGATGTAAATATATATACTACCACTCCATCACCACTCTCAAGGACCATCCCCTTGAAATGCAATTGTCAAGAAGCCCGCCCCTGGGTCTCTATCTCCTAGTCTCTTGGGAGGATAGACTCCTAACTTCAGTAATTGACAGCTAGCAGACACAGCTGGCCTAACTGCACTTACACTGACCGACCCTTTGTAATTTTTCACTTCCCTGACTCTACTGAAACCCTGCTTGCTCCTCTCCCTCCTTTAAAATGCCCAGTCACAGCCTGCACAAGTGGGAAAGGAGCTCAACTTTCCCCTACTGTCAGTAATGACTGAATGAAATCTGTCTTCACTGCTGTGACTACTGCCTATCTTTGTTTACCTTTGACACCCTCCACCCTCACCCTCCCTCAGGCATTCGAGGCAGAGGTCATGCCTATTTTGCTCAATACTGATTCTAAGTGCCTCCAAGAGTGCCTAGCACAACAAACATTTGCTGAATGAACAAATATGTGTTTGTTAAAATGCATGTAGTAAGAAAAAGGGGGGGCGGTGCCAAAATTGGGAGATAGGAGACCTAGATTTTAGTCTCCTTTGTCGTGATTAAGTAGTTACCTGAGTCAAGTTGTTTCATCAGCATGGTCCTGTCTGTGTGAGCTACGGCAAGATATGGAACCTCTCTGTCTCAGTTTCCTCAACCAGCAATTTCTTCCACACAAGGTTATTGAGGGAAGATTGAAACAGTGTGAGAGAAACACAATGGTGTGGGAGTGGCTGCTCAGGAAATGAGGTCCCATCATGACCTTTGACTGCAGCAGCCCCCAAACTTTTTGGCACCAGGGACCGGTTTCATGTAAGACAATTTTTCCATGGACCAGGGGCGCGGGAAGGTTTCAGGATGATTCAAGCCCATTACATTTATTGTGCACTTTATTTCTACTATTATTACATTGTAATAATGTTGAAGTAATTATGCAACTCACCATAATACAGAATCATTGGGAGCCCTGAGCTTGTTTTCCTGCAACTTTGATGGTCCCATCTGGGGGTGATAGGTGACACTGATACCCGAAGTGTATTGCTTATGTCCAGTCTACTCCATAATTTCATTTTGGTGCTGTCACTGCAGAAAACCCTGTTTTACAAAGACAGGATGTTGGAAATGGAAGCAGGCTTTTCAGTGCTTTTGTGGCAATCTCAGGATACGCCTTAACTTTATTTTTTTATTTTTTTGCCTGCAACAATCTTTTATTTTATTTTCTTTCCTTTAAGCTACTGAAAATCTGCACGTAGACAAGGCAATTAATTCTTATAATAAAAATACCCCCATCCACATAGCCAAGGTCTCCATCAGATTCCACAGTGAGCATGCAATACAACACATTCTATTCCACAGGTGCATTTTCTTGTGAGTCTGAGGGGTTAAGATAAATTCTTCCTGGAAATATTAGCTTCTCACGAACTGCTTCCTTGATCAGTAGATACTGTGGTACTTCATTGGGCTCAGTGAAGAAGGATGGCGGTACATGTGTTAAATGAGCAATTTTGCTCTTGTGATGTATATTCTTGCGACATGTAGGTCTTGCTAGCCTCTGGTGAAGTCTCATGTCATTCATTCTGATAAGCACTCCATCAATTCTCAAAATAAAACAACAAAAAAACCCACTGCAACAGCAGGAAAAAGCTGGAAAACATTACTTTAATTTTCTCATTTAGACTTGAAACTCTGTGATCATGAAGTTCATCTTCAAACAGGAGGACTTCAAAAAACTTAGTCTGTTCTCTGACTTTCCATTTCTCTATATCTATATGATCTGCTGTAGGTACAACCTTTAACTTGAGTGATTCCTCAAGTGACGTTCCCTTACAATCTGTTGTATAGGTCTAATCGTGTGGCTTAATGTTCCTTGGAATGTTCACCTTCCATCCTGCTTTCCTGCCCCTCTTTCGCACAGAACACTTGGAGCATTCCTTGGTGGTTTACACATCTTAAAGCATCTGTAGCATTAAATCAATCCCAAAGCCAGAACAATGCTGGATTCTTAAAACATTGTCTCCAAACATCATTTTGGAGAGGGATGGCATATGCAGTTCATCAGCTAACTTCTCCACGTCGGCCACCTTCATAATGTGGGTCTTGGTAGCCGTCAGCTTTCAGGGAAGCCATGGATCATCATGGCCGAGGGGGAGACTGTGCGGGCTGCACAGGGCAGGGCGGGCTGGAGCCTCAGTGGCAGCAGACACCAGCTCTTCACCTTGCTGCAGCCAAGCTCCACACCCCCCTCCCTGCCTTGACTTGAATCTGCTTGCCTCCTGCTGTGCACCTGGGTTCCTGACAGACCACGGACCCATACCACTCTGGCCCTGGGGGTTGGGGACCCACTTTATTGGGTTTCTCTAACCTGGTGTCTTACAAAGAGCAGCAGACTCTGTGGTCATAAGGGTTTGGCCTCTGGAGCCAGGTTGTCTAAGTCTGAAGTCGGCTTTGCTCCTTACTAGTTAAGTGACCTTGGAAAGTGACTTAACTTTTCAGTACTCACTTTCTTCACCTGTAAACCAGGGATGATTGTCATCATAGGGTTGTGGTGAGAAATAACAGACTAAATACACTCTCAGCACAGCCTGGCATGTCATCTCTCAGTGTTAAGTGATGTGATTGGGCCTCGGGATCTTCACTGAAAAGAAGCATTAGGCTTTAAGGTCCCTGAAGCCTCTATGAAGTTGCCCCTGCAGCTGAAGCAGCCAATGGCTCCCTTCCCTTTCTTTTTTGAAAAATTTTCTTAAAGCCCTGGCTGGCGTAGCTCAGCGGATTGAGCGCAGGCTGTGAACCAAAGTGTCGCAGGTTCGATTCCCAGTCAGAAAAAAATTTAAAAAGAGAAAAATTTTATTAACGTATAGTTGGCATACGATAGTATATTAGTTTCAGGTGCACAACGTAGTGATTCAACATTCGTATGCCTTACTATGTGATCCCCACACTAAGTCTAGTAACCATCTGTCACCATGCAAAGTTATCACAATATTATTGACCCAATTCCCTGTGCTATACATCACCTACCTGTGGCTTAGTTATTTATAACTGAAAATTTGTACCTCTTATTCCCTTTCACCTTTTTCACCCATCCCTCCCATACCCACCCCTCTGGCAACCAGGTTGTTCACTGTTTCCATGGGTGTATTTTTGTTTTGTTTGTTCATTTGTTTTATTCTTTAGATTCCACATGCAGGTGATATAATAAAGTATTTGTCTTTCTCTCTCTGACCTATTTCACTTAGTATAATGCCCTCTAGGCCCATCCATATTGCCTTTTTTATTGCTGGAGTCTGGGGTCAGAGTTTTAACCCAATTTCACACTGGGTGGCTTCGCGCCTCCTCCTTCAGGCTTCACTTCCTGATAGGTGGTCTGAAGTCACTCTTCACAGCACTTCCCAGGCTCATTTGGGGTCTTCCCTCCACATCCACGAAGAAAACAAAGGTTCTTCCAGGCTACAGGGGCAGCTCGACACAGGACTTTCAACCCCTCCCCGCCCCACCCCACGGGACCCCCTTTTTTGACTCAGAGGCTCCCAGAGTGTGGGGTGGGCTCCCAGAACTGACTGGAAAAGTGGGGGTAGGGTGCAGCGCGGTTATTGTCCAAATCTGGCCTCTCCTTGGGGGCATGATCTGTGGGACCACTGGACCTCTCAGACCGAGTCCCTTCTAGGGCATGGAGATGTGAGGGCGGGATTGAGAGGGGTTTCCTCCGGGTCTAACGCACCCACTCCCTTCCGTCCTCTGGTTTTCAGTTTCCTCAAAGGACTGCAAATTATGATCGAGTCGAAAGGAGCAGTCACACCTGCCCATCTACTTCCACGGACTCTGCACACACTTAAACCTCCCCTGGCGGCTGTATTTATGCTCCTACTCCAGGGAACTCCACCATCCCACTGGGGACAAGAGGTGAGCGGGACACGCATGCGCAGACACCATTGCTACCCAGGACTGGCTGACTTCTCCAGAAGGCCCGGTGCGGGTTGGGGGTGGGGGGTACATGCGCAGATGCCACACTCCACTCTAGCAGGAAAGATGCCGCGAGTGGGTGGTGGTGTCAAGCTGAATTTGTGCTTCTCTGCCTCACCCCAACCGCGCCGTCGCCCCTTTTCTGTCCCTGGATCTCGTGTTCCCACTCAGGACTACATGTCAGCCCTGTATTGGAGTCTTAGCGTGAATCCTTCCGTTTCCACAGGCAGTCCCTCTAATAAAGAAAATGAACGTGTGTATGACAAGCATAGTGACTCTAAGGTGCTTTTGCCTGGAGTGGGTGCAGCCTGTACACGGATTGTCATCAAATCCTTGGTTTCAGACCCGGTGTCTTTTCTTCCCCATCTGGAAGTGGCAGAAATAAAAGAGGAACTTGTCTCCTGCCCAAAACCCTTCGCCAGACACTTCAGGTTCCCTCGGGCCCTTTGAGGACAAGAGCTATCCTAAAGCTCCTATTGATGACATATCAGGGTCTCCCCACTATGCTCCACACTCCCGCCATTAGGACAGTCTCACGTGGCACAAAGTGGCCCAGGGTGGAGCGCACGGCAGTAAGACGGCGGACACAATACACTCGGATAAAGTGAGTATTCATTCCTACCTCAAGGCGTAGAAACTTGAGACTTTGTGATCAATACAACATGACCCTGGTCCTACAGCCGTTCCTTCCGTGGGTCCGTGGTCAAGACTTATTACAAACACTGCCTCTAAAGCCTTGCACCGGGTCCTGACTGGGTCAGTAGGCTGGAGCATCCTCCCCTGCAACAAAAGGTTGCGGTTGGATCCTGGTCAGGGCGCACAGTTTGGTTGCAGGTTGCTTCCCTGGTCGGGGCGCTTTCGATTTTGGGAGGCGACTGATCGGAGTTTCTCGATGTTTCTCTCCCACATCCATGTTTCCATCTTCTTCCTTCCTCTAAAAATCAATAAACATGTCCTCCGGTGATGATTTTTACAACATTAAGAAAAAAAAAGGCTCTCACTCGAATGGGTACCCCACCCCCATCCTGCGCCCCGCCCCCAACTTCTGGGTGTTGCGCGATCACTGCGGTTGGGGTTTCACTGGCAGCTGCTGCCCAGCCCAGGCTGACTCATCTCTCCCTCCCCCCTACCCCGTTTATTCTGTTCCAAGTCTTTCCCAACTCGTGGTGGGAGCGAGAAGACTATCAGAATCTCTCTGTGGTCCTCTTGATTTGGGGGATCGAGGGAGTGGTGGGAGAAACTAGTCTACCCCCGGGGACTGGAGAGCTGGGAGTCTCAGAAGGAAGGCCCCGCAGCCTTGGAGGGAGAAGGCTGGTTCTGCCGGTATTGCCAGACCCTCCCTCCTCCAGCTCCAGTCCCTTGCCTGCAGCGGCTGTCACTCCTCGCTCTGGTGCCAGCTGGCTCTTGGTTCCTCGCCTTCATTGCTGCCTGCTTGCTTCCCTGCTTTCCTTGGGCTGTCCGCGTTCCCTTCCCTTCCTCCCCCACAGCCTCCCTGGTTCGGGGCCTCTTTGCCTTCCTCCACCTCCATATTACTAGGATATCGCCGTCTCCCTCCCATTCCTTCTCTCCCTTCGAAAACAAACAAATACACACCCCCACGGGTCCTATAATGGCTTCATTAAGCCTGCGAATGACTGACTCCCAGCTTTCTAGTTCTCCCACGGTGTGGATGTGTAAACAATGAGGTAATTCTTCCAAGGCTGTGAAGGCAAAGTGGGCATAAGTGGAACTGACACTGAACTAATCACAATACTTACTGATTCCATCAAATGACGCAGGTTTATTGCGATGTATTCACTCACTCAGCAAACACTGCCATTTGTCTGACCAGGGCACTGTATGGCATACCAAGGACACAGAGATCAGAACAGACCCCTGATCTCCCCGGAGGTAAGTAGTGGTTCAGAGGTGGGCGTACAGAGCTGTGGTAGTGCGAGGGGTCATCTCACAGTCCTGAGGATTATCTGGGGTAGGGTTGCCAGATTTATTTTAGCAAATGAAAATACGGGGTGCTCACTTGGATATGAATTTAGATAAATACCTAATAATTTTGGTTAATAATAAATAAATATCGCATGGGAGGTACTCAGACTAAAAATGATTTGTTGTTTATCTGAAATTCAAATTTAATTCCTGGAGCATCCTATATCTCATCTGGTAGCATTACTGTGCATTGTTGCTGTTGGACAGTTATACAGGCTGCAGTCAGGAAAGTCAGCAGCTGCGATTATGGATAGTCCTACAAGCGAGGGGGAATCACCGAAAGGCTTTAAAGCAAGGAGAGTAACATAGCAAACTTTGAGTTTTAGGAAGGGAGTTCTGCTGGCTTCTTGGAGGATCCTTTTAAGAGGGACAACAGTGGGATTTGACAGGTACAATAGTACAAGAGATTTTGGATGGTGAAAATAGGAAGATAGGAGAGAGGAAGTGCCAGATTCAAGAAGTATGTAGGACTTAAGTCAGGAGGATTTGGCGATTGATTAGATGGAGTGGAAAGGGCATTAGTCCCAGGGTCTGGCTTTGGAGTCTATGAAGATAATATTGCTACCAACTGAGATAGAGCAAGTTTAGGGGACAATGGTTGAGTTTCATTTAAGACGTGTTGGAGTGCCTAAGAGCCACCTGGTGTAGGGAGCTAGCAAATGACTGACTATCTCATTCTGAACTTCAGTGGTGAGGTGAGCTGGAGGTAGAGATTGGGAAGTCCTCAACAGAGAGGCAGTATCGAAACCAGGGGATTAATGAGCTCCCTAGTGAGGGAGCAGGAGAAAAGAAACCCAGGAAGGAGACCAAGAAGGAACAGTCAGGGAAATAGTAGGAATCAGGAAAGTGAGGTGTCATGGAAGCGAAGGGGTGTTTGGAGGAGGAGGAAGTGTTCAATCATGTCAAACACAGCTAGAAAGTTCTGATTACACAAAGGCTGGACAACGCCATTGATTTGGGCAATGCTAGTCATCATGACCTTAGGCCGGTATCACACAGACTCATTCACATGTCAGCCCCATTAATTCAAATGGTGGACACTCAGCTAGCACACTCTGAGAGGCTCGCCACAGTCATTCTCATGTCCCGCATGCTGCTTCAGAGCTTAAATCATTCACTTAAATTGTACCCCAACTCACTCGGAAAAAAGGCACACATTTGGATCCTCTCCATATCCATCATTTGACGTCCTTTATAGTTGCCGATGCCACCTCAGAGCCAGCCAGAACCAGTGCAACTTGGTCTTTGCAGGGGTAACTGTAGGTCTCCACAAGGGTTGAATGATTTATCTTGTATTAATATTTTTATCTCTCGGGAGTAAAAACCACCTCTGTGCTTCTCTCATCTCCTGATAGGGCTAGTACCCTTGGGGATTGTGAGGTAGTGCTGAATGTTGCTGGTTCTGGTGTCCCTGACATGCCCCTTTGCTCACCTCTGACCCTCAAGCACCTAAACTGATGAATGTCTGTTGTGTACAAATGTTGAGTTCAATCTATTCCCTATTTTCTAATGATCTTGAGACAGAGGTGCAAACAATAAAGACAGGGGATGCTCAATGGAACAAATCCCCAGGGAAGTGGGAGGGGCTAGGACCCAGAGCCCAGTGGGAAGGGCAAGCCCCAAACAAGACCTCTCTTCTCTGAGACCCAAGGAGAGTGTGGCCTGGAGAGAATGTTGCAGGTGACAAGAGAGAAAGCATTCACCTAATGGCCTCCATTTGCTCTAAACACAGAAGGTCTTAACCAAGAGTCCACAGCCCCTTTGGAATCTACAGAGAGAATTTAAGGAGCCCATGGACTTGGATGAGGGAGGCAGGAAATTGCATCTTAATTTTCACTATCACTAACAGGAATGTAGCATGTCTTCTAGGGGATGTAGGTAACATGCTAAAGCAGTCCCTATGGCTTTGTCACCAACAGAAATAAGATTTTCATGCCTTATCATGGTTGTTGCAGATCTCTCAAAATAACATCATTATTTTATTTGTTTAAAGAATCTTATTTATTTTTAGACAGAGAGGAAGGGAGAGAGAAAGAGAGGGAAAGAAACATCAATGTGTGATTGCCTCCTGTGTGCTCCCTACCAAGGACCTGGCCAGCAACCCAAGCATGTGCCTGACTGGGAAGCAAATCAGCAACCCTTTGCTTCGCAGCCTGGTGCTCAATCCACTGAGCCATGCCAGCCAGGTATAACTTGGTGTTTAATGTATTGATGAAGAAGCTTTATCAATGACAGATGTATTTCTTATTATTTTGACAATTGTACTTCTTTCGTAATCTATTTGTCTTATGTATTCATTATTCTGGGAAGGAGTTCCTTAAGATCTCACCAGACCACTCCAGAGCTGTCCACAACACAAAAAAAAGTCTAGGAGACACTGCTCCGAAGAGTAACAGTAGCTTACTTTTACATAGCTCTTGCTAAAGGCCAGGTACTGTTCAAGTATCTTTAAAAAATATATATACCACACCTGGCTGGCGTAGCTCAGTGGATTGAGCACGGGCTGGGAACCAAAGTGTCCCAGGTTCGATTCCCAGCCAGGGTACATTCCTGGGTTGCAGGCCATAACCCCCAGCAACCGCACATTGATGTTTCTCTCTCTCTCTCTCTCTCTTTCTCCACCCCCCTTCCCTCTCTAAAAATAAAAATTAAAAAAAATCTTTAAAAAAATATATATATATACCGTACGTGAACTCATTTATTCCTAACAACTTTACAAGGTAGGTGCTTTGATTATACCCGTTTTGTAGAAGAGGAAAGTGAGGCACAACAGTTAAGTAACTTGCCTAAGGTCATTCAGCTAGGAAATGATGGAGTTGAGATTCAAACCCAGGCCTTCTAGCTTTAGGGCCTGTGCTAAAATGTTGAGGACTTCAATCGGTAGAAGGCCAAGGGGCAAATGGTTTGAGAGTGTGGTAAGAACAGATAAAGAGAGAGGGGAAATGAGAGAGAGAGGTTCTACTCTGGCCAAGAGAAAAGTAGGAAGAGGTCACTAGGCTGGAAGAAAATAGAAAGACCCACAGGGTTCAAGGAGATAAAAGAAGTGGTAATGGGGAGGAGACCCAAGATGAGTGGGAGAACATGGTCAGAGTGAGAGACAGTGGTATGTGGGTGCCAGGGACTTGGGGAGTCATTCCAAGCCATGACAAGGTTAATAATGCGGCCTAGACAGAGGTGATAAAAGTGGAGAAGTTGAGTAGATGAAGGAATCATGAAGCCGGACCTGCAAGTTCTTTCAAGACTGGTTGGTTGATAGACTCATTCATTCATGCATGCATTTGTACTGGTATATGCCAGTCAGTGTTCTTGGCATTGGGTCACCCAAAGGTGAACCAGCAGAACAAGACTCTGATGCCATGAGCTTACTCTCCAGCAGAGAAAGAGTTATACACACATACGCATGCACACACACAAACAAGGCTTGTTAGACAAGGCTCAAAAGCTTTTAGGTACAATTCCACAATGTCAGAAGTTCTGGAAAGCAAAAGGCTGTTTTTTCATACCTTAGAGCCCAAACTCATTAGGTAACTAAACCTGAGCTGAAGTAGCATGAGGCTGTTTATAGTCTTGATTCACACTTAGTGTAAATTTTCATACTCTTCACTCTAGAAATATTAATGTTTAATTATAAGTAATGCTCTGGCCCTGGCTGGCGTAGCTCAGTGGATTGAGCACGGGCTGCGGACCAGGCATTGCAGGTTCGATTCCCAGTCAGGGCACATGCCTAGGTTGCAGGCCATGGCCCCCAGCAACCGCACATTGATATTTCTCTCTCTCTCTCTCTCCCTCCCCTCTCTAAAAATTCATAAATAAAATCTTAAAAAAAAAAAAGTAATGCTCTGGACCTTTCTCTGTAGTTATATAATAATAGTGTATGCAGCATATAGAGTTATATAATATTGAGTTTACGTGTTCCTTTTTAAAATTGAAAACATTCTGAATTGTAAAACATATTTGGTCCCAAGTTTGGAAAAAAGATTATGGACTTGTAAGTGCTATGCAGAAAATTCCAATATATAATGTGTTAATTTGCAAATTGGCTCCCATACACAGAGGGTAATCAGAGATGGAAGAAAGGAGCAGACTGTTCTAGATTGGTACATGGCAGGTTTAATAATCAAGAGAACTTACATATGAGGCTTGTCTTGGGTGACCACAAGATGAGATCTCGGCACCCACCTGTCAGAATTTTAAAAGTTTGCATAGAGGCCTTAACGGGGTTCAGTCATATATACTGTCCAGATGGTCTCAGCAACGCATTGCTCTCTCAAGGCTGTGTCCTTGAAATGGCTCTGGCTTTGGGAATGATGGGCAGAATGGATAGGGGTGGGGGTGTGAAGGCCTCAATGTCCTGGTTCCGGCTGGCAGGACAACTGGCAGTCACATCAACTTAAAAAAAAAGCTTAAAAAACATTTTTATTTATTTGTTCTTAGAGGGGAAGGGAAGGAGGAAGAGAGGGAGAGAGAAACATTGATGTGTTGAGAGAAACATCAATTGGTTGCCTCTAAAATAAAAAAAATAAAAAAGATTTTCTTTATTTATTCTTAGAGAGAGGGGAAGGGAGGGAGAAAGAGATGGAGAGGAACATCCACGTGTGAGAGAAATATCATTCAGTTGTCTCTTGTACTCGCCCAACTGGGGACCTTGCTGGCAACCCAGGGATGTGCCCTGACTGGGAAGTGAACCAGCAGCCTTTCAGTTTGCAGACTGGCACTCAATCCACTGAACCACACCAGTCAGGGCCAGTCACATCCTCTTCCAACCCATTGGGGTAGTAACTAGGTGGCTACAGCTTGAGTGGTCAGGGAGGGCAGGTGACATTTAAGCAAGTCATAGTGACAGGCAGTCATGCAAAAAGCAGGGGGAGAGCATTCCAAGCAGAGGGAATAGCTAATGAAAAGAGGAACACAAAGAGGCGACTGCAGCTGGAACTTATGAGGCCTGGTGAGGAGCTACAAATTGCTAGAAGGACTTCATGTAGTCAGAAAGATCGTGAGTCTGGTACTAAATCTTTTGATGAATATGGTGTAATAACCATGAATGTGCTGGTTGTCAACAACCAGGAGGCCCAGAGGGGAGTCTTCCTGGGTGAGAAAGCATATGGGAAGATAGTTGAGATAGAGGAAACAAAAAGCTGAACGGGGCTGAAAATACACAGATTTATGACTTGAAGACCTCAGTTTCGGGAAAAGTATAGAAGGAAGTCAGATTAGGTGGATTCTAATCTTCCACCTGGACTCAAGATTCTAACTGGGAGACTGGTTGAAAAATGTTGTATGTCAGTGGTCCCCAACCTTTTTGGCACCAGGGACTGGTTTGGTAGAAGACAAGTTTTCCATGGATGGGGGTGGGGGGATGGTTTCCGGATGATTAAAGTGCATTACATTCAAGCTCACCTCCTGCAGCGTCACCCAGTTCCGGCCGGGACCGGTACAGCTCTGTGGCTCAGAGGTTGGGGACCCTTGTTCTAGATGACCAAAGACCTGGTTCATAAATGACAACCTCTGGTTGAGGTCCAATCTGCAGCTTTTGGGTTCAAAATAGTTTAGACACAGAGGATATTAGCAAAGGTTGAACTGGTGAAAGATGTTTTTGCTTCTCTGTTTATGCCTCTCTGGACTGTGCTTCTCAGCAGCTCTGTCTCCAAATGTGTCTCCTAGCTTTTGTGTCTGTTAGTGGCTTTCCACATCCCTATCTCTGTAATCTGGTGTGGCATCTGTGTTCCTTGCAATCTATTCCTCAACATATTCGTCTCTACGTGGCTCTCAGAATCTCTGTCTTTGGATATTCATGTCTGTGTCCCAGAGTCTGATTCTCTTACCTTCCTTTGTCTGTGTCTGTACTGTAATTTTTTCCATTTTAACTGTGCTCTCCTGGAAGGCATGGACTCTTTATTATTTCTCTGGGCATCCCCAGTGGCACGCAAAAAGGCTAGCATATGAGTCTCTCAGACACGTTTATACCTGAATGAAGGATTTTTCTGAGTAAGGGACATTCTCTCAACCTCCTGCCCTTCACCACCCTTCCCCGTGGAGCTGGCAGCCTATCCCCGGGCCTGCTAGAGTGCCGGGTGGAGGGTGTAGTATTATGCTGCTGCCCCTTGGTTCTTTCCCCAGTGGCACGGCTCTGAGGGAACTTCACAAAACACAACCTAACCCTCTCGACGGGGGACGACTGCAGTCAGCAGATACCCGGACGCCCCGCCCGCTTCGCCGGCCCCGCCCCGCTTCGTGAGCCCGGGGGAGGTGCCTGCGGAAAATGGCTGCGGTGTGCCGGAACGTGAAGGTATTTGGGTCCTTGTCCCTGCGGCTGGCCCCGCTACCCTTGCTGGGACCATTGCGGCGTGGAAGTAGCGGGAAGAGATCGGTGCTGGGAGAAATGGTCACGCGTATCTAGGCCTGGTATTGAGGCGGTGGGGCTCGGGAGGTGAAGGTCAACTCTTCACAGCACCAGTATGTAGAGTGGCTGGATGGACTATCTGGGGATGAGAAACCTAGAGGTTCCATCGGTAAGGAGAGGAGGCACAGCTGAATCACTCTGCAGGGGTGATCTGGAGCCTCCCTTGCAGAAACCTGGAGAACAGGCAGATGAAAGGGTCTGCACGGGGTAGCCGTTAACACTGTCCTCTTCACAGGGTCTAGTCGCCATAATAACCGGAGGCGCCTCGGGCCTAGGCCTGGCCACAGCAGAGCGACTGGTGGAGAAGGGGGCCAGCGCTGTTCTTCTGGACCTGCCCAGCTCAGATGGGGAGGTCCAGGCCAAGAAGTTAGGGAAGAGCTGTGCCTTTGCCCCAGCTGACGTAAGTGGGGTCACTTCACCTCTCCTCAGGACACTGGCCTGGGAACCCATGGTGTTCCCCCCTCCCATAGGGTGCTGTGTATGAGCGGTGAACCTATCTACTTTTTTGTTCCCAACAGTGGGGATGAGGACTGGACATAGCAGAAACTCCTGGAGAGGGTATTTATAGTGGGAAAATTCCTATGGTGCCCTGTAATTTTTTATTCACACAGTTGAAAAACTTAATAAACAAACTACAGACAGTAAAGCTTGATGCAATCATCTTAGCAAGCAGGGGTACAAAAAAGCTAGTCTATCTTCATATCACTAATTCTCAAAACAGTGCTGTGATCCACAGCAATTGAGAATTTCCACTGGCATGTGAATGTATCAAAAGAGGGCATAGAATTGAAAAATATTTTGCAACACTGCTCTGTAGTCCCTAACCTTTTTAGCTTTATCCCACTCTCGAGTTTTCTCTTGGCCTCTTCCTTGCTTACATAATTCTGCCCTTCCTGCCCACAGATTTAGTGGTGAATGTGTGTGCTGGGTGCTGAATACTTCCTTCATCTCTCCCTCTAAAGGTGACCTCAGAGAAGGACGTGCAAGCAGCCCTGGCTCTAGCAAAAGAAAAGTTTGGTCGTGTGGACATAGCAGTCAATTGTGCAGGCATTGCAGTAGCCATCAGGACATACAACTTAAAGAAGAACCAGGCCCATACCTTGGAGGACTTCCAGCGAGTTCTCAATGTAAGGCCTTGGAGGTTCTCCAGGGGTAGGAATAAGAGGTGTCTGGTAGTGGGTGCCCCCAAAGCTTTAAGGGGATAATAGGCTGCCTCTGCCTCAGGTCCTAACCATATCTCTAATGGTCCTCCAGGTGAATCTCTTAGGTACTTTCAATGTGATCCGCCTTGTGGCTGGTGAGATGGGCCAGAATGAACCAGATCAGGGAGGCCAACGTGGGGTCATCATCAATACTGCCAGTGTGGCTGCCTTTGAGGGCCAGGTGTGTGAGCAGGGCCAAGGCTTGTGCCTTCTCAGTGACTTACTGGGGCCCTCCCACCTACAACCTCCACTCTTTCTCCAGGTTGGACAAGCTGCATATTCTGCTTCCAAGGGGGGCATAGTGGGCATGACATTGCCCATTGCTCGGGACCTGGCTCCCATGGGCATCCGGGTGATAACCATTGCTCCAGGTACACATATCCTGTCCCTGCCACACCTGGGATTGGGTGGGATCTATGGGCAATGAAGAGGGGAAAGTATCCACCACCTAAGCAGCAGCATCCTTGCATCTCCGGGCATAGAAACACTACAGGAAGGGCTAAGGTGAGTGGGGACCAGGTAAACATGAAAGCGAGGGTGGGCCTCTGACTCTGGCTCTTTTGTCTAGGCCTATTTGGTACCTCACTCCTGAACAGCCTCCCAGAGAAAGTACGCAACTTCCTGGCCAGCCAAGTGCCCTTCCCCAGGCGATTGGGCGACCCTGCTGAGTATGGTCATCTGGTACAGTCCATTATCGAGAACCCATTCATCAATGGAGAGGTCATCCGGTTGGATGGGGCCATCCGCATGCAGCCTTGAAGGGAGAGGGCAGAGAAAACACTCTTCCAACCTTCCTTCCCCTGGCATACTGTGTTGCAGTTTGGGAAGAAGCTAGTAGCCACTTTGTAACTGCCCACTAGTTACCCTCTGGGCCTAATAAAGTATCTCTTATAGGAAGTGGGCAGTGCTGTGTGCTGGGGGAACTGACATAGGGAAGAAAGGTGAATGGGTGAAGACTGACACGTCAGATGCACAGATCCCAGGGGTAGCCGGGAAAAGCAGTACCTCACACCTTTGTGTCCTATTACAACACATGACCTTGATTTTAGTGAACAACTTTATTACCTAGGCTCAAAGGTGGGTGTACTGGCTCAGCTATCTCTGGGGAATGGATTGTGGTCAGAGGTCTGTAGCATTTTCTTTTTTGACTCCTAGCTTCTGTGAGTTTGATGGGGGTAGGGGGAGGAAGAGCCAACCATCTTGAGCTCAGCGGCTACTGGTGTTGAACTGTAGGTAATGGGCCGTAGGTTGATTGGTGTAGATTATTGAATTCAGGTAATTCTGCCTGTGAAAGAAGTCCAGAACCCTCAGCTGGCGGGTTTTCCCTCTCTCCCTGGCCCCCCCCATTCCTCCCCACCCGTTGGCAGTCATTCTTGCTGGCCACCCCTAGAACTCACTGGGCCTTTTGCTCCTGAGCCAGCTGCTGGTTGAAGGAGCCCAGCCCCCTCCGGAATTCAGCACACAGTTCCTTCTCCTGCTCTTCTAGCTCCAAGGCTGCTTGGGCCAGGTTAATGGCCTGGCTTCCCCATTGGGCTTCCAGTGCTTTTTCGGCCTGGCGCTGTGCCTGCTTTTCATGACATTGGGCCTCCTGGAATTTCTTGATGGTAGTTCTTGGCTCTGGAGTCATGCCCTTCCAGGAATGGGGCAGGACCTGGGAGGGAGCCTCAGCATGCTGGGTGATATGGTGTTTCCCAGTCAGGAGGCCACTGTTGACCTGGTGCTGGATATCCTTGAAGCTGGTGGCCTGTTCACGCTGATGCTCTTGCCGCTTTCTCTCGGCCTGCTCAGCTGCCTGGTGAGATCCCCAAATGTGAGCATTTGGGTGCCCTACCTCAGGGAACTCAGTCACAGGGGAGGGGGAGACATGGCCCTACTGTCCTCTATCTCATGGACAGAAGGGACAGAGATACTGCATGGCCCTTGAATGACCTAAGCTGGGGAAGGGGTAGAATAGACAACTTCCCTGCCTCTGGAAGCCTTTAGATTGATTGAGTAGCTGGGGAAGGGAGGGTAGTGTTCTGTTCTAAAATCATCCTCAGTCTGGAGGTGGGGAATGGTATCTTCTACCCTAAGAGGGCTGTTGAGTAAATGAGGAAGTCATCGGGTAGATGAGAGGCTGGTGTTGATTTGAGAATTGTAACGGGAAAGATGTGGCTGAGGTTCCCAGGACTTTGTTCAGGGGGTTAGGGAGAGCCCAGAACACTGGATGGTTCAGGCCTACCTGGACTTTGTTGGCGTTGGCCACGGCATACCTCATGGCTTTGCAACAGGACTCCTCCAGCTTGGCCAGCTGGGCGGCCCGCGTGTCCACAGCTAGGCGCAGCTTGTCTCTGAGCTCATCTACACAGAGAAATGTGGCCAGGCACTGTACTGGCCTGCTCCATTCGTGGTTCACTAATGCAGCTGTGTGTTCAATGAGTATTGTTGGAGTGTGTGTATGTATGTTTTGGAGTGGGGGCAATATCCTAATGCAGGGAAGCAGAACGAGTTACTCTGTAGAGGTAAGGCTAGCCAAAGTGGCAGTAACCAGGATTTCTCTGGTGCGTAACCGAAAGATGCCTCCAATGGACCTGGATCCCAATGCCAGCTCTGTTGCTTCTGAGCTGTGTGATGTTGGGGAAATAATTCTGTCTCTCTGAACCTCAGTCTAAGAGCCATGTGTTGGATTCTGAGGACACCACAGATTTAGATCCTTTTCTCAGAGACTCCCTGTCTAGTGGGGGGATGGGTCAAATGTAGATCATCATACTACAGCATGGTAAGGTCGGTGATACAGGACATTATGAGAGCTTTAGATAGTGGGTGAAAGTAGGCTTCCAGGAGGAGGTGATCCTTGAAATGCATGTTGCATATGGGCAGAAAGCAAAGAGCATTCTAGGCCATGGGCATAACATGAGCATAGGAACTGACACTGAATCCAGCCACACTAGTCTTGCTGTTTCTAGAACATGCCAGACACTCCTGCCTTATGGGTTTGCAATAGATGTTACTCTTGGCTCAGCTTTCTTGCTTCCCTCAGGTCTTTGCTCAAATGTTACTGCTTTAGTAAGGCCTTTCCTCTCTCTCCTATTTAAAATTGCAACTTGCCTGCCTCCAACATTTATCTCCCTTCCCTGATTTTTCTCTCTAGCATTTGTAACCATCCAATATATGCTACATTTAAAATTATTTTGACTATTCCCTGTCTCTCTCCTCACTAGAAGGTAACCTTCGTGAAGGCAGGGTTTTTGTCTCTCTTATTCACTACCAAGTGCTAGCACCTAGATCAGAGCCTGGCACATAGTTGGTGCTCAATGAATTCATTTGACAAATATTTATTGAGCATCTACTATGGCACATAAAATGCAAGTGGCTAGAGAATTCTGTAGGGGCCAGACTAAGGGCCAGAAACTTCACCAGAGGGTGGTGGGGAACATGGGAGAATTTTAACCAAGGAGGTGAACCTGTTAGATTTGCATTTCAGAAAGCTCCTGGTGGGAGACAGTGGAGATAGGGAACCCATCTTGGAGGCTAGGCAGCAGGCCAGTTGGGAGGATTCAAACTAGACCAGTGCTAGAAAGGCTGGAGGGGAAATATGGGAGGTTATATCAGTAGTACTTAGATGAGGGAGTGAGGGAGAGAAGACTCAGGTGCTTCTCAGGGTGCTGGCTTAGATGACTGGGTACATGGTGTGGCCACCACCGGAAGTAGAAGATACAGAATGAAGAGCAGGTTAGGGGGCACTGATGAACTCTGTTTAGGAAGCTGAGTTAGAGATGGTCAGCAGGCATCTGGATATGTGATTCAGCAGGTAGAGAGTCAGGACAGAAGTGATGACATAGCTGAAACCAGAATGAGGGCAAAGGACATCTGGGGTAATTATGAAGGGTAGGGAGAGCAGTGTGTTAGGGACAAAGTCTCAAGAAGGAAAGAGTGGAAGGAAGAGGAACTCACAAAAGGCAGACAGAGAAGGATGGTCAGAGAGCTGCGAGCAGAGTGTGCTGTCACTGAAGCTGAGGAAGAGAAAGGTTCAAGGAGGAGGATGTAACTAGGGTCAAGTGTAGCAAGAAAGATCTAGTCAAGGAGAAAAGAGTAAACAGAGCCACTTGGGCCTGATAACACCAGGGGCCTTGGTGATTTTAGTAAGAGTAGTGGCAGTGAGGTTGTGTGGGGAGAGGAGATCTGAGGGAGAGGCTTGAGGTGTGACCGGGAAATTACGACAACAAGTGGAAACAAAGTGTTTTAAAAGGTATGGTTGTGAAAAAAAGAAGAAAGGTAGGTAAAGGCAGACAGCTAGCTAGCTCACAGATTCTAAAGGAATCACCTGGTGGAGGGAAGCTTTTGTTTAAGCGGTTTAGATATAAGCTTGTTTACAGCTTGCACAGAGGGGAAGTGCCTGGGGAAGCAGATGTCAAGGAGCACAGCCTGGGGTGGGGCGGGGACAATGGGGTCTGGAGCACAGGTTAAAGGCTTGGCTTTGAAGTGGCACTGTGGCAGGGACTTCAGAGACTGGAGGGCTGGGGATGGGGGGAACAGAGAATAGGGGGTGGTGTTTCATTTCACTCTTCACAGCAACTGGGAGAGGAAAGGATCAGCCCCATTTTTCAGATGGGGACTCAGAGAGGACAGAGGTGAAGTAAAAATACCCAAAGCCACACAGTTGGCAAGCAGCAGGTTGCGATTTGAATCCAGGTCTCTAGAGGAATCAGCCCACACTCCCCCATCCCACTCCATGGCCCCTCATTCAGCACAGTGCTGTGTCTGTGCCCAGCTCTGTTTTCTCACATGCCTGCCTGCTTCTCTGACAGAAATCACCCACTGCTCCTAATTTCCAAACTGATACCTAGGTCTCTGTTCCTATCTGAACTGCTTCAGGTAATTTGACATTATTAATGACTCCCTCTCTGAAATTCCTCTTTTGACATCTGAGGTGCCACTTTCTCATGGAGACTGAGAGAAGGCTAGTATGGTGTAGTGGTCAAGAGCACAGGCTCTGCAGCCAGCCTCACTGCATTAACTTCCCGTTTCCATCACCCACTAGCTATATGACTGACCAAGTTACCATCTATGTTCTTCGGTTTCCTCTGCTGACAGTGGGGATAATAACAGTACTTGAACCATAGGGCTGTTGTGATGATTCAATGAGTTATATACATGGTAGAAAGTTTAGCACAGTATCTGGTGCACAGAAAATGCTCAATAAAGGTTTGCTATTATTGTTATTGTTGTTGTTATTTTATGCAGCTTTTTCCTACCTCCCTGATCCCTTATCAGCCTTTATTATAGGCTTCTTTTCCTCTACTCATTCCATCCACTATGTACCAGGCCCTGTATAAGTCACCGGGGTTGTAGTGGCTCATAAGACAGTTTTGGCCCTGGCTGGTGTGGCTCAGTGGTTGAGCACCAGCCTGTGAATCAAAGGGTCACCGGTTTGATTCCTAGTCTAGGGCACATGCCTGGGTTGTGGTCCAGGTCCCCAGTAGGGGGTGGTGTTCAAGAGGCAACCACACATTGATGTTTCTTTCCCTCTCTTTTTCTCTCCCTTCCCCTTTCTAAAAAATAAAATAGAATCTTAAAAAAAAAAGACAGCTTTGGTGTTTGTTCTTACAGAGCGTACCATTTGCTCACCCTTTTCCCAGGTTCCAGGCTTAGCATTCTACTCATCTACACACACACATGCCCCTCCCACCTTGGCCCCATCTCTCTCTCCCTGTAGCCCAGACTGGCCCTGGAACTTCGGGATCATACAGCTACATTGTTGTCTGTCAGCAACCACCTCTTGGCTGCAGTAGTCTTCTACTTGAGTTCCCTGCCTCTAGTCTAACCACCTCTAATCCAACCTCTACAGTGGCTGACAGAGTTATCTGTCAAAAACACAAACCATGTGATTCCAATGCTCAAATACCCCCTGTGGCTCCTAACTCAGTAAAAGCTGAAGTCCTCATTATGGCCGAAAAGGCCTACTTGATCTGCCCCTATCACCTCCCTGACCTCACTTTCTACCACTCTTCTCTTCACTCACTCCATTGCAGCTACTCTGGCATCATTGCTCTTCCTCAGACATTCCAGACATCCTCTCTCCTGCCTCAGGGCCTTTTTCACTAGCTGTTTCCTCTACCTGGGCAGCTCTTCCCTCAGATGTTTGTGCTGCTCACTCTCTCATCTTTAGATGTTTTCAAATGTTATCTCAGTAAGGTTTTCCTTATTTAAAATTGCAACTGTGCACCCTCTCCAAAAGTCCCCATTACCCTACTGTGTGTTTTTCTCCCTAGCAATGGTCTTAACCACCTTATGTATTTCACTCTTTTATCATGTTTATTGTCTGTCCCCATTAGAGTGTGAACTCCACGGCAGAAAGGATTTCTCTGTTTCATTCACTGTGCTAGTCACAAAGTCGATAGCTTAATATTTGCTGAGTATTGAAATGGTCTTGTCACTCCTCTGCTTAAAACCCTTAAGTGGTGACCCACTGCCTACACAATAAAGTCACAGTTCCTTACCCTGGTGTAGAACGTTCTTGCCCATTTTCTCTTTTTCCAAGTCCTCAGCCCTGGGCTTCACTAACACTAAACTGTGTATCTTAAAACCCCCAGACCATTCACTGCCCCAGTGCTCTTCCTCTTGCTTCCCCTCTGTCAAGCTTCTCACCATCCTGGCAAAATAGTATCCAACTTTCTAAAATTGGTTCCTCACAGCTCACCTGTGCCACCCCCCTACCCTGCCTCCCTTTCCTTGTAAGAATTTACCACTTCCGTGTTGGTGTTCTTTCCATGTTCTGTGTGCACATCTGTCACAGTCCCTGTCAGAGAACCTAACAACATTAAAGCACAAGTATCTGCTGATGCATGACATCTGCATGTATCTTCCCCTCTTACTCTAAACTGATTTTCTGGAAGGCATAGTTCTGTGGGCTTCTGGAGGGCAGGGTGCTAGAAGTGGGGTGATATGAAGGGTGAGCAGTGCAAGTAGATAAGAAATAGTCCTTGCCCTGGCTGTTGTGGCTCAGTGGATTGAGTGCCAGCCTGCAAACCGAAGGGTCGTCGGTTCACTTCCTGGTGAGGGCACATGCCTGGGTTGGGGGCCAGGTCCCCAGTGGGAGGTGCAAGAGGCAAGTACACATTGATGTTTTTCTCCCTCTTTCTCCCTTCCCCTCTCTCTAAAAATAAATAAATAGAATCTTTAAAAAGAAAAGAAATAGTCCTTGCCCTCAAGAGGCTTACTCTAATGGAAGAGGAGTCATAGACAACGTCACAGTAATGTCATAGTGCTGCTAGTCACTGGGCACTGACTGAAAACCCTTAAGTGAATACTCACTGTCTATATGATAAGGTCACAATTCCTTAGTTTGGTGTTAAGTTTTCTCATCCTCCAAATCCTCAACCCTGGGCTGCACTAACACTAATTTGTGTACCCTAAACTACCAGACCATGCACAGCCCCAGTGCTACAGACTGTGCTTCACATACAGAATCTCATTTCATTTTCATGAGCTCTATGTGGTATGATTGTTCCTATTTTAAAGATGAGGTAACTGAAGCCCAGAGAGGAGAATTCATTTGCCCAAACTAACTAGTGAGTAGCAGAACTATTAGGTCTTTTATTGTGCTGCTGCCTCCATGTAATGACATGCCAGGCTGATTGGGGACCAATGGCTATACTGTCACTTACTGAAGGAAGGCACGGAAGTTTGGGTTCTGATCAGTCTTTTCAGCAGCCGCCCTATGGGTAATTGGACCTCCCTCCATAGTTCTGGGCTCCTGGCTGCTGTCCCTGACTCAGGACAACTTTGTGCCAGGCTTCAGGTCTCAGCCTGCAGGGTGCAGTTCCTTACCTGCACTGATTTCTTCAGCCCTGGCTTGCTGTTGCTCCTTCACCTGCTTCTCCAGGCTGTGCTTGAACTCCTGCTGCATTCTCCGGCACGTGGTCCTGTCCAAGTCCTCCCTAGAGAGGCACTGCATGCTGGCTGGGCCACATTGGGGCTTAGTGTCACCGCGACAGGCTGAATACCCCTTCCATGGTTGGTCTGGATCCCAAAGGCAAAATTCATGCATCTTTTTGAGCTGCTGCCCCTGTGCTGGAAACTCCTGGACTTTTTGGGGCAGCCAACGTTTTCGTTCTTCCTCTTTCTTCTGCAGCATCTGGGCTACCAGGTCAAAGTGCACCTGGTTGGCACCTAGGAGTGGTGGGCAGGAACATGGAGAAGGACCCATGGGAGGGACACTGCCCATTCAGCAGGGCCTCTGCTCCTAAGGCTCATCTGGTTTGTTCCATCACATCCCAGGCCTCAGGCCCCACTCTGAGGCAGAATGGCCCTACTTCAGTCCACCCAGGTCTGTGCATTACCCTCCTTGGCAGGCCTCTGGCCTTGGGCTTTTACCGTAAGCTGCCTCCTTGCTCCGCTCTGCTGCCTCCCGAAGCTTCTGCTCTTGCACCTGGCTGTTCAGCGCTCTAACATCCACCTGATCCCAAAGAAATGTGCTAAATCATGGTAGAGGCCCAGCAGCAGACCTTAAAACTGCTCAGAAATCCTGCTTCAAAATCCTCCTATAGAGCCCCAGTGTCTACTGGATGATGTTCCACCATCAGCATGGTCTGTAAGCCCCTCAGTGGTCTAGCTTCTGCCTCATTCTTCTACCTCATCTCAGTACCCCCTTCCCTTCTCCCACCCTCAGGGGCTCTGTGCTTACAGCTTCCTGCACGTCTTACACTGTTTGGCACAGTTTTTGCTCCAGCCATTCCTTCCACTTGGAACACTCCTCCTTCCCTCTTTACCGTAACTCCTATTCATCTGTCAAGCTCGGGCTTCACTTTTCTGAGGCCTCTGACGGGTGCTACTCCCACAGGCCCAGGGACCTGCTATCTACATTATATTGAAGTTTGCCTCTGTCCATGATCGCCTTCGGCAGACTGTGAGCCCAGTAAGGGCCAAGATGGGGCTTTAGCTTTGCATCCTTGCTGTACAGCCCAGTGCTTGAGAGATGTTTCCTAGGGCCCAGAGCTGGCCCAGGAAACATCTGCCAACTGGATCTCAGTGGCGCCACTCATTCTGCAGTCAACTGCTTACATGTGTCAGGCACTATGCTCTGGTTTCCACAGCCGCCATCTCGAGTTAATCGCTCAATGTGTCCTTTAGCCTCATTTAACTGAGGAGGAGCTTGGGGCTCAGAAAAGACATGTGACTCATCCAAAGCCACCCACATAGTAAACAGCAGGCGTGGCCCTGGAGTACGATATGGGGTCTTTTCCGGAATCCCAAGCTGCATCCTCCCTTTAGCTACTCCACCCAGCAGTCTATGCTTTTCTGTATCAATATTTTCTCTTTATTTTGATTATAATTCACTAATTTAAAATGTCTTAAAATCATGCAAAAGGGAATACAGTTTAGTGAAGAATTAGCGTCTCTCCCATCTCTGTCCATCAGCCTGGTTAACGGTTTCTTTTCTAGCCTTCCAGAGAGTTTAGGTGTACGCCATACCCAACATCCTTTACGCTTCTTTTGGCTCCACGTTGGTTTTCTCTCAAGGATGAAGCCACTTGGCCCAGAACTGACTGCAGCAGAGTCAGCTGTCACCCGCCCTTCTTCCCCCAGTCTCTTCCTCTGCAGCCCAATCTCCTTCCTAGGCCCTTCCCCCACCTGGGGGTGGGTGCCTTCCCCCCTTCCTTTCCAGCCCCAGGGTGTGCTCAAGTCAGGGAGGGACTGTAACAGGCACTGCTATGTTCCTCTTCAGGTGCGAAAGTGAGGTGGTTCTGGGTCCCAAGGAAGTCCTCACTGCCCACTCACCCCTATGACTCGGGTCCGCACATCAAAGAATCGGTTTTGTCGCTCTCTTTCTCGATTTCTTCTAGCCTCAATGGCCGCCACCTCCTTGGGATCTGGTGGCAGGTTTAGGTTAAACATCTGGAGAAAGGGTGAGGTGGGATGGGCCATCAGTGTTATACCCCGCCCCCATTCCTTTCTCCCCACAGTATCTCACTAGTTAATTGATTCCCAGTGATTTTGCTTCCTGTTACATTTCATGTTAGTCTCTTCCATCTCTGCTGTCACTACCCTAATTCAAGCCTCACCATCTGGTGCCAGGCATTTCCAGGAGCTTGACTGGCCTCCCTTGCTCAAGTGTTACCCTATTTCTTTCTCTGCGCTGGCTACCAGAGAGATCCTTCTAAAAGTGAATCTCACCATGCCCACCCCCACCCCAGCTTAAAACCTTTAAAAAACAGCTTTAAAGCAAATGGCTTCCCAGTGTCTACAAGGTAAAGTCTAACCCCCATCTGCTAGATTTATAAGGATGTCTCCACCATGCGATGCCTGCTTACCTGTCCAAGTCTCAAACGCATTTGCGACACTCCCCCTTTCACATTGTGCTTTATTCGCTTTTCCTCACTTTAGGAAATGGCACCACTATTCCCTCTTTATTTACTTTTATTATTCTGTAGTCAAATGAAAGGCTAGAAGGCTTAATCATGCCTGTGTTCGTTCATATTTTGGGGACCCCGCTTTTGGCATGGGGAGCCAACCAAAGCCACAGCTAAAAACGCTTGTGCAAACATAAATCTTAAATCTCTCACCTGCTTAAAGCCTTCCACTACCTTCCCATCGCACTTAGAATCAGATCCAAACTCCTGACAGTGCGCTTTCAAGAGCCCGTTCCTGTACTCCTCTGTAGTTCATCTTGTGCCACGGGCTCCCTTGCCGCCGGTGCTCCAGGCTCACTGGTATCAGGTCCTCCAATAAAACAACTGCTCCCACCTCAGGGCCTTCACACATGGTGTTCTTCTGTTTGAAACGCCATTCCCCAGCTCCCCCTACAGCTAGTTCTCACCTTGTTCCAAAAAACCATTTTGTAAAATATTAGATACATCCAGAAATATATATATATATATATATATATATATATATATATATATTCCTGATGCTATATGTATGTGTGTGTATATACAGGAGTATAGGGCAATATATATACTCCTGTGTGTATATATATGTATATACATATACATACATATGTATGTATGTATATGTATACAGTCCTGTATATGTATATATATATATATATATATATATATATATTGCCCCATACTCCTGTATACATATGTATACAGGAATATATATTCCTGTATGTATATATATACACATATTAATTGCATGCATTAATATATGCATTAATATACTATGTGTACCATTCCCTGAACGCTATCTTAAAATATTTCCTTGTCTTGGAATTTTATAAAATTATCATGCAGTATATATTATTCTACGCCTTGCTTTTCTCATTCACGTTCATTCTATCATTTCACAAATATTGTGGAGTACCTCCTGTCAGACAGTCTTTTAAGCATTGGGAGACATCAAGGAGTGTAAGTGATAAAACTCTGAATTCTTGTGGAGATTATTTTCTAGTGGGGGCAGGAACACAATCAATAAATAGTACATTAAATAGTTTGTAAGATGATGATATAAGTGCTATGGGAAAAATACAGAGAGGATAGTGCCAAGGAAATGGGAGGTGTCTCAATTTTAAATATGGAAGTCAGGGGAGGCAAAACTAAGCGGGTAATATTTGGGTGAATACTTGAAGGTGAGAGAGTCACCTGTGCAGGTATCTAGGAGGACGGCACTCCAGGCAGAGGAAACAGCAAGTGCAAAGGCTTTAAGATAAACACAAGAAATACATATTCAAGGGAACAGCAGGAGGCAAGTGTGTGAGTGAAGGAGAAGTAGGAGGAAATGTCATTAGAGAGAGAATTCTCAGACCATTGTAAAGGCCATGACTTTTACTCCAAGAGAAATAGGCAGCCAGTGGAGGGTTTTGAGCACTAGGACTGATGTGGTTTGCCTTTGACTTTTAAAGCACAACTCTGATTGCTGTGTTAAGAACAGACTTGGAGTAAGGGAGGCCAGGCTAGAAGCCAGGAGACCAGTCAGAAGGCCATAGCAGTTGTCCAGGCAAGAGATGATGGTGACTCACACTGGGTTGGTAATAGCAGCAGTGGTGAGAAGTGGTCAGGTTCTGGATATATTTTGATGGCAGAGCTGACAAGATTTTCTGGTGAATTGGATGTGCAGTGTGAGAGCAGTATCAAGAAAAATTTTAAGGTTTGGGCCTACAGAAGGATTATACATGCTATCTCATTGCCCTCAAGGTTAGCCACACAATTTGCTTTGCCCTCTCTAGTGTGAGAATTGACATGTGTCATTGCCAAGCAGAACTAAGAGCTGTTAGGTGATAACTACTTTTTCTCTTCACTCACTGCTCTGAGACTGGCAGTGTTCCAGGTAAGGGCCACTCCTTTGGCCTGGATCACTGGAATGATGAAATTGAGCAGAGATGCAGCCAACCCACAGTGGACAAGAAGCAGGAGTGAGAAATCAATGTGCGTTTTTATAAGCTGCTGAGATTCGGGGGTTGTTTGTAACCTCAGCATAATTTAGCCTATCCCGACTGATACAAAGGAATTTAAAGCTATAAGGCTGTAAGGCTGTAAGAGACCTCTAAGGGAGTGAGAGTAAATGGTTAAGAAAGTGCCAGGGGAGACAGGGAGAGGACCAGCACTGTAGGCTAAGGAGGAATGGCCAGCAAGCTGGGAGAAAAACCAGGAGTGTGGTGTCAAAGAAGCCAAGTGAAGAAAATGATTTTTGGGGGAAAGAGTGAGCAACTGATGATGGGTTAAGAGGAGGACGAAGGACTGATTGATTTGGTAACGTGAGCATTGCTGATGACCGTGTCAAGCACAGTTTTGGTAGCACTGTAGGTAGAGCTGTCTGACTGAAGTGGGTTCAAGAGAGACCAGGACTCTGTGGCACAAACAACACAGTTTATTTTTTGATTGCAAGAGAAAAAGAGGCAGGAGTAACCTGTAGGTTAAAAAAGACATATACACAGGTGGGAAGTTTCTTTAGCATATACCCAGGAGTGGAAGTGCTGAATCCTAGGACTTAAAGAATGTTTAACTTTACAAGATAATGCTAACTTGTTTTCCCAAGGAGATTGTATCAACTTACCCCTTTACTGCAGTGTATAAAAACTCCAGGCACCCCACATCTTCACCAACACTTGGTATTGCAGACTTTTTAATTTTTGCCCATTTGTGAGTATACAATTATAATTATCAATTTGAATTGGAATTTTCCTTACTGATAATGAGGTTGCACATCTTTTCATGTGTGTTTTGGCTATGTTTGTTTATTCTTCTCTGAAGTGCCCATTCATATCTTTTGTTCATTAAAAAAAATCAGATTGTTTGCTCTTTTCTTATTAATTTTAGGAGTTCGTTATGTATTCTACCTACAAATCATTTCTTAGTTTACATATGGCAAATCTCTTCAACTTGTGGCTGGTCTTTTCACCTGATTATTATTTGACAATAGTTTTTATTATTTAAGAAATCCTCTGAGATCATAAAGATATTCTCCCATATATTCTAAACTTCCTAAAGTCTTGCCTTTCTCATTTAAGTTTTTAACCCTTCTGGAATTGCATTTTGTATATGGTATCAGAGGTAGGGACTCAATATGATTTTCCCCCCGCCAAGCTGCATTTTCTGTCAGATTGCTGTCCTTTGGTCATTTTATCCCCTCGGCCTGATGGTGACTGTTTCTCCAAGTTGAACTTCATTTATGGTTCCTCTGCTAGGTTCTGTCAGCTAAGCCTTCTCATTTTCCTGGACTTATCCTAACACTTTAAGACTCTTGTGAGCCTCCAGACATCATTTTAAAAATAATTACAGGGATACTATGGCAACCACCAGACCCTTTCCATGTCTAAGCCTAAGCACCAACTGCAGCCTGCCCATTCTGTCCATCACCACAATATAAGGTCACTGAAGTAGAAGATTCTGCAGACATTTTAAGCTTCTTGGACTGCTAAGGCCATGGCCTTAGTAATGACAGGTATAAGGTAATAGGGGGATGAAGGGATTGTAAAGAGGGGTATAAATGATGGGGAACAAAGAGGGGAAAGGGACAGAGAGGGCAGACATGGGGGCAGAGAAGGAAAGAGGAAGGAGGGCAACAGGGGCGTTGACAGGGGTGGAGGACAGGGAGCAGAGAGAGAAAGAGGAAGGGGGGAAGCAAGGGGATGGGGCAGGCCCAGAGGGAATGGAAAGGAGGGAATGGGATGGGGGTGAGGCATGAAGAGAGATAGGAATTGGAGAGATGGGAAGAAGAATAAAGGTTAAAGGTGGAGAACACTGGCTTAGGGATCCTGACTCCCAAGGGTTCACACAAAATACCTTTTTCAGCAAGGAGTCCCAGGCTTGAAGCTCCTAGTTGGGATCTAGGTTCAAGTAGCCAACAAGTGGCTCAGGTCCACCACCGCTCTGGTGCTACTGCGTCAGTCTCTGAACTCTGCTTGGAGGAACAGGAGGGAGGCAGAGGATAGAGGCACAACCTCTGGCCATAGCTTTCCCCAGCCCGTATCACTGTGGCTCCACGGCACCCTCATCTCCCTTCACCCCTTACCCCGCTTCAAACCCCATTCCACCTTTAACTTCACCCCACTCCGCTTCCACCCACAGCAAGGTCTGAGCTCACCTAACTCCGAATCCCCCCGCTGGCTCCCCCTTCCCACACAGCGCTACGCTCCCTGGGGTCCATTCCCTATCCTGTTCTTGTTTGAACCTTCTAACCCGCCAGGCTAAAGATACATCCGATCTCCCACCTTCCTCCTGCCCTGGAGGACATAATCCTACTGTGACTTCTGACGTCTCAGCAAGCGTGAGCTCCGATCCGGTCGGTTTTCTGGGATCTCAAAACCGTCTCAGTCCTCCGGGAACCGCTACCTCTGCGATTCACTTGGTAGAGGCGGCGGCCTGTGTCGCCAAGCAACAAGAAAGGGGGGCGGTACCTAAACGGTTGTCGTAAGCTCGCGTCCTGGCAACGGATCAACAAAACTCGCAGGCCAGCCGGAAGACCCGCCCCCTGGCACCCGCCCACGCCGGAAGCCGGAAATCTCGTTTGGCCTGGATTTATCTCGCGAGGTTTGTTATCAGCCCGGCCTGCACTGCGGTGTTTCCCGCGCAGGCTACTCCAGTTCCAGTTTTACGGCGCGGCCATTCGTGCAGCCGCTGGCGCCGCCGCCGTAATGGGTTTCCTGAAACTGATTGAGATTGAGAACTTTAAGTCGTATAAGGGTCGACAGATAATCGGACCATTTCAGAGGTTCACCGCCATCATTGGACCCAATGGCTCTGGTGAGAAAAACCCCGCTGCCGTACTGGGGACGTCCCGCCCTGATCCCCTATCCGGCAGCATAGTACAACCCAGCCCCTGGCACCTGAAGTGTCGCGAACCCTAACCGGTTCCTTGCCCCTCCTTAGGGGGTTCGGCCCAAACCCACTTTCCCCGCTCGGGTGCTCCGACTTGAACCTCCTTCCTAGATGTCAGTTGCCCGCTCTTTGCGCCGCCCCCGCTCTTGCCTGAGTGGTACGCTCCGGGGCTGTACGTTTCCTTCCTCTGCCCCCTCCCGCCAAAAGTGGCGGTCCAGAGTTAGCTGCCAGTTGGATTCCCCGCTTTGTATGAGCCCCCTGGAGATGTGGGGCCGCTGGTAGCCCTCCCATGGCCTCCAGTCCCAAACGGTACACTTAACCCGTCCCGCCTCACATTGGTACGTTCCTCTTTCTTTCTTTCTTTTCTTTCTTTCTTTTTTTTTTTTAACTCTCCTTTAGAGGCGGGCAATTTTGAATATGATACCAAGCGCTCCAGTCTCCAGAGTGCTTGTAGTTTCGACTCTCCATTCCCCCAACCCCCATCTCAGAGGTGGAGATGCCTCGAACTTGCCCCTGTGCTAGCACTGAAACTGCTAAAAATCAGAACTGAATCTCTTGCCAAATTTATTGAATACTTACTGTCTCATAAGGAGTTTTTCAAGGTGCTGTGGAAACGGCGGAGAATAGAATAAGCCATGCACCCAGGGAATTTACAATCCAGAGGGGAAAGACGATAATAAAGGAGAAAATAAGATAATTTTCGGCTCTGATAAGTGCTGTGCAGGAAATGAGACAGGTTGATGTGATGGAGTGACTTGGATGGTGTCAGTAGTTAACAATAGAAAGAGTAGTCGGTAGTTAACAATACTGTATTGTAAATTTAAAAGTTGCTGAGTAAAAATTACTGAGTAAATCTTAAAAGGTCTCATCACAAGAAAGAAAATTGTAATTTTGTGAGGTGATGGATGTTAACTAAAGTTGTTGTGGCTATTATTTTGCAATATATACAAATAAGGAATCATTATACTGTACACTGGAAACTAAGATAATGTTATGTCAGTTATTTAAATAAAAATGGGGAAAACAAAGGGTGGTCGTGGGTCTAGTGTCTGTGTTATATCTTAACTTCCTATCTCTAAATGATACACTATCTGTTCCTCCCATCTAACACCCTGGAGGGTTTGTTTGGAATCCTGCTGTGCTCCTCCGCCCCCTAGTTCTAGCTGAATCATTTCCTAGCCTTAGGTGTTTGCCTTTGCTGAAGTAGCTCTAACTGAGGGCTTTGCTCGTAGTCTTGACTATGTTTGGCTCTCAGTGGAGAGCAGGCTTTGTCAACAGTGGCACTATTGATGTTGCTAGCGAGGTAATTCTTTGCTGTGGGGTGGATCCTGTGCATTGTAGGATGTTTAGTGGCATCCTTGGTTTCTACCCACTAGATGACAGTAGCACTCCCTACCCCCTAGGTATGACAGCCAAGAATGTCTCCAGATATTGCTAAATGTCCCCTGGGCGGGGTTGCAAAATCATTCCCCCTTCCCAACCTCTTGAGAGTCACAAGCCTAGCGGACTAAAGCTTGGGGCTTTGCTCCAGTTTCGTAGGATTTCAGTGTGGTGGGAAGAGGCAGGGTGCATCTCTTGGCATTTGGTCCCCTCAACATGGATAGATTTGTATACCCACCTGTTCCAAAAAGTCCCTTGGTCTGACTGTTCCACTTACACCCAGTCTTCAGTCTCCACCTCCACAGGGCATTCCCTGATTCACCTCAGTGCATTGCTCTTCTCTGTCACACAGTAGACACTTGGTACGCATTAATGTTTATTTTCTCCTGTTTTGTATTCATGCTATATGTTTTTATATTTTTATCACTAGTCTATGAGTGTTCAGCTCATAATACATATTTTAAAAAAATGTTTATTTATAGAGAGAGGAAAAGGGAGGGAGAAATAGAGGGAAACATCAGTGTGTGGTTGCCTCTTGCACGCCCCCAACAGGGTATGTACACTGGCTGGGAATTGAACCAGTGAACCTTTGGTTCACAGACTGGCACTTAACCACTGAGCCACACCAGCTAGGGCTCATAATATGTATTATAAAAATGCTTATAATATTGAATGTGAGTAGGAAGGCCTTTGGTTGTGAGATGTTATTCCTGTTGCTGGAGAGCATGGGAGAAGCCCGGAGGTTGGAAATGGGTGTCTAAAAAGCTGACTCCTGGTCTGCATGTTGTGCTAGTCCTGTTGTGATGAGGGAGACATTGCGGAGTCCAGACCTGTTAGAATAGGACTGCCATTTACTGAGCAACTACTGTGTGTTGAGTACTTTATTTATTGGGACCTTTTATATTGAAATTCCCACGATGCCACTGGGAGGGAGATCCCATTATCTATGTTTTATATATGAAGAGACTGAGGCACAAAGAGGTGTGATCACTTACACACTGATTCTCAGAGGCAGGGTCAGAACCCATGCCTGTCAAAGCCTGTGCTCCTGCGACTCCAGCAGAGAACTATGTACCGAGCATTATTTTAGATGTGTTACTCACTAGGCAGGTTGAGGGAACAGAAGGTCAGCTAAGAAGTAGTGAAATTAAGATTACAACCTAATCTATTGGACTGGACTAGAACCCAAGCTCTTAATCTCTGTCTTGTACTACCTTCATGGAGGGACCTGGGCTACGATTCTCAGAGCTGGGTAGTAGATGGGTGTTGGAAATCAGGTCCTCAGTTCACAGTCACATAACATATTTGGAGAGAATCTTGAGGTAGAATTTATAGAGATTAAACTGTTCCCAAACCCCAGTCCAAATTAAAAAAAATTTTTTTTTGGCAGTTTTATAACTTTATTCAACAATCAGCAGTTAGTTTTCACCCACATTAACTGTTTGTAGATTTTTGAAAGTGGTGACAGGTACATAGGTGACCAATTTATAGAGCTTGTCTGGTGAATCTTCATGCTCATTACGTTTTCTGGGCATCCGCACTCAGATACGGTATGTGCTATTCCTTATTCCTTTGGCCCAGATGGCTTGTTTGAGCCTGATGTCAGTGTGTGCATCCGGAGCTCCCATCTCCTTCATGGCAAATGTCCAGATCTCTGAGTGCTGGAGGGACACACTTCTTGAAGCTCACTCCATGGATGTGCTTGTGGATGTTGTTGGTGTGCTCTCTGGTTACTACCTTCTTCATGGCAGAACGGCCCTTCTTCTTGCCACCCTTCTTTGCAGGAGCCATTATGCCGGGCCCAAGTTGGGAAGAAAGAACTAAAAAATGCAAGTAAAAACTGTGACTTCTCTATGGAAGAGATAACCACTCTTAATGTTAAAAAAATTGTATTTATTTATTTGAATAGCTAATAAATGTATATGGTATAAAAATTTTAAAATCCCAAAGGATATAAGTAAAAACACTCCATCTTTTCCCTGACCTGATTGTTACCTACTTTCCTTTCTGGAAGTGACCACTGTTAAACCATTTACATTTTCATGTATTTTCCCTTCTCCACAAGTTTTTATTATGAAAAATTTCAAACATGCATATGTGGTTTGCTTAATCATTTGCAAGTAAATTGTAGACTTAATGACATTCCACCCTAAGGGATTCAGCAGTCATCTCCTGAAACCATTCTCCTGTGTTACCAATGTACCATTATCACACCTCAGAAAATGAATTTCCTCATGTCATCAATCATCCAGTTCATATTCAGGCTTCCCTAATTGCTCCCAACAATGTCTTTCTGGCGTTTTTTGTTTGTTTGTTTGGTTTTGGTTTTGTTTTTTTTTAACCAGAATCCAATCAGTTTGTATACTGCCTTTGCTTAGGTCTCAGTAATCTCTAGTGTTCTGGAATGGTTTTCCTAACCTTTCTTTTTTGACATTGGCTTTTTGAAAATTCCACGCCTGTTGTCTTGTAGAACATCCCACATTTTGTTTGTCTTAAGGTTTCCTCATGATGTCATTTACTACCTTCCTTTAACCAGAAGGGAGGTCTAAACACTTGTTTAAATTCAGGTTAAGTATTTTTTGGCAAGATACTTCATAGATGCTGCTGTGTCCTTCATATTGTATCACAATAAGAATATGCCTTTTTTAAAAAAGATTTTTTATTTATTCTTAGAGAAAGGGGAGAGAAGGAAGAGAGGGAGAGAAACATCAATATGTGGTTGCCTCTTGTGCGCCCCCTACTGGGGACTTGGCCTGCAACACAGGCATGTGCCCTCACTGGGAGTAGAACCAGTGACCCTTTAGTTCACAGGCTGGCTCTCAGTCCACTGAACCACACCAGTCAGGGCAGGAATATGCCTTTTTTAAAAAATTGTAAAATACACGAGATAAAATGTACTATTGTCACCACTTTTCAGTGTGCAGTGCAGTAGTGTTAATTGTATTCACATTGCTGTGTGAATACCTGAATATCGATTGCCTGAACTTTTTCATCTCATGAAACTGAAACACTGTACCCATTAAAGAACTTCCCTCAGGCCCCCTGCCCCGACTTTTTTAAATTTGATTGAGATCAAACTGTACTGGATTTTGTGTCTTGCTTGTTTTTCCTATTGTGGGCATTTTTCTCATGTCATTAAAGGTTGCAGAACAATCGATTATGTAAATGTACTTTTTCCTTAGATAGGGTTTAAGTTTTGGGCTGCTAAGGTAATTGCAGAGGGATCATTTTTCTAAGTTTCTGACCCAGGGCTTTGGTTGGGCCCTGTCTTTATGGGGACAGAGTAATATTTTCTCCTCCCATGAGTCTGAGAACTGAGTGCTTAGGGAACATTTCTGCTCCGCTCAACGTCACCTTTATTCCTTTTCTTTTTTCCATCCTAATTTCTTTTTTTCTTTGTCTCTTCCTCCTTTAGGTAAGTCAAATCTCATGGACGCCATCAGCTTCGTGTTAGGTGAAAAAACCAGCAATCTACGAGTGAAGACCCTGAGGGATCTGATCCACGGAGCTCCTGTGGGCAAGCCAGCTGCCAACCGGGCCTTCGTCAGCATGGTCTACTCTGAGGAGGGTGCTGAGGACCGCACCTTTGCCCGTGTTATTGTTGGTGGGTGAGGCTAGCCAGAAGGCTCTCCTTGGGTCATGGGAGACGGGTAGACTAGTTGGCTGAGGTGGAAGGGAGACCTGAGTCTTGGCCAACTCATGCGTTGTCTTGTAGGGGGTTCCTCTGAGTACAAGATCAACAACAAAGTGGTTCAGCTACATGAGTACAGTGAAGAATTAGAGAAGTTGGGCATTCTCATCAAAGCTCGTAACTTCCTCGTCTTCCAGGTAGGCATTTTTAACAATTATTGGTTCCCTCCTCTTTGCCCACCCTTGGGCCTGCTCCGTCTCTGACTTCATTTCTGCCCTGAAATAATGTAGCAGCTTCCTCACTGGCTTCCTAACTCCAGTCTGGCCTTTCTAGTCTCCAGATCAGCATCAACTGGGGACATGGTACAAATGCATATTCTCAGGCTCCATCCTAGACCTACAGACTCAGAGACTATGGGGTGCAGCCCTGCGATGTGTATTTTACCAACTTTGCCGGGTCATGGTTATACACACTAATGTTTGAGAGCCACTGCCCTAGCATGAAATCAAGACTCCTGTCATTCAGGAAACACCATCCTTTAGTTCTTGCCTACTTCACTAGCCTCATCTGCCAATACTCTTACCCGCCAACTCTGCATTCCAGCCTAATTAAACCATTTGCAGTTCCCCAAATTCACCTGCTTTCTTTGGCCCACAGGCCTGTGCACATTGATTTTTTTTCTGCATGTAAATAACCTTGTCTCTTTTACTTTCTTGGTTAGATCTTCCCCATCTTCCAAATTCAGCTTAGGTGTCACTTTCGGGAAGCCTTTCCATGTAGGCATTCCTACCAGACTCCTACCTCTAAGCATCATTTAGTCCTTTTCTGTGCGACTTCTGTCACTGCATATAATACATGGTGTTGGCTTTGCTTTTGTCTCTTCTGCTTGCCATGCACCTCAAAGGCCGGGAACGTGTCCTCAGAGTCCAATGTGAAATGTAGCACCCAGTTGGTGGGAGTGGGTAGGAGGAACTGGGCTGGCGGTGCTCTAAGTGGGGAGAGTGTTTTGACCTTTACTAGGGTGCCGTGGAATCTATTGCCATGAAGAACCCCAAAGAAAGGACAGCTCTATTTGAAGAGATCAGTCGCTCTGGAGAGCTGGCCCAGGAGTATGACAAGCGAAAGAAGGAAATGGTGAAAGCTGAAGAGGACACACAATTTAATTACCATCGTAAGAAAAACATTGCGGCTGAACGTAAGGAGGCCAAACAAGAGAAAGAAGAGGTAGGTGGCCAGGCTACCTCTGGGCCCTGAGAGGCCAGGCTGGGGAGCCAGGGCCTTACTGATGCACTCCCTGCCTCCATACCCCTATTTAAATAGGCTGACCGCTACCAGCGCCTGAAGGATGAGGTGGTCCGAGCTCAGGTACAGCTGCAGCTCTTTAAGCTTTATCACAATGAAGTGGAAATCGAGAAGCTCAATAAGGAACTGGCCTCTAAGAACAAGGAGATAGAAAAGGACAAGAAGCGTATGGACAAGGTAGAGGATGAGCTGAAGGAGAAGAAGAAGGAACTGGGCAAAATGATGCGGGAGCAGCAGCAGATTGAGAAGGAGATCAAGTAAGAGGCAGGCCCGGACCTGCAATTTTGGGGAAACCAAGAGGCTATGCTGTTTTCTGGGGCTTCTCTAAGCCTGGAGTCCAGCACCCATAGTAGTTTCTCTATTTTCCCCTTGACTTGCATTTCAGACAAATAGAGTATTTGAGTACTCAGACTCTGGGTAGATATGTACTCGGAAGAGGGAGAACTTGAAAGGGGCGGTGACTTGCCAAGCGAAAGGAAGCAGTGAGAATCCCAGGCACTGGAGTGGTTGCCTGGGAATGCCTCCTTAGAAGAGGAAAACTGGAGTTAGAAGTTTAAGGGTTAGAGTGGATTTTAAAAAGTTAGGTTAGATGGGAGACAGTTAAGTGAACACAGGGTATTCTTGGAGTTGTTACTGAGGGTTCTGGCCTGACCGATTGAGGCCAAGGTGGTAGCTTTACTTTATGGAGTACCTGGAATGCTAGGCTGAAGGTTCCAGGGAGTAGTTAGATTGCCCCCTCTTTTTTTTGAGGACCTGTGGGGCATCAGGTCCTTTTTCTTTTAGGCAATTCCATGAGTCTGGCCATGGTGGGGCTCGGGCCCCCTTTCTTTGCGTTAAAAAGCCTAAGAACCCTCCTTTATCCAACAGTGCTAACTGGTTTTCCCCTTTCCTCTGGCAAAAGAGAAAAGGATTCAGAATTGAACCAGAAGCGACCTCAGTACATCAAAGCCAAGGAGAATACTTCCCACAAAATCAAGAAGCTGGAAGCAGCTAAGAAGTCCCTACAGAATGCTCAGAAGCATTATAAGAAACGTAAAGGTGACATGGATGAACTAGAAAAGGAGATGCTCTCAGTGGAGAAAGCCCGGCAGGAGTTTGAGGAACGGATGGAAGAGGAGAGTCAGAGTCAAGGCAGAGACTTGACCTTGGAGGAGAATCAAGTAAGTTCTAGGAGGGTTGTGGGAGTGGACAGAGATTGCTGGGTTGACAAGGGCTGACTGGTCACCTGTGTCCTCCTTCCCTGTCTTGAACGCAGGTGAAGAAATACCACCGGTTGAAAGAAGAAGCTAGCAAGAGAGCAGCCACCCTGGCCCAGGAGCTGGAAAAGTTCAATCGAGACCAGAAAGCTGACCAGGACCGGCTGGATCTGGAAGAGCGGAAGAAAGTAGAGACAGAGGTGGGTATGCGTTACAGGATTGGGGGTGATGGTCCAGAGAAGAGGAAGTAATGATAGTCTTTTTTATTGTTGTTCAAGTGTAGTTGTTGAAGAAGTAGTGACAGTCTTAACTGTAATGACAGTAGCCAACATGAGCAAGCATTTACTGTGTGGTAGGCACTATACTTTACATGCATTCACTCATTTAATTTCTCTTTTTCCAAATGAGGAAACTACCCTAAGGTCGCCTCATTATTCAGTGGCAGAACCGGGATATGGACCTGTGAAGTCTAGCTCTAAAGCCCACACCTTTTTTTTTTTTGAGGATTTTTATTTTTAGAGAGGGGAAGGGAGGAAGAGAAACATCAGTGTGTTGTTGCTTCTTGTGTGCCCTCCACTGGGGATCTGATCCGCAACCCAGGCATGTGCCCTGAGTGGGAATCGAACTGCTGACCCTTTGGTTTGCAGGCTGGCTCTTAATCCACTGAGCCACACTAGCCAGGGCTAAAGTCCACACTCTTATCAAGTGTACTTCATTTACTGCCTTCCTACTAACAATTGTAGTAAAAACCATAACAATAATAGAAAATTGTTACACTGCCCTAGGAGCTTACAGTGTTCCAGGTATTTTGCTAAGTACTTCTTTTGGTGGTAAGCATTAATATTAATAGCTACCCTATATTAAACACTTAATATGTACTTCTGAAGTAGAGGTTACCTACATTTTATAGATGAAGGGCCCAGAAAGCTTTACTTGGCCTTGGTTTGAGCCTCCCTGAGTGGTGAGGAAGATAGGCCAGGCTGTGTAGAACACTGAGAGGGTGTCCTTGGGCCCAGGGAGGCCCCATCAGTCAGCAGAGCCACGCCGAGCACTTGTCTGTGTGTCTGCTTTTTAGTAGGCCTCCTGCAATAGTGACAGATTGTCCTGGAATATTGGGCTCTTGGATAAGCAAGCACATAGGGGATAAGTAAGCCTGGTCCCCGTGGTCTTGGAGTTCATTTGCTCAGCCCCTGGTGACTGAGTATATTTGTCTCTCTCACAGGCCAAGATCAAGCAAAAGCTGCGGGAGATTGAAGAGAATCAGAAGCGGATTGAGAAATTGGAGGAGTACATCACGACTAGCAAGTATGTGTCTCTGCAGCCTTCCCTCTTACTTCTAGGCCTGTTCTTGTGAACCTGCCTATCCCGACCCTCCCTAGGCAGGACCCCCAAAGGCCCTCTCAGCCCAGAGTATTTTCTGAGCAGCCAGGGCAACCCCTGTGTGCCCTTACTTTGTAGGCAGTCTCTAGAGGAACAGAAGAAGCTAGAGGGGGAACTGACAGAGGAGGTGGAGATGGCCAAGCGGCGTATTGATGAGATCAATAAGGAGCTGAACCAGGTGATGGAGCAGCTGGGGGATGCCCGCATTGACCGCCAGGAGAGCAGCCGCCAGCAGCGCAAGGCAGAGATTATGGAAAGCATCAAACGCCTGTATCCTGGCTCTGTGGTAAGAGTGCAGAGAGAACTCATTTCCTGAGCACTTATTTTCACACGGACTCTCAGGTCATTTCCCCAGCAGCTCTGTGAGGACAGGATTGCCAATTCTCTTTTTATGGCTGGGGAAACAGAGACTCAGAGAAGTTAAGTGACTTGCCCAAAAAGGCACAGCTTATGAGTGAAAAAACTGCATTTCACACCTGAGTTGTTCTGACTCTTAACCTCATGTTCTGTTTATCACACCAGCTACATCTTCCTGAAGGTTTCTCTTGCTTTGGCCACTCTCCTGTAGGAGGCGGGGGAACTAGAGAGGCCCTTGGAAGGGGAGGGGCCATGGGGCAGATTAGTCTCTCCGGAAGTAGCTCTGTGCAGGCTTCAGTCTGAGCTGCCTTGGCATGTACCAGCTGGATCACTCACCAGGCTTTTATCGGGTCTCTTGGCCTCCTGAACCAAATCCTGAGTTCCTGAGTTTCCTGAATATTATCCCTCTGTTGCTGTAATCCCATCCCTGGGTTCAGCTTAGCTAGGTTCCATTCCTGATCTTTCCTCTAGACACTGCTGTGGGGGTTCATATGGGTGAATTAGGTTCAGTGCCTTGAAGATATTTCCCTTTATCTGATAGTTCTTAGGGAACCATGATTTGTTTGGTGGGGGAAGGAACAGGGGAAATAAACTAGGAAAAGAGATTTCTTTTGCTGGGTGCTTGTGAAAATTTGCTTAAGTTGTATAGGGTATCTGGCATGGTGTCAGGTAGTAGTGGTCTGTGAAATGATAAAACTGAGGATTAGAAAGATGACTTTGAATTCAGACACAACTTCCTAAAGTCATTGCTGCTTTGTAGCCAGAGGAGGCTTTTTCTTCATAGCCTGGGGGCTTATGTTCCTGCTACGGACACCAGTCTGCCCAAGCTGGGAATTGGTGTTTCTGAGCCAGCTCCCCAAAGCCTCATGCTTTGGTTTTCTTTTCTGATGTCTCCAGTACGGCCGCCTCATTGATCTCTGCCAGCCCACACAAAAGAAGTATCAGATTGCTGTAACCAAGGTTTTGGGCAAGAACATGGATGCCATCATCGTGGATTCGGAGAAGACAGGCCGGGACTGTATACAGTATATCAAGGAGCAGCGTGGGGAGCCTGAGACCTTCTTGCCTCTTGACTACCTGGAGGTGAGGCCGGTGGGGATGGGATCAAGACAGTCTGCGAGGGACCCCTCCTCCTAGCCCTCCATGTTCTGCCACCTATTGAGCTGCTTCTTTCTACAGGTGAAACCTACAGATGAGAAACTCCGGGAGCTGAAAGGGGCCAAGCTGGTGATTGATGTGATTCGCTATGAGCCACCTCACATCAAAAAGGCCCTGCAGTACGCTTGTGGCAATGCCCTTGTTTGTGACAACGTGGAGGATGCTCGCCGCATTGCCTTTGGAGGCCACCAACGCCACAAGGTATGGATTCTGGACAGATTGGAGCTGGACAGGTTTAATATTGGAGATTCCTCTCTTCAACTTCTTCTCTCTTCTCCCTTCTTTGTGTAGACAGTGGCACTGGATGGGACCCTGTTCCAGAAGTCAGGCGTGATCTCTGGCGGGGCCAGTGACCTGAAGGCCAAAGCACGGCGCTGGGATGAGAAAGCAGTAGACAAGTTAAAAGAGAAGAAAGAGCGGTTGACAGAGGAGCTGAAAGTAAGCCACAGACAGTGCTGTGCCTAAGACTGGGGGTCCTAAGCTCAGGACAGCCACCTCCTTACCAGCCTGCTCTTCTTTCTTGTCCATTTCAGGAGCAGATGAAGGCAAAGCGGAAAGAGGCAGAGCTACGTCAGGTGCAGTCTCAGGCCCACGGACTGCAGATGCGGCTCAAGTACTCACAGAGTGACCTAGAGCAGACCAAGACACGACATCTGGCCCTGAATCTGCAGGTGGGGACTGGCCTCAGCCCTGTTTTTTTTTTCTTTTTTTAAAGATTTTATTTATTTACTTTTAGAGAGAGGAAAAGGGAGGGAGAAAGAGGAGCAAAACATCAGTGTGTGGTTGTCTCTTGCGTACCCCCTAGTGAGGACCTGGTCTATGACCCAGGCATGTACCCTCATTGGGAACCGAACTAGTGACCCTTTGGTTCACAGGCTGGCGCTCAATCGAGTGAGCCACACCAGCCAGGGAAGCCCTGTTTTCTAAAGGCCATCTTTCCATTCCTGGCCTAGGTTTCTCTGAGGGTAGGAACTTGTCTTACTTTCCTCTCTCCTCCCAGGCTGCTCCAGGGAACTAAGCATAGCATAGAGTCAGACAGCCAGGGGTTCAAATCCTGGCTCTGCGTGACATTATATAAGTTTCTTAAGCTTTCTCTTAGTTTTTGTTTGTTTTTCTTTTTTTGTCATTATCTGTAAAGTGAGTTAGAATACTACCTGCTTTATAGGGTCATTATGAAGATTGAATGAGTTAATACAGGTAAAGAGGTTAGACTGATTCCTTACACTCCGTAAATGTTAGGTGCTATTATTAGCGTAATTCATTCATGTAATAAATATTTGAGCTTTTGAAATTGAATTGCAAGTGAGCTATTGGGGGTACCCTCCTAGATATGTTAATGTGTTTGATCATGAGGTACTTCCCCAGACCACCCTGAGGGTGTTATATAATGTATTTTGTGTGGGTGTGTGTAGTTTTGCCTTCTTCTAAAATCAAAAAAGTCTGAATTCTAAAACATACTTGACTGCAAGAGTTATGGATAAGGGAGCCTGTTTACCTTGTGGCCAGCCTTGTGGTTTGAAGCTGGCTGGCTGGAGGCCAGGGAGGAAGCTGTATGGTAGTTTGAGAGCTGACGGAGGTTTGACTGGTGCTAAGTCACGTTCTGTCAGCGTGTGGAGAGCTAGCCCTTTGAGTTTGTGGGACCAGCGTGCTTGGGACGCCTCTTTTCCTCCAAAGAGCCTGGACTCCTTTTACCTTCTCAACCCCTTCTCCTGCAGGAAAAGTCCAAGCTGGAGAGCGAGCTAGCCAACTTCGGGCCTCGCATCAACGATATCAAGAGGATCATCCAAAGCCGAGAGAGGGAAATGAAAGACTTGAAGGAGAAGATGAACCAGGTTGGTGAGGGATGAGCCATGCCAGCAGGTACATCTGGGCAGGGCTGAGGCTGGAAGCAGCACTCTGACCCAAAGGGCTTTTGCCCCCCTTTACGTCTCTCAGGTAGAGGATGAGGTGTTTGAAGAATTTTGTCGGGAGATTGGTGTACGTAACATTCGGGAGTTTGAGGAGGAGAAGGTGAAGAGGCAGAATGAAATTGCCAAGAAGCGGTAAGTGGAAGTGCAGAGAGTACAGTGCCTTTCAGACCCCAGCCTGATGTCCTGCAAAGTCAGGCACCATCATGAGGCCGGGAGCAGCTCTCACAGAGATGGGCATGTACTGCAGACCAGCCTTAGAGGACAGGGCCGCCGGGGAGGTAGTGTAGCACAGTCCAGTGGTTAAGAGTGCCAGCTTTAGATGTGCTTTACCTGGGTGAAAAGCCCCAGCTCCATAACTCATGATGTTGGATGGTGACTTGAGCTCTTTGAGCCTCAGTTTCTTTATCTATAAATGGGATAATAATGACTCCTGTCTCCTGGCATCGTTGGGCGGATCAGGTGAAATAATCCTTTTGAAGTTATTTAACGTATATTTAGCACCTACTAAAAGCAATAAATATTAGCTTTTATTATCATTATCATCCTGATGGGCTTCAGTTTATTCATTTGTTCCACAAACCTTGTTGAGTACTTCTGTCGTGCCAAGTTGTCCTGTGCTGGGTATTGGAGGGGGTTGGGAAATGAGGATAAGACGGATGAACACAACGAAGTCTCCCTGAAGGAGTTCATTTACTGGGCCTGGGCTTCAGTTGGCAGTTCATCCAGCCCATAACCCGTACAGTAAATATTCATTGCTCTTCCACCCCCAAGCCAAGTTCAAGGGATATAGAACTGAATCAGAGACTGTCCCTGCCCTCAGGAAGTTGAGTTATGGAGTAGTATGGGGAGACGGGCAAGTAGATCAGCAATTTCAGAACAGTGTGATCGATGCTGTGCCTTAGGTAGATACAAAATACAGAGAAAATGATCAAGGAACTGCAAATCAACCAGAGGAAAAGGAAAACGAAAGACTCGGTAGAAAACTGGACAGAGGACGTCGTTAGCATTTCATGGAAAGAGAAGCTTGAATGGCTAATCACAAATAGATGTTCAGTCTCATTCCTAATCACAGAAATGCAAAGCAAAACAATTTAGTGCTATTTGATGAAAATAAGTCTACATAAACCCTATGATTTAGCAAAGCCACTCCTGGGTATACTCATATATTCCAGAGAGAGTGTTGTCACAGGCTCATAAAGGGCCACGCTCAAGGTTGTTCATCTTGTCATAATTTGTGGTAGTAGAATGTTGGTGGCAATGCAGATGGCCATCAATCATCTGCATTGAAAGTCTCAGTTAAATGTGATGAATATACAGACTATTGACATTGTATAGCGGTTTAAAGCAAGAACTAGACTCACAGGCAGTCCCATGGATATATTTATGACACTGCATTTGTGTAAATTTAAAAACAAAATGACATTTTACAAGGATCTGCATATTTAAGGCTATATACATATGTATGCAACTATGTGTGTCTGTATATATGTATGTCACTTTGGAGTATACACTCACTGTAAGAAAGATAATGGCAGTGAAAATCAAGGATCGAGCAGACAGAGGAAGGGTCTTGCACAGACAGCAATCATAAGTGTATTAGGAACTGCGGAATGTGATTAAGTCAACCGGGCCTAAAAGGGAGGAGGAACCCAACAAAGTGTAATAGAAACTAAGAACCCGCTCACAATCTTCAGGAAAGGTTTTATAGAACGAGAATGATAAACTGGAGTGAGTAGGATTTAGCTGGCCTGGCAACAGAGAGTCCCAGGCAGTGAGAACAGCGTGCTTAGAGGTGTGAGAGACCATGCCTTACTGTGGAAACTAAGTAGTTTTGAATGTGTGGAGCATAGAAATGGGATCACGTGGAAGGCAGGGATGGTAGAGATGTCAGTGGGGGCCAGATCACAGACAGCATTTATGAGTCATGCTTAGAAGATTGGACTTAAAATTGCATAGCTGAAAATTATATAGTTAGTTATATTCCATTTGGAGTATAGTGACTAATATTTTTAAACTGCTAGCATGACATCTGGCAGCATCTATTATACCATATTGGGGGTGGGGGGGGGGAGTTGGAAGTTAGTCCTGCTTGGCCTGCTAGTACCTGTATGCTGCTTACATACTCTGAGTTTTTTAAGAGATTGGGAAGAGGGCAATATCAGGAATCTAGTATTTTCTCCATGGTTTTTACTACCCCAGATCTGCCCCTTAAAAGTTCTGGAATCTTGGCGTGGGGATGCACATGTGGGGGCGGTAATTGGAAAGAGTCAGTATGAGCTGAATACCTGGCAATAATGATGGTAACTAAAATTTCCTGAGTACTTGCTATGTGCCAGGCATGGTTCTAAGGACATGATACATATTAACTCATTAAAAAAAAACTCCCAGTAACTCCAAGGTAAGTACTATTATTATTTCCATTTTACAGATGAAGAAACAGAAGCTCTAGAGGATAACTAACTTGCTTGAGAGTACACTGTTAGTAAATGGCAGGGTTGGGATACAGGTCCTGTTATCCCACCACATTATACTGCACTGATGCCATTGACAGAGGTGTCAAACTCATTTTCACCAGGGGCCACATGAGCATTGCGGTTGCCTTCAAAGGGCTGAATATAATTTCAGGACTGTATAAATGTAACTACTCCTTAACAGTTAAGTGAGAGCTCATTGCTGCCGCTGGGTAGAAACAAGGTGCCGAGCCAGATAAAACAAGGTGGAGGGCTGGATTCAGCCTGCAGGCCTTGTGTTTGCCACCTGTGCCACAGGAGAAGCCCAGGTTTGTTATAACTGAGTTACAATCTTGCATTTGCCATTTACTAGCTCTCTGACCTTGGGCAAGGTCTTTTACCTCTTGGCCCAAGTTTCCTTGCTTGTATAATTAGGATAATTTTATTTGTTACCCTGGCTCGTGTGGCTCAGTGGATTGAGTGTCAGGCTGCAAAGCCAAGGGTTGCCGGTTCGATTCCCAGTTGGGGCACATACCTGGGTTGCAGGCCAGGTCCCCAGTAGGGGGTGCATGAGGGGCAGCCACAAATTGATGTTTCTCTCCCTCTCTTCCTCTCTTCTTTCCCCCTCTCTAAAAATAAATAAATAAAAATCTTTAAAAAAATAATGCCTATTTGTTGATTAGAGGATTACAGGCAATATATTTAAAGTACGCAGAAGCTTAATAAATTGGAATTATCAAAGCTGGTGGGTCCAGGTGAACCTCTTTGTGCTTCCATCTAGAGCAGGGGTTCTGGAGTTCTTTGGTGTTTAAAGGAGGACTAATGGATTTTGGCCCATTCTCCCTTGCCTTATGCCGTTGCTACAAGGCTAGGCTGAGGAACTTAGTTCTCCAACTTCAGGGAATGATTTTATGTGGATATAAATGGATAAGCTGAGTGGAGACTGAGATTCAGTAGTAACCCTGGGTCCCTTATGCCCTGGGCCTAGTTCTCCTTTCTACCCACAGTTTGGAGTTTGAGAATCAGAAGACTCGCTTGGGCATCCAGTTGGACTTTGAAAAGAACCAACTGAAGGAGGACCAGGATAAAGTGCACATGTGGGAGCAAACAGTGAAGAAGGATGAAAATGAGATAGAAAAGCTCAAGAAGGTAAGGAAGGAGAGCCTGAAAAGAGACTAAAAACAGGAAGAAAAAAATGGAAGAGATATGAGCGAAGGATAATATCCACAATTTATAAAGCTCTAATCAAAATCAGACCCCTGGCTGGTGTGGCTCAGTGGACTGAGTGCTGAACTGTGAAGCAAAGGGTCACTGGTTCATTTCCCATTCAGGGCACATGCCTGGGTTGTGGGCCAGGTCCCCAGTTAGGGGCATGCAAGAGGAAACCACACATTGATGTTTCTCTCTCTTTCTCCTTCCCTTCCCCTCCCTGAAAATAAATAAATCTTAAAAAAAAAAAAAAAGAAAAGAAATAAGAAAAACACCAAGACAGAAATAGAGAATAAAAAGGGGCTTGTGGTAGAAACCGTTTAAGAAGAGATTCAAATAACCCATAAACATACACATAATTTAGTTTCTAGAAATCAGAGAAATGTGAATTAAAGCAACCATCACATGTAATGTGTTTCTTATCACATTATCCAAAATATTTTTTAAAGGATAATGCTTACTACTGGTCATGGTGCGGGAGACCACCGTTGTTAAGCCATGCAGCGCCGTCTATCCACATTGCGGGTGGGCACTGCTTTGTGCACACAAGTCGGTGTTTCTTACAAGCATTTAATGGTTCCATATGGGAAACTATCCAGTGCCCCTGGGAATTAGGGATTTGGCAAATTATACTACATTTATACAAGTTTTGTGTAGTTTAATGGTTTTCAAATTTTAGTAATACACCCCCCCCTTTAGAGGATTTTCCCCAAGATCTCTGGGTTTTAAAAAATCTTTAATGTTGTTTAAACATATATACAGACGTACACAGGGTGGGGCAAAAGTAGGTTTACAGTTGTTCATGTAGAAAATAAAAATAATAATGTAAGGGTAAACTGTTTTGTGTACTCAAAACTGTAAACCTACTTCTTCCCCACCCTGTGTACTTGGAACATTTAACCAGAAAGCCAATACAAAGTTACAAGTTGAATTTTACAATTAACCACATTAATTCAGGGCAGCAGATGATAGTGTGCTGTAATTCATCCCTTTTCGCAGTGTGCCTGTGCGGCTCGCTGCCACAGCTAAACTCCTGTGAGTTGAGTGTGCCTGTGCTGCTGGGTTGTGGCCTGACGACTGACTTTACCCACACCTCTTCTCTTTAAATTCAATTCCTGTGAAACCCTCATTCCTCACTCCTGAGGTCCTTTGGTCCATATGTGACTTCGTCTGTCTATGTTGTTGGTTTGTGTGGGTTTTGTTTTTTTTTTTTCTCTCATTAAACCTCAGTGTTGAAAATAGTCGTCTTTGGTGTCACCAGAATCTTCAGTACAAATGCAGATTGGGCAGTAAAATTCTGGGGCAGGACTACATGGATAGCTAGATGATCCAGAATCATGGGTTTCCACGACTCTTTGACTTTTCATTTTGAAATCATTTTAAACTTAGCAGAAAGTTGCAAGAACAGTACAAAGAACTCCCATCTACCCACCACTAAGTCATCATCAGTCATTAACATGTTGTATTTGCTTTTGCATACTCTCTGTGTCTGCGTGTTACTTTTCATACATCCCCTTCAGGTGACTTAAGGGTCAAAATGAAAACAAAACATTCTCCTTTTAAACAGTCAGAACATTATAAGTAAGACTACAGCCCACTGTGGCTGACCACTCATTCCCAGTCCCCTTACTCTTTCTGGGGCTTAACTCCATGGAGTGTGTGTCCTTCCAGACCTGCAGGTATTGACTTAACTACTTCTACATTCATGTATGTGTACTCATAGGAAAAAATACCACCATATTGTTTGGGTTTTAAAGAAAATTTTATCATACAGCTCACAACAGTAGTTTTGATGTGGAAAAGATGCTGAAGTGTAGGATTAAGTTAGAATATCGAATTTTAATTACATTCTCAACTGTGTAGAGCTGTCTATAACTAATGCTGGGAGGAAATAGGCTAAAATATTGATTGGTTATCTTTAGCTGGTGGGATTATGAGTGATTTTTTTGTCCCCGTTGTTTAATACTTTTTTTATACTTGGAACTTTCTACAGTAGGCAGCTGGTAAAATGGGGGCAGCCAGATAATTTAGAATAAGCTAAAAGAAGCTTGAGGGGTGATGGGGGTTTGTGAAAGCAGAACTCACTGAAGGGAGGCTCCAACAAACTGGTGGAAAGGGCGGGGGCAAAGGGGGACGATCCTGAGGTGAGATAAGGAAGGCCTCACCTCTTGTCCTGTTCCCCTTGTTGGGACCAGGAGGAGCAAAGACACATGAAGATCATAGATGAAACCATGGCTCAGCTCCAGGATCTGAAGAATCAGCACCTGGCCAAGAAGTCAGAGGTGAACGACAAGAACCACGAGATGGAGGAGATTCGTAAGAAACTGGGGGGCGCCAACAAGTGAGTGGGTTCAGGCCTGGGCTTGGGGCAATTAGGTAGAGCAGACAGCTGGCCGGATTTGGGTCTCACTTATCTCCCTGGATCTTCTTAGGGAAATGACCCATTTACAGAAAGAGGTGACAGCCATTGAGACCAAGCTTGAACAGAAGCGCAGTGACCGCCACAACCTACTACAGGCCTGCAAGATGCAGGACATCAAGTTGCCGCTGTCTAAGGGCACCATGGACGATATTAGTCAGGAAGAGGCGAGTATCATGGCTGGCGGTGGGAGTAGGCTGTGAGCAATATTACCCAGGGAGGGCAAGAGAGAGAAAAGGATGGTGGGGGAACATACAGAGGTATGGCAGGATGAGGCAAAGGGCAGGAGCCTGCTGAGAGGGAAGCTGCATCGTGGGTAGAGCTGTATCTCAGGCGGTAGGTAGGCAAGAAGATGTAATCATTCATTAACCTTAGGACTTGAGCTAGGTTAGCTCCAGCAGGTGATCGATACTGGTAGGGTAGGAATTGATGGGCATTAGCCCAAAGGAAAGGAAGGTGGAAGCTGTAGGACCTGAGGAGAAATAGCTTAGCTGCAGTGAGGGAGGTTGGCCAGGAGAGGGTTGGGTAGGGGACATCAGCGGTGCAGAGAAGGTGAAGCTTAGTTATAGGAAAGAGGGAAGCTGGCTGATAAAGGAGCCAAGGCATTTTATCCATTGGAAGTGGAGATTGTTATCAAGAGGTGGGAATGTTAACTGACGGGGGGTTTGCATAGGTCTTGTCTCTTACCTGGACATGGATATCAGTCCAGGTCTTTCTCCCTCCCCTCCTCCAAAAGAGCATTTCAGTTTAATTCAGCAAAATATTTTGAACACCAGAAATGCACCAGGCCTCATGGTATCACGTGACATAATTACCCTGGATCCGAACCACAGCTCTGCTGAGCAGGCATTGCCCCATGTTAACAGATGAGAGAACTTGCATCCACCAGCATGACTTGCCCAGGATCACACCCTTGGCAGGGATAGAGCCCAATTTTGGACTCAGATCTTCTGCCCCCAAAGCTGTTGTCTTGCTCCCAGGTGCTTTCTCGGTCATTGAAAGCTGCAGAGGAGCCCCCAGCCCCTTCAAGAGGGGTCCCCTCGTTGCCAGTCTGCTTCATTCCACACTCTGTTGCTATTGCAGGGTAGCTCCCAGGGAGACGATTCCGTGAGTGGTTCCCAGCGAACTTCCAGTATCTATGCCCGAGAGGCCCTCATCGAGATTGACTACGGTGACCTGTGTGAGGATCTGAAGGTGAGGATCGGCTTCAGGGGTGGGGGACATCTTCCCAGCTGTCAGACGAGAGGGTCAGCCCATCTGGGGGCTGTCTGGAGACCAGGACCAGAAAGAAGGGCAAGCTGGCAGGAGAGGGAGGCTCGAGTTTTGATCCAGGGCCTCCCCTTACATGCATACACAGACGCCTGCACATCTTCTCCCCTGCCCTCAGGTGGGCCCTGCTGTTCGTCTTCCCCTTCCATGTATGGACGCTTCTTAGGCCTGATTCACACACAGAGAACAGGCTTCTGAACAGATAGACCTTAGTGCTCGTTCCCAGGCATTCTTTCCTTTGCACTCAGCCTTTTCTTATCCTAGGTCTCTCTTTCCCCGGCCTTCAGCTGCCATCTCTATGCCAGGTCTCACGGGTACTTCAAAGCCCAGTCCTCCTCCCTAAATCTGCCCCTTCTTCTCAGAGCCAGCCACAGGTTCAAACCAGAAATCTGAGCCCCATCCTTGAGTCCCTCTCTCACTCTGCCTATTCAGTGAATTACCAAGCCCTGTCCATTTCATCTTCTAAATGTCTGTTGAATTTTCTTTTTTTCTGGTCCCACTAGTACAGGCCACTTTCACCTCACATGGAGGAGCCTCCTAAATAGAGTCTGATGCTTTCCAATCCATCATTGTAGTCAGGGAGACTTGATTTTTTTTTCAACTTTTTATGGAAATTTTCAAATACACACAGAAGTATAGAGAATTCCATAATGAACCCCCAGATACCCATCACCCCACTGCAGCAATCAGCAACATATGGTCAGTCTTGTTTTTTATATTCTTCCCTCTTCCCATTGGCTGTTTTATTTAAATCAAATTTCAGGTATTATTCCATTCACAGAAGGACTCTTTTAAAAATGTAACCACAGTATTATGCCAAAAATAATTTTACTAACAACTCTGTAATGGTCTAATACTTAGTAAATGTTTAGATTTCCATGAATGTCCCATAAATATCTTTTTTTTTTTTTTTTTTGCACAGTTTCTGTGTTTAAATCAGGATTCAAGTGAGGTCCATATGTTGCAATTGGTCTCTTGTAGTCTATAACATTTTCTTATCCCTTTGTATTTTTTTTCTGCCTATTTATGGAAGAAACTGGGTCATTGGACCTGCACAATTTCCTACATTCTGAATTTGGCTGATTATGTCTCATGATGTTATTTAACATGTTCTTCCCTCCCCTGTATTTCCTGTACACTGGTGGTTAAATCTAGGGTTTGATTGGATTCAGGTTCATTTTTAATTTTTGACAAGAATATACCCTAGTTGGTGCTGTGTACTTGTGAACTTCCTTCTGTATCGCATCAGTGGACACTGAATGCCAGTCCCATCTTTGTAACAAGATTGATTAGTGCTCACCAATGTTTGTGAAATATACTTGTCAAGAACTCAAGGATCTGATCAAGCTTTTATATCCACCCATTATAAGAAACACTGGTGCCAGAGGAACATGTTAAATAAAAGCTCAGGGATGCATTCAGCTATATCCAGACTGGGAAACTAAAGGACAAAAGATCTGTTCTCTTCCATAAATAAATGGGAAGAAAGAAAAATACAGAGGGAGGACTTTTATAGACTATAGGAGACAAATCAGCCAATTGGAACATGTAAGGGGAAAAGAGGAAGAAAGAAAAGAGAGGAAGGGGAACATTTAGGTTAAATGAGGTTTAAGAGACATATCCAGTTGCAATGTGTATACCTTATTTGGAACTTGCTTTGAAAAACCTGTAAAAAATATTTTTAATAAAACATTCAGGATGATTGTGAACACAGACTAGATAATTTATGATGTTGAGGAATTGCTGCTAATATTTTTAGGTGAGTCAGTGGTATTGGGTTTTATTTTAAACTCCTTTTACAACAGTGGTTCAAAATTGGGGTGGGGTGGGGTGGGTTTTGCATCCCTAGGACACGTTCAGCAATGTCTGGAGATACCTGTCACATGTACTTGTCACAACTGCAGCGGAGGTTACTGCTGGCATCTGGGGGTGTTGCTAGACATTCATCTGGCCCAAAACGTCAGTAATGCTGAGATTCAGACACCCAGTGTTAGAGCTACATATTGAAGTATTTGTAGATGATATCTCTGAGATTTTAAAAAAGATTTTATTTATTTTTAGAGAGAGGGGAAGGGAGGGGAAAAGAGAGGGAGAGAACCATCAGTGTGTGGCTGCCTCTCACCCGCCCCCTACTGGGGACCTGGCCCACAACCCAAGCATGTGTCCTGACTGGGAATTGAATCAGTGGCCCTTTGGTTCACAGGCTGGCGCTCAATCCACTGAGCCACACCAGCCATGGCTGAGGTGTGTTTTAGAATAGTTGACTATAGAGAGGAATTGGGTATAAATGGTAGAGTATTTGCCATGAGTTGATAATTGTTGAAGCTGGGGAATAGGTCAGTGGAGTTCATTATATTCTCTGCATTTTTTGTGTGTGTTTGAAACAAGAAAAACAGTCATGATCACTAGGTCCAGATGGTGTGACCCCTATCAGTATTTATGAAGTTCCTGGTTAGCCTTTCCCTAGCTGGGGTTAGCAGCTCTTCATGATCACTGCCTAGATTCCTCGGGCTTTCAAAATGGTAATTTTCTAATTCTTGAATTCCTCCTCCATTTATTAATTGGGTATCTAAAAAGAGCTTTCTCACATCAACTATTTAATTCCCTTGAAATACAGTTAGTATAGAAAATGTAGGATAAATACTTAATAATTCTCCTTTATTTACCAGCTCTTAGAATGAGTTGGTTGCTGTTGTAACCTTTAAAGGTGACCAATGAGGTTTTTAATTTGTATTTATTATAAACACAAGTATTTAAATATATTTGGATCTGTTTCAGTCTATTGGAGTTATTTTCCTTTTTCATGTGCAGATCATCCCATCCTTGGCCAGTGGGAGCCACTTCAAGTAGATTTTTGTATTTTTTGTCCTTAGTTCAGATTTTTATTATGGAAATTTTCATATGCATAAGTAAAACAATGCAGTGCTGTCCCATGTCGCCATGCCCAGTTTCAGCAGTTACCAGCTCATGGCCAGACCTGTCTCACATGTAACCCCATCCATTCCCTTGTTCCTTCTTTCTCACCCCCAGGTTATTTAAAAATAAAGTCTGGACATCATGTCATTTTGTTTGTAAATATTTCAGAATGTAGCTGTCAAAAGAAATAATTTCTTCTTTGTTTATTAGCTGGAGGACTACAAAGAGAGATTTCCTCTCATAAATTATATGATTACCCTGAACTACGGTTTGTACAGGAGAGGCGAGATAGATACGCTTGGTTCTTTGCCTTTATTACCATTTTATAAAATAATGAGTTGTTTCTGTGGCATTCTCAAGATTTGTCCACTGAATTGTTTTCTTATCATTAGGAACTTAATGGGTTTAAACACATTTGATGTGTTGTATCCTGTGGCGGTGATTATTCTTACTGATTAAGTTGTCACATCTTTGGCCTGTGGGAACTCATTCAAATTGGTTTCGGAATCATTTTGACACAACTCTTTCAGTCTGTGATACTTCCTTCCCTGCTCCCTGATCTTGCCAGGTACATCTCCTACGTTTTCTACCCCAAGACTTGGAGTTAGCCATTTCTCTGCGAAGCTCTAACTTCTTTTAGTAGGAAATGCTTATTACTTAGTGACGGCCATCTGCACACTGCAGTGCTCTTGACTGCTGGGTTGCTTGGTGCTTCTAGAACTTTTTGGTAGACTGGGCTACAAAATGCATTTTTTTTAATTTTGAAGGAAAATGTGTCATGAGTTTATATTTATACTCCCAATTTAAATTGTAATTCTCAAAGTTCAACATCATTGATTTTATGTTTGAGTCTTCAGTTATTCTTGCTAAAAATGTTGGTTCCTAGCAACACTAACATAGTAACACATTTACTTTATCCTCTTCTGTAATAGTTTGGAAATCACAATAAAATACTATTAATAACACTTTAATTATTGAATGCTGTTTAAGATTTCCTTGCTGTTCTTTGTTGCTAAGCTAATAGCTCATTCAGCATGCATGCTTGTGTTTCTGTGTTTTAAAGTAATTTGAAAGAATTCTGAGTGTTTAACCAATTTAATGTATAGTCAGGTTTCTTTGTTTTCAGTTTTTAAGGGATTGCTGTTTTTGAATATTTTATTTTTTCCCAGCTTTAATTTAAAAAATGTTTAAGCCTATAGAAAAATTGAAACCAACAATATAGTGAATATCCATATGCCTTTTACTGTAAGTTCACCAATGAAATTTTTTCAGTCTGCTTTCTCATCTTGATTCCTTCCCTCTGTACAGCATACTTGTTTTGTTTTTGCTGAACTGTATGAAGGAAATTGCAGACTTCAACTCGAAGTACTTCGGCATGCTGAGAACAAGAGATTCTCCTCCATAACCACAATTCCATATTACACCTAATTTCATATTTAATAGCTTGCCCATATTCACCCTGGCTGTTGTGGCTCAGTGGATTGAGTGCCAGCCTGCGAACTGAAAGGTCTCTGGTTTGATTCCCAGTCAGGGCATGTGCCTGGGTTGCAGGCCAGGTCCCCAGTCGGAGGTGTGCAACAGGCAACCAGTCAATGTTTGTCTTGCACAACTATGATCCAATTATGTATTGCTTTTTGTTGTTCTTTCTCTTTAGTTTCTTTGAACATAGAGCATTCCCCTCACTTTTTTTTCCATAACATTGATCTTTTGAAGGGTCTATATGTTGTCTTTTTTTCCTATTTGTTGTCTTGAAGAACAGATACGTGATGGACATGTTGGTTTGTTTTCATTGTTGCTGAACTTATTTTTCCTGTGAGTTGGAAGTTTGATGTAGTCTGGAGGCTTGACGGATTTGGGTTAAGTAACTTTTTGGCAAGAACATTTCCTTGGTGAGGCTTTGTGCTTTGTATTGCATTATGCCGGGAACCATATAATGTTAGGATATCCCATGTTTATGATGCTAAGTTTGATCCTCAGTTAAGGTCTCAATTGCCAGATTTCTCAACACTAAAGATACACTTTCAACTTTGTAAATAGTTAGTAATCTTTAGGGTGATTCTTTAGCATCTTGTGAATATCTTGTTCCCCAACACTTTTTTTTACCCAGTGTTTTTCACATTTTGATTCAATTTTGTCTTATAATTATGTAGTCTTCGTATTGTTCTAAAGCCAGAAGTATAGCACAAGGTCCATAAAGAGAAGTTAGCTTCCTGTCCTGTGCCCTTCACTCTTCCTCTTTGGGTAACCATTTTAATTCGTTTTCGGATTATCCTTGTTTTGCTCTTGTACTTTTAAAACATGAATATATTTGTATGCAAATATATTTATATTCCTTCCCTCAGATAAAAGATAGCATTGTATTGTATACTTTTCATATTTCACTTATATTGTATCCTAGAGAGTACTTTTCTCCAGGATATGGAGATCTTCAGAGGGGCTTTTCTAAGACACATACGTGCAGCCCCAGAGTCAGAGTTAGGTGATCTTCCTGTGTGCTGACCCCACATGTCTGTTTGGTGTAATTTTGGTATCACCATATGGTGTTCTCATTGTTTAGTTCTGTGCATTCCTCTGTTAATCCACAGGTTCTGTGAGCACAGGAACCATGGCTCACAGGATCTGAGGCCCCAGTGCCTGGCACTTGGATGCCATTCCAAGTGCCAATATTTATTCACTCAGCGTTGCAGAAGGGCGCTTATCCATAAAACCTACAGGCAAAATCCATACAAGCTAAAACCAGACTCAAGTGGAACTTGCTCAGATGTAGTGATCAGGGCAGAAAACATGTGTTGCCTTATTTATTGTAGAGTCCAGGCCAGCCTGTGCGGGAGCCTCTAGGTCACCCTGAGAGGGGGCTGGCTCATGGCCTGGGCTGAGAGCCAGAGAGGGGCCCCACCAACTGCTGTTCTTGAGAGATGGAGAAGTCTACAGTACTTGGGGGAAGGGTTAGGGATGAGAAAGCAGCATCATCCTGTAGTTTCCAGGGGTGATGGGAATGGTTACTATGGGAGGAACCAAAGAACCTGCCTTCTCCTCAGGAGCATGTCCCCACGCAGTCAAGCATCTCCGTGGGGGCCTGGGCTCGGGGGCCTGGGCTCGGGAACCTGGTCCTTCTTGATGTTGTTGGGCCTGGGGTTTACAGGATGCCCAGGCTGAGGAGGAGATCAAGCAGGAGATGAATACACTGCAGCAGAAACTAAATGAGCAGCAGAGTGTGCTGCAGCGGATTGCTGCCCCCAACATGAAGGCCATGGAAAAGCTGGAAAGTGTCCGAGACAAGTTCCAGGAGACCTCAGATGGTAGGATTTCCCCCTTTTACTTGGACCTAAGATAAAGACAGGAGGCTGGCGGTGTGGCCAGGGCCTGTTGTGAATGCACACCTTGGCAGCTCCCGTTTTTACATGCTTTCTCCCTTGAAACGCCCAACAGGCCTGAACAGTAGGGGTTATCACACCTGTTTTTTTTTTTTTTTGTTTTTGTCTTTGTTTTTAAGATTTTATTTATATTTCACAGAGAGGGAAAGAAAGAAAGAGAGGGAGAGAAACAACAGTGTGAGAGAGAAACATCAATCAGTTGCCCCTCGCACGTGCCCCAACTGGGGATCAAACTGGCGACCTTTCAGTTTGCGGAACAATGCCCAGCCCACTGAGTCACCAGTCAGGGCTTCACACCTGTTTTATAGAATGGAAAACTGCTAAGGTTCAGAGAGAGTGAATCCCCTGTCAAGGTTACACAGCTGGCTGGTGATAGAGCCCGGGGAAGAATCCGTGTTTGTGTGGCTCCAAGGCTGTGTTTTTTCCTTGGCACTGACTGTATTGGCCAGCCTGCTGGATACAGCTGGTTGAGGTACTGTCTTCCTGGCACTCTTCCCCAGGTGTTCATCTCTCCCTCTCTGGGATATTCCTGCTCTGTGGATTGCCATTTGCAGGTCATCCTTGTCAGACAGAGCTTGTTCCTCAGCCTTGGCAGAGCTCGGGCACTGAGGAGTCACCTGTCTTTCCCTTGTGGCAGAGTTTGAGGCGGCCCGAAAGCGAGCCAAGAAGGCCAAGCAGGCGTTCGAACAGATCAAGAAAGAGCGCTTTGACCGCTTCAATGCTTGTTTTGAATCTGTGGCCACCAACATTGATGAGATATATAAGGCCCTGTCCCGCAACAGCAGTGCCCAGGTAGGCTGGAGCCCCTTACCCAGCCAACCCCTATTATCCTCAGTCACCTTTCCATCTACATTCCTGTCCCCATCCCCATGCAGACCCAGACCCTTACCCATCTGCCTTGCCCCTAGGCATTCCTGGGCCCTGAAAACCCCGAGGAGCCCTATTTGGATGGCATCAACTACAACTGCGTGGCGCCTGGCAAACGGTTCCGCCCTATGGACAACTTGTCAGGGGGAGAGAAAACAGTAGCAGCTCTGGCCCTGCTCTTTGCCATTCACAGGTAAGGCTGGGCCCTCCATGGCAGTTGGCAGAGAGACCGAGCTGAGGCCACTGGAGGCTCTGGGGCCCAAGGTTGTATAGAGATCTGAGGGGTAAAGGTGTTCTGGAGGGATCTGGATTGCATCCCAGTCTCCCTGCCTACAACTCATGTGGCCTTGTTTCCTGGACCTGTCTTCCCTGTCCACCCTCACGCACTCAGTGTGCCCTCACTGGCCCTTGCACGTATTCAGTCCCACTGCCAGGCTGTTGCTCACACGGTTGCGGCCTAGTCGGCCCTCTCCATGCAAATCTGGTTTAACTGTCACCTGTACCCCTCAGGTCCCATTCTCCTATTCCTCGAGGAAGCCTGCTTTGACCACTGTGGCATAGCTTGACCTTCCTCAGTACTGGAATCTGACCCCCACAACCTACTGCTTGATTGTACAGAGTCACTCAGCGAATATTTCTTGACGGGTGCTTTGTACCAGACTCTGGGGTTGGATTAGGGACACAGATGTCTCAGACATGGTCTCTGTCCTCAAGGAGCTCGAGGTCCAGTGGAAGCCAGATGTGTAAACAGACAGCGGCTAATTGTTGTAACCAGATGAGCCTGTGTGCTATGGATGCACAGAGGAGAGACAGCAACCCAATCTGGAGAAGGGTGTGGGTGGCCAGGGAAGGCTGTTAACGGTAGACTAGGTAACACTGGGGCAGGAAATGTGAAGAATGAGTAGAAATTGTCCAGACAGATGAGTAGGCGTCCCAGGTGGAGGACACAGCATGCCTACAGGCAAGGAGATGTGACAGCACGGTACAGGTGGGGCAGACCTCTAGGTCACCTGGTCAGTATGGCTAGAGCCTGGGACGGCTGTATCTCCCCAGCCAGCCTGGAAGCTCTGGAGAGTACCATGTCTTCTGGTTTCACAGGGCCCGGGAACGCAGGACTGGATGCAGAGGAGGGTGCGGTGGTTCTCTTGGCCTTTAGGGGCTCAAGGAACATTAAGGCATGGAGTATTTAGTCTCTGAAGAAGCAGAGGGGTGGCTGGTCTGCATGATGGGCCCTGGGGCTGGCCTGCCCCACCCACACCCCATTGGTGTCAGCTCACCTTCTGGTTCTTTCCCAGCTACAAGCCAGCCCCCTTCTTCGTCTTGGATGAGATTGATGCTGCCCTAGATAACACCAACATTGGCAAGGTGGGTCCAGGGAAGGCGGGCCCTGGGATGGAGGCCCCTTGGTGGGGGTTGGGTTTTGGGGAGCAACTGCGGAGCGTGCCCTAGCTGTTCCTGCTGCTTGCTCTCTGTGCTGGGGAGGTTGGACCCGGGGTCATTCATGCCGTGCTAGTTAGTGGCCTCTTCTCGGTATCTCTTCCCCCAATACTCCCGCTTCTGCCTCTGGCTCTGACTGGAGAATGCCAGGCACGGTGCTAGGACCTCAGCCCTGCTGAGTGTTGGTGGCCCCTTCCGCAGGTGGCCAATTACATCAAGGAACAGTCAACTTGCAACTTCCAGGCCATCGTCATCTCTCTCAAGGAGGAATTCTACACCAAGGCTGAGAGCCTCATTGGCGTCTACCCTGAGGTAGAGCAGGCCTGGCTCAGAAGCCAGCCCCACTCCCTGCCTGACTCCCCAGGGCGGGAAGGGGAGGCCAAAGTGGAGGGGCACTGGGGCCGGGAAGCATAGACACCTGAATGGCCATCTGGGCCTGTTGGACCTTTGCCCCAGAGGCTTACCCAGCCGAGCTGGGCAGGGCCATGGCAATTGGGTTGAGGTAGAAAGGCCAGGCAGAGGCACCCACACAGCACAGAAAAGGAGGGGCATGCAGAGGTAGGCAGGGAGAGAAGGCACATGGGACCTAGCACATCCCCTCACACACAAAAAGAACCATTGCTTGGGCTTTGGGCAGGTATATAGGGAGGAGGGTGTGAGGCCCCCAGTTCTGGGAAGCTAGACCCCTGTTAATTTCATGTTTCTTTCTCTCCCTCCTCCTTTAGCAAGGTGACTGTGTGATCAGCAAAGTCCTGACCTTTGACCTCACCAAGTACCCAGATGCCAACCCCAACCCCAATGAGCAGTAGTACTTGTGCCCTCCCGCCCTGTCGATCCCAGGGCTGCCGATCTCCCAGTCTCTGAATATTTGTCTCCCAGCCTTCCCTGACCTCCTGTGTCTGTCTGCTATAGTCACGGCATTTAGGCACTGCTGTCCAGCGCAAAGAGGAATGGAGGTGATGTTAGGTCTGGAGCAAAAACTGAGCTACAGGGAGCATCCTGGTCTCTGGAAGGAAGTGCTGAGCTGAACAGGGCCAGCTGCCCCTTCCCACTTTCCCCGCTCCCAGACGTCCCTTTCCATCATCCATAATCATGGGTCTGTGGGACCCCTTGCATTCTGCGCGCGTGTGTGGGTAGGTGTGTATGTGTGTGTGTGCATGTGGGTGTGTTTGCAAAATAATAAAGATACTGCAGATTCATTTTAGAAGCCTAGGTTAAATTTGACTCCAACAGAGCTTAGTATGACTGCACCTCCCAGCTGGGCATAGATATTCAGCGCATTATAGGAAGGAGTCAGGCAGTCACATGGAACTGCATGCATTCACTTGTTTGTATTTTCAGTTTTTCATTTACTCATGTATTTATCAAATGCATACTAAACACTCTTTATTTGTCAGGCTCTCTGGTAGGAATGCAGAGCTGAATCAGACATGATCCCTCCTAAGGAGATGTAGTAGGTTCATGAGTTCCTGTGGTTAACTGAATCGTGTATGGGCACTTGGGATTCAAGAAGAGGACGATCGTCTCCAGGCTTCCTGGAGAACGGCACATTTGAGCTGGACCTTGATAAGTTAATAGGATATGGTGAGGCACTAGGAACAGAGCCTGGGCTCTGGGGACGGACAATTGTATGTTCTAGTCCCATATTTTATCCCTTACTAGTTTGGCATTGGGCAAATCATTTGGCCTTTCTGTGCCTGTTTCCTCACCTAACAATGCTACCTACCTCTTTGGATTTAATGATGTCAAGCTTCTCACTGGATGCCTTATCCGTGCTTGGAATCCATGAGGTACTTAACCCTCAGAGGGCGGTCTTCTTGTGCTTTGAACCCTGGGGGTTTCTGATGCCAGTTTGGGACAAAAGGCACCTCCAGATCTGGAAGATGCCAAATGCCCTGGTTTACTAGGAAAGTTCCAGAGCACTGATCAGGTTTACTGGGTAAGTGGAGGGCCTAAGGAAGCCTATAGTTTCAATCATGTATGTTAACTGGGTGCCTGGGCCATGCCCCAGCATAACACAAGTGATGTTTGTTTGGGGAACCAACTGCTTTAGCTGCAGGGACCATGCAGGGGCGGTTCTCTGGTTTGCACACTGTCAGGCCATCCCCTTGTCCTGGTCTGTAACTGCATTTGTGTCTTTGGCAAGCTAAGGCAGTTCCAATTAAGTAATACATGAATCTACTCTCTTTTTTAAGGATTACATTATTACAAATAAAACAAGCCTCATTCGACTACCATTTCCCCTCCCTCCCTCAACTGCTGTTCTGTCATGTATCTGTCTAGACCTTGACTTTCCCATACATAAGATCATTGGAAATGATACTGTGTTTAATACAGACAATTTATGGAGATGTTCTGTAGTTTGTTTTCTCGGCTTAATATTTTTGAGATCTATGCATGTCACTAATAGGTTCAGATCATCTTTCATAATTGCTGTATAGATTGTCATCATAGGACTCGATCAAATTTTGCTTATGTCTCTTGTGATAGTAAGACTTTTCTGTTTTTGATATTACTAAATACTACATAGGAGTATTGTGTGTGTGTGTGTGTGTGAAATTTACCTACAGTGGATTCCTAGGGGTTGAATCAGATGATTCATAGGCTATTTATATTTTTGTTTTTTAATACATACTTCCAAATTACCCTCCTCAATAATTTTCTTTGAGATTGTCTTAGATTTAACGTCATTATCAACTTCAATTTCATCCTAAGTAGTGATATCCATGAAATCACAGGTTTTATGTGCTTGGTGTTTTTTTAATACATATTAAAATGCTTACTAACAAAACAAATTTGTCTGTGTTCAATCAAAGAAGACCCATATCACTGGTGGGCCGTAGTTTGGGGAGTGCTGGCATCTCTAGAAGGACACAATTTGGGAGTCATCCTGGTTCAAATCCTGGCTGTAGAAACTTGAGCCCATTATTTCACCTGTGTGAGCCTCAGCTTCCTCACACAGGAAAGGGGATAATAGAGCAGCAGTGTAGGAAAGACGAAATATGCATGAAGCCATTTGGCAGTTATGAGCACAGGCTTTTAAAGGTAGCAATTGTTGTTACCTCCATTTATGGGTGGGGAAACAGGCCCAGGAAGGGTAGGTGATGTGGCTGCCAGATGACAGTGAGGGTTTGAATTCTGGCCCTCCAATTCAGCCTTGGAGTTTCTCCACGGGGAGGGTGGTTATCAACCTTGCCTTGGACTTGAATCACTTGTGAAGCTTCTTTTTAAAAATCAAAGTGATACAACACCACCCAGGTTGGAAAGCAGTGCAGGAGGGCTTACACTCAAAAGCAGCAGTTCCTTCTGCATCTCCACAACCAAAGGGCTTGGAGCTCCTTGCTCTGGTCCTGCCCTGGGAATCTAGTGCAGTAGGATGTGGAAAGTAATCTAGACCAGCGATTTTCTCAGGGCACACAAACTACTAAAATTTTGTAGAACACCAAAAAATATACTTTTTGCTGATCTGACACAAGTAGGTATAATTTTGGCTTCATTCACACCAGACAGCTATTATGTTGGCTGTTGTAATTTTTTTACTTGACAGTCTTAAGGGAAAAGAGGGCAGTTAAATAGGTGTTGCATGTTTTAAAAATTATTGTGGCACGCTGGTTGAAAATCACTGACCTAGACAATTGATCCCTACCTCACAGAGTGGAAAGGGTCATGGGCTAAGGCTCTGGAGCACAGGAATACAAATGCTAAGCGGAATCCTCAGGGTCAGAGAGGTGAGATGGCTTGTGGGACATCTGAATGTTTCAGTGTCAGAGCCTAGACTTCAACTTGAGCCTTTGATGCTCACCCAGTGCTCCCCCAGTGACTGCCTCATGTCATCACAAGACAATGCGAGCTCAGTGAAGCTGTGCTCAGGGGCGCAGACACCAGGGTGTTTCCAAAAGGAAACTGAATGCGAGTAGCAGCCTTAGGGCTCCTTGGAGAACACCGGGTTGAGTCTCACACTCCGGACCCTGCAGCCTTCATCTAGGTTCTTGAAGAATATTTCCATACCCTGGCTGATGCAGCTTAGTGGATTGAGCATGGTCCTGGGAACCAAAGGGTCACTGGTTTGATTCCCAGTCAGGGCACATGCCTGGGTTGCTTGGCCAGGTCCCCAGTAGGGGGTGTGCGAGAGGCAACCACATATTGATGTTTCTCCTTCCCTTCCCCTCTCTCTAAAAATAAATAAAGTTTTTTTTGTTGTTTTAAGAAAGGGGGCACTTCCACGACAGTGTCTACTTGTAATTGGGCATGTCACTCTCAGAATCATGGTGTTTCACACCAAGGACACAAACATGAGCCAAATCTTTATTTTGCCTTGGAGGGACTCACTTTCCAGTTGGGGAGGCAATGCAGAAAACTACCATTAACCATATAGTGTCAGTGTGACCAGTGTTCTGAGGGCAGCATGGAAAACGAGGGACATCTAACCGGGAGAGGCTAAGGAATGGCATCATCTAGTCTAGGAGGTGAGACCTGAGCTCAATCTTGAGGGGCTGGTAGGAGTTTCCAGGGAGTGGGAATGGTATGCACAAAGGCCTGAAGGCAAGAAACAGCAAAGGAACTCAGAAATACGGAAGCATAGGGCTTCCTGGGGTGGGGAAGAGCAGTGGGAATTGAAGCTGGAGAGGTTGTGAGGAACCATATTTGAAGCCCAAGAGCCTGGCTACAGAGTCCAGCTTTACGTCATGGGACAGTGTGGTTCCCAAACACTGCACCCCAGAAACACATGGGACATCCTGAACCCACCCTCTAAAAGTTCAGGTCCAGTAACTGGGATGGGGCCTCAGACTCCTGAGTGCCTATGAAGGTCAGCACTTGAGCATAGGGTGCAGCCAGCTTAGAACTGGCGTGTGAGGGCAGTGGGGGCCGTAGGGGCCATGGAGTAGTTTTAAGCAGGGGAGACGTGGTCAGATGTGAATTTAGCTACCCCTTTCTGGCCAGCGAGTGTGGAATGGATCAGGTCAGGTGCTCATGCTGTATACTACATGCCTGTTGTTTCCCTGTTCAGTCCTCACAGTGTATCATACTTGCTCATTTTGTCTCTAAAAATGCTGTAAGCAGAAGGGTGGGCCCAAGGATATCTTTCTATGGTTAGAGTCCCAGCAAAATCGCAGTGCCAGACCCCAAGTAGACACATAATAAATGGCATTAGAGTGAATGATTGCATCAGTGACTGCATTTGTGAGGCAGAGGAGACAGGGAGATTAGTTAGGAAACTATTGAAAATACCTGGAGGCCTACTCAAGGGCAGGGACAGTGGGAATGGGTAGCTGTGAGCTGCCAAGGGACAATGATGAAGCGGACTTGGTGACTGATTATTGGGTGTGGGAGGTGACTAAGGATAGAATGGTTACCCATTTATAGCCAAGCTTCCCACCCTATCCCAGTAATTCTTCGTCCATCTGAATCAGAATCTCCTTTCAGACTCCTCAGTAACTGCAGCTCCTCTCCCAAGCTGGTCAAACATCCTCTGTGTGCTGTGTGGTCTCCCCTCCTTCCCAGCCATTGATTCATTCATCCAGTTCAATAAATCTTGGCTAAACACTTCCTGTGTACAGGGAGGCTCTTCCAAGCCAGAACTCTGACTCCTCTGTACTGCCTCAAGAGGTGTTTTTCAAATATTTTATTTATTTTAGATTTTATTTTTCTAGAGAGGGAGAAGGAGAGGGAGAGAAACATCAACGTGTGGTTGCCTCTCACATGCCCCCCACTGGGGACCTAGCCCACAACCCAGGGATGTGCCCTAGACTAGGAATCGAACCAGTGACTCTTTGGTTCACAGGCCAGCACTCAACCCACTGAGCCACATCAAGAGGTGTTTTTGAGGGCTTCCCCAGGTAAGACTCACATCCCTTACACAATAACCTAAAGTCTGATGCCCAGATGTCAGATCTGTAAGGGAACTTAAAGATGCTGTCCAACCCCCTCCTGAGGTACTTGGAGGGGAAGGAACTTCCCCAAGGTCCCACTACTAGGAAGTGTTGGAGCCAAAGCTAGAACCTAAGTTCCTTTCCACATGTCCCTCACTGAAGATCAGGACAGGCAGAGGTGGCCAAAGAGAAGGTGAGACTTAGTTTGGCCTCGAAAGTCCATGTCCTGGAGAGAGCAAACAAGAGGCTTTCCAATTGCACTGTCCCCTTCTGGAAACCCTCAGCAAAACTACCATGCCCACAGCCCCTTCTAAGGGGTTTCTTAAGCATGAGTTGCCATGCTCTGTACCATGTGACCTCACAACTCTGGCCCCTGATGGTTAGGTTAGGATAATATCTGACTCAAGGACATCTAATCCCTAGGCTGGCCAGCGGCCTAGTGGGTGGACTGATGTAAGAACTCTGCCTCATAGGGGTGGCTTATTGAATGACATGGAGGCTGAATGTGAGGCATTCAGAAGTGAACAATTAGATTTTCATGCGGCAGAAGTGGTGGTGGGTGTGGGATGCCAAAAACTAAACAGCAAAAACAAAGAGAAAGCTGCAGAAACCTTGAGACATTTGTATCATGAGAACATGGGGCCACAAGGTAGCAGAAGCTGTAAAGCAAAAGGAGCCACGAAAGACGGAAACTGTGAGACAACACCCTGAATCCATGAGATTCATACAGCAGCAGAGGGCTTGAATAGACAGGATCCACAAGGCAGCAGAAGTGATGAGGCCATGGGAGCCACAGCGTAGCTGGAACCATGGGGCAGCAAGAATTGAAGAGGTGGCAGCAGCTACCAAGCAAGCAGAGAAGGACTATTTGGGACCGAAGCCCCAGAAGCCAGGACGCTGCAGGTGACAAGAGACCTAGAAGCTGTGAGGCCCCAAAGGCCCTGAGTTAGCAAGGAGGGGAGCAGAATAAAGGTAGTCAGTGGCAGTAGGACTATAAATACAGCCAGAAAGAAGTTGAGTCACCATTTTGGGAAGCACTAGAGAAGGGAGCAACAGATGCCTGCAGCTGATGGGGTAACAAGATAAGCCAGGCTCCAGAGCTGCTTTGGATCATGAACCATGTTCAAGTTTCTGTTCTTCTGTGATGCTGCCTGCGTAGCTGTTTTTGACTTACTTATTGCACTGTGAATGCTTCAATAAATCTCCATCTCCAACCTGAGTGTCTCTCTTCCTTGTAATCAAAAAGAGGCTAAAACGGTGCTCTGCACTTTAGATGGGTGGAGAGCAGGGCAGAAGGTCTTCTGGTTGGCTGGGTTTGAACCAAGACACGGAGGTGGGAATTCACTCATTCCCTCTCTCATTCCCTCACTGGCACAGGCATGGGCACTTTTCGTTCATTTACTCGCTGGCTTCTTTTTTTGACATTCATCTATCCACTCATCATTTATTCACTTATTCATGCATAAACTCATTCATTCACTAATTCATTTGTGCACTACTATAAGCATCTATTCATTTGCTCATTTGTCCTTTTTTGTATTCACTCAGTCATCACTTTTCCATCTACTTATTCAGCAAGCATACACTGAGTTTCTACTACTGCAAGGCAGGCCCTGTGCTAGATTCTGGGGATGAGATATACCCCCTGAACTACAGGAATTCACAGCTAATTGAGGACCCAGGTAAGTGAGCAGGTAAGTTTACCAGATGTGACAGATGATATACAGAAGTCTAAATGAGGCAGTGACAGAATACAGGACCATTAGATGGTTCTTCTCGAGCAGGAGTACTCAGGAAAGCCTTTATAGAGAAGGGGGTGCTTGAATTGGTTTTGGAAGGAAGAGTTGGTGTTTACCATGTGGAAAAGGGTGAAAGAACATTTTAAGCAGAGGAGCTGCCCAAGTAAAGTTACATGAGGAGTGTGAAAGTGCATGGATTGGGGGCTGCGGGGAGGGAGCTGACTTGTCCCACACCGTGGAAAGAGGTAGTGGAAGCTAAGCAGTCAAGCTTAGTTTGACCCTAGGACAATGGGAAGTCACTGAAGGGTTTGAAGCAGGTGTGTGACAGCACGAGTGGTATTTTAGGGAGATCATTTTTGTAGACGGTTTGGGACATGAAATGCTAACCTAAATAAAGTACTTGAAGAAAAGTATGTGTCATCATTAAAGGAATGAATGAAGACTTGGAAGTTTGGGAGGAGAGATGAAGAAGTTCTACCAGAGGACTAAGGAAGACTTTGGAGGAAGTGGAATTTGAGCTGAGCCTTGAGGAATAGGGAGGATCCAACTGGTGGAGACAAGGAGCAAGGGCTTTTCAGGCCTGGGAGACAGGGAAACAGCAAGGTGGTGGGTATAATAGGGCAAGTATGGGCTAACAAATATTCCAGTTGGACTGCAGCCAGAGCTGCATTTGAGGGAGAAGCAGGAAAAGAGATGGAAGGTTTCCCAAAGTTTTCTATATTCTGCTGCCATTGGGTCTGTAGGGACAAGGGAATTTAAGGACAGGGGTAAGTGGTGGGCAGGAGTGTTTATTTTATGTTGTTTTTATTTTTTAAGATTTTACTTATTTATTTTTAGACAGAGGGGAAGGGAGAGAGGAAGAGAGAGAGAGAAACGTGTGTTCGCCTCTCATGCTCCCCACACTGGGGAACCTGGCCTGCAACCTAGGCATGTGCCCTGACTGGGAATCGAACCAGTGACCCTCTGCTTTGTAGCCTAGCGCTCAATCCATTGAGCCACACCAGCTAGGTCTATTTTGTGTTTTAAAAAATCAATTTTAGCCCTGGCTGGCGTGGCTCAGTGGATTGAACGCGGGCTGCGAACCAAAGTATCGCAGGTTCGATTCCTAGCAAGGGCACATGCCTGAGTTGCAGGCCACAGCCCCCAGCAACTGCACTTTGATGTTTCTCTCTCTCTCTCTTTCTCCCTCCCTTCCTTCTCTAAAAATAAATAAATAAATATTTACAAAAAAGAAAAAATCAATTTTAAATACGTTTTTTTAAAAAGTAGAATACATTACGTTACTTAGAAAGCAAATTAATAAACTCATATCAGCACAAAAGGGCATTATGAAAGGCAAGAATCTGTTGTTCCACACATCCGCACCCTCTACCACTTTTAACCATTAGTAACCATTTTTTTCTGGTTGTTATATCCATATATAAATATTTGTTATGCTATGTGGACATTTGTCCTTTATCAATTGCAGGCATTACCCGTTGGTGTCCTGCTCTGACAGATGAGCTTTTAGGTTATTTACACTGGGTTCAACTCTTGTCCTTCCTGCTTTTCATATAATTTGGTTCCTCTGTTAGACACCTTTCTGAACTTAGGTAACGCCTTTATTTCTTGTTCCACCAACCAGAGACAATATTTCTTGACCAGAACTTTGTTAGATGAGAATATCTTTTTCTCTTGCCTTCTTCCTCACTGCCAACCTCCCAACTTCTGTCATCTGGTCTTTTCTGTTGTAAAGTTGATGTAAGTTTTTGCATGTATGTGTGTGTTTTGTCCATAGTTTGATAGTTTGATTCTAAAAGTTGAAAAGCAATAAAATTATTATATTAATATGACTATAAATATTACAGAGCCAATTAATGTACTTTTATAATTTTTCCTTAGTTTTCCTTAGCAATTTTTCATTTTCCCTTGAGTTTATAATTCTTTTTTCTCTTTTACTATTTTACTTTATCTCATACTCCATTTTTTCTTTTCAAAATCTCTATTACATTAAGTATTTCATTAAGCCCACATTTTTCCTCCCAAGAGACCTTATTCCTAGAGCACTCCATCCCCTTTCTCAAAGCTGGACTTAGTCACTCTCTAGGCCTGATGCATTTGGGGACTTTTCTTCACTGCTTTCCTTAGTTATATCCACTATTTACTCGTTCCCAAGGTTTTTGTTTTAATTTATTTTTCCATTGCTTTGATAGTGAATATCCTTAAGTAACTGTCTCAGAAAGGTTGTGTAGGAGGTAGATTTCCTGAGTCTTTGCAGGTCTGAAAATATCTATTCCATCCTTACACTTGGCTATAAATTCTGAGGTTCAATGCCATTGTCCCTTAGAGCTTTTTTCAAAAAAAAAGGTTTTATTTATTTATTTTTAGAGAGAGGGGAAGGGAAAGAGAAAGAGAGGGAGAGAAACATCAATGTGTAGTTGTCCCTCACAGACCCCTCACTGAACACCTGGCCTGCAATCCAGGCATACGCCCTGACTGGGAATCAAACCTGTCATCCTTTGGTTCACAGCCCACACTCAATCCATTGAGCTATACCAGCCAGGGCTCCCTTAGAGCTTTGAAGGCATTGCTCCACTTTCTTCTAGCATCCTTTTTTTTTTTTTTAAATAAGATGTCTGATATTAGTTTGAGTCTTATTGCTTTATAAGTGACTTTCCCCATTTCTTTTCCTTCTGTCCTTCTAGGTCCCCAGTGACATGAATGTTAGATCTTTTGTTATAGTCTCACAGGTCCCTGTTCACTTTTTTCCAGTCTATTTTTTCTCCATTTTCCAGATTGGGTAATTTCTATTGTTCTATATTCAAGTCCACTGATTCTTTCCTCTGTCCTCTCCATTTTTCTGCTAGCCCATCCATTGTCCTTTTTGTTTTAGTTACTGTATTTTTTTCAGTTCTAAAATTTCCATTTGGTTCTTTACATCTTCCTTCTTAAAAAGATTTTATTTATTTACTTTTAGACAGAGGGAAAAGGAGGGAGAAAGACAGGGAGAGAAACATCAATATGTGGTTGCCTTGTAGCGCCATCTACTGGGCACATGGCCAGCAACCCAGGTGTGTGCCCGACCCCTTGGTTCGCAACCTGCGCTCAATCCACTGAGCCACACCAGCCAGGGCTGGTTCTTTATATTTTATATTTTGTATTTCGTTATTGACAGGTTCTATTTTTTATTCATTTTAAGCATGTTCCTAGTTGTACATTAAGGCATTTTTATGATGGTTCCTTACGAACCCTTGTCAGTTGATTTTTAACATCTCTGTTATCTTGGTGTTGGAGTCTGTTAAGTGTCTTTTCTCATTCATGTAGAGATTTTGTTGATTCTTGGTATGATGAGTGATTTTCTATTGAAACCGGGGAATTTTGGGTATTGTGTTTTCAGAGTCTGGATGTTATTTAGATATTCTGTTTTAGCTTACTTCCTCAGACACTGTTCTGGCAGTAAAAGAGGGGCCACTACCTTGTTACTGCCAGGTGGGCGAGGAAGTCCAGGATCCCCACTCAGTCTCCGTTGACACACCAGGGGGAGGGTTTCTTCATTACTCTTAGACAGGGGATGGGAGTTCTGGCTCCCCACTCAACCTTCTTGGATACCACTCCAGCAGGAAGGAGGTGGGGTGATTCTTCCTAGCCAGTGAGGGTGGAAGTGTAGGCTCCACACTTTGCCTTTTCTGGTGGGGCCACACTTTTTTTCTGTGGTGTTTGGCTGGAGTAGAATGGTTGTTATCTCATTGCCACCTTCTCCAGCACCAAGTCTTGGGTACTGTGAGGTGAAAAGCAAACCCAGGGTACTCACTACCATGTCACTCCTCTGCTATCAAGGTCCCCAACAGGTTTGCCTTCTTCTCTCCTTCTCTTAGAGTCTTCTTATGTTTATAGATAATGCTCTAGGATTTTAACTGTACTTGGGGAGAGGACTAGGGAAAGGTACTTCTATTCTACCTACCTCCTCTTGAAGTAATTTTTAAAATTGTATTCTTACTCTGAAATTTTATAAGCATGCATTTGGGTTTGGGGATTTGTCACTCCTTGTGCTGGTCATTGGTTAGGTCCCTTCTTCGTTTTGAAGTTCTTTATCTTATTTCTCTGATACATCCCTTTCTTCTGTGTTTTTTGTTCTTTCTTGGAACTTTGTAAAGTTGGATGTTAGACCTTTTGAATTTACTGTTTGTAGTTTTTATCTGTTCTGTACTTTCCTCTTTCTCCTTCCCTCACCCCTACCTTCCCATCTCTCCATCTCTTCTTTTTATTTTTGTTTACTTTCTGGGAGATTTAATTTTATCTTCCAAGTCTTCCATTGCATTTCTTTTCTTTTAAAATTTTGGCAATTTTAAAATTGCCAAATATCTATCCACCTTCACTTTTCCTTTCTTACAGTATTCTATTCTTGTTAAATGATGCACTAGTATCTTGAGTGTCTCTGGGAAAGACAGGTATTTTTCTATTTCCTTCTGTTCTTTGAAATATCTGTTTCCTTTGGGATTTGTTTTTCCCTGTTTGCTTATTTTCGTCTTTCAACTTGTAGAGTTTTCTCAAAAGCCTTGTGATCCATGGTTGCTTACTCATATTTAAGAATGTGACAATAAAAATCTGATCGGAGGCTCTGTATGTGGGGACAGGGCTAGGTAACTGGTGGCTCTCCTTGAGGAGGATTGGGGGCAAACTGACTACTGTGCTCCAAAGTCCTTGAAGGCCAGAATGCTAGGATTTGTTTCCTCTGAGGTTATTCAGTTTCCTTTGATGAGAGCCCTCTGGTTTTTGCCTAATGGGCAGATGATACCTGGCTGCTGTGAATTGTACACAAGGTAGTGGGTTAACTGTGTGATATGCAGCTATCCGATTAATCTCCTGGTTTTCAGCCCACATCTCACTCCTACTTTACATCATACCTGGTATTTTTAAGGCCCAAGACACCTCCAGGCTGTGCAGAGAAAGATGAATTCCTCAGCAGCATCACATCCATGCATACTCCCTTTTTCAATCTCTTAACTTCTATCATTTATACTTTTACTTTTATATTAATACAGTTAATCACATTTACATTTTGTTCTATAACCCTAATTAAGTCATCCATACTTTGCTGATAGGTCATTGTAAAAGTCTAAAGAGTGTCTGTGTTATTATGATCATGTCAGTGTTGTTCCCTAAAGCTCCAGTTAGTGTACGAATGGGGTTACGTTTCTTTTTTATGCACTTTTTTTCCACCTGGAGTTTCTAATTGCCTTTCCTACCCACTTGCACTGTCTGACTTACCTCCTTTTTAAGTTGTCCAAATTCTCAAGGAAAGTATAAAATCATTTGAGTCTCCCTTTTTTCCCCCAAATACCTCCTTCCTACTCCAATTTGGACTGATTGCTCTGTAGGCCTGTGGCACAACTGTCATCCTGGGACATACATTCAGTACCCTCCTGGGTCAAACCCATCTTTCCTGGACCTGTGGCTCCCTTTTCCTAGTTTTACTCCTTTATAGCGGACTTCATGGTTGTTCTCCAATATCCATGCCTCTCCTCCCCTTTGTACAACAACAGTGCTATCTGAATGGGCTTGAGCCCACCTCCAGCTCTAGATGTAGACCTTTATTGGTATAAACCAATATGAGTAATCTTGCCTGCTTGCCACAGTGATGATTTGTTCACAAATGATCCAATCACACTGAAACTTAGCACTTTTCCATTTTTGAGAGGAGATGTGGCTCGCCTTCCCTGGCATATGAAGAAAGAAGTATATAGTCTGGTCACTACTGTTTGCTGTGTTGTGAACATGCTGAAGGCCTACCTGAGGATGGAGCTGACAAATGGAAGAAACAGAACCAAGAGAAATGGGACACAGCCAAATGGAACCATAGTCCTGATCGTACCGTGCCTGAAGTCTGCCCTGCCTATGGACTTCTCAGTTATGTGCACCAATAAATTGCATTTATTATTTAAGCCATTTTGAGTTGCGTTTTATACTACTTGCACCTGAAAATGTTCTAACATACTTTTTGCTGTCTCCCTTTAGAGAGGGAATGTGTATGTATTTGTTTATATGAGGTTCTATATTAGATGGAACAATTTTTTTCAAGTAAGTATGAGAAGAATGGTATATGTAGATGTTGGACACCCAAAGAAGTGAACTGTAGTGACTACTTAGCATCTAAATCTCCATCCTGTTTGGGGGGATTCTCCACTAGTGTGAGTCTTGTAGGGAGATAGAGCCTTACTTCCAACTATGGAAACCGAACGTGATGAGATATTTCCTTTTCCTGCCCACCATGCAGCAAGGGCTGAATACTCTGTTCATGGCTTTGAATACGAAGTCAGCAACACAAAGGAGACAGGAATATATAAAATTAACATACACTTGATAAATTAGGAGAATATTGTTGAAATCTGCAAAACTAACAAAAGATTAATAACTAAAAAAACAAAAAAAGACGGGAACCCAATAGGAAAATGAGCAAAGGACATGAACAGTAATTAACAGAAGGCGAAATGGAATTTACACAAGGGGAACTTGAATATAGTGAGATTTTCAACTGTGCTATTAATTTAAAAAATTAAAATTAAAATAATAGTGAGAAAGCAGTATAAAAATAGCAAGATGTACAGTCAGATATCATCAACTGCTGATGAGGATGTGAGGGAAAGGAAAACCCTGTGGGGAGTGTAAACTGATGCAGGTATTCCAGAGAGTAATTTGGTAGTACCTCCTGGAAACATTGTTTGGTCCAGCATCATTTTCTTATAATAATGAAATGTCATGAGATCTTAACTTTTGTTTATATCAATTAGCCTATGATAAAACTGGTTTTCTTGTATGTTGTTTTACTTAGTCTCAGAACCTATTAATGACATTCAATGAGGACTTACTGTCTATGTATACCCTATGTATATCCTGGGTGTATATTCCAGAGACGTTCTCACACAGGTCCTTAAGGAAATATAGTTGAGGTCATTTGTTTTAGCATTGTTTATGGTAGTGAAGAACTAGAAGCAACCCGGATCTCCATCATCATCAGGCTGGATAAGCAAACTGTGGAATAGTCACAGGATGAAAAACTTAAACAATAAAAAGAAATGAGCTAAATTCACTGTAGCCACATAGATAGGTCTCCAAAACCTAATGTTGAGTGAAAAGGTAAAAATCAGTATATTTGGTCCTGGGTGGTGTGGCTCAGTGGATTGAGTGCTAGCCTGTGAACCAAAGGCTCGCTGGTTTGATTCCCAGTCAGGGTACATGCCTGGGTTGTGGGCCAGGTCCCCAGCAGAGGGTGTGCAAGTGGCAACCGCACATTGATGTTTCTTTCCCTCTCTTTCTCCCCCACTTCCCCCCTCTCTAAAACTAAATAAATAAAATCTTTTATTTTTAAATTAGGATATTTAGAGCAAAATACAATTTATGTAAATGTAAGAAGACAACACTGCATATTTTCATGGATATGCATATGTCAAAATAAACATATGGAAGATGGAGTGGAGGAAGTGTATATACATGGAATGCACTTAAGCAGCTCACTAAGGTGGAAAGGGGAATGGGAGTGAGGTTGGGGACTGACCGGGAAAAGTAATAATGCAGTGAAATAAAGCAAAAGAGGAACCGCAAATGAACTGAGGAAAAGAATGTGCCATGCATTTGAGGAGCAGGACTAACACAATCCCAAAGTTGACCACAAATCAAGAACAGACAGGAGGATGGTTAGCCCTCAACTGTAGCGGTGTGTGGGGGTCAGATGACGTCCAGTAGCAGCATTCTAACCAGCTGTTAACACTGTGGGCTTTAGTGTGGTTTCTCCTGCCCCATTCTCCAGGCTTCTGTGAGCTGCGTGATTACCTTGCAATAAACCTCTTTTCTGTTTAAATTAACTAGAGTCAGTTTCTGTTATTTACATCCCAAATCCTGACCGATACAACACATTTTGTTGGAAAACATCCTCAAGTAACTTCGTTTTTGAAAAAAAAAAATCCTAACCCAAGGATATATTTTATTGATTTTAGAGAGAGAGGAAGGGGGGGGGGGAGAGAGAGAGAGAAAGAGAGGGAGAGAGGGAGAAAGAGTCATTGGTGTGAGAGAGAAATATCGATTGGTTGCTTCCCATAGGCACTCTGACTGGGGATCACTGTGGGAAGCAGTCACCACATCCTAAGTATGTGCCTTAACTGGGGATCAAAACCACAAACTTGTTGGCCTGTGGGGCAACACTCCAGCCAACTGAGCCACCCAGCCAGGGCTCAAGTTACTTCTCAAGAAAGGTAAATTTTGGGTTCTTCCCCTGCCTGAAAGTATAGCATTATTTTACTTTCATATTTGAATAATAGTTTGTGTTTGGTCTACATTACAATATTTTTTCCTCTGAATTTGGAAGGTATTGCTTTCAGTATGTAGAATTACTGATTAGATGTCGGCTGCTAATATTATTCTTATTCCTTTGTTGGCAACCTGTCTTCCCTACCTCTGGAGGCTCATATTTTCCCCTTTATACTTAGTGTTTGAAGTATCACAGTGATGAGCCCAGAAGTGTGTTTTTCTCCATCTGTTTTGCTGGGCACCTGGTGGTTGGGCCCTTTCAATCTAAATAATCATGTCCCTCTCCTCTGAGAAATCACTCTTATTTCTTTGCTAACTTTCTCTCCTTTATTTTTTCTGTTCTCTTTCTAGACCTTTTATTAGTTGGATTTGGATGTCTTGGATAACTGTCTTTGTCTTTTTATTTTCTCTCACATTTCCCATGTCTTTCCTTTTTTTTTTAATATGCATTCTGGGACATGTTCTTGACTTTATCTTCTATTGAACTTTTTTATTTTGGCAGTCATTTTTAATTTCTAAGCAATCTTTCTTATTCTCCAAAGGTGCCTTTTTCATAGCATCCTTTTTCTAATGGATGCAATATCTTCTGTGTATGTGTGCTTAATAGAACTTTACTGGAGTCTTGAGGATAATGGATGATAATTACCAAGCCAGAAAGGAAAATTTTAAATGGATATCAGATATTACCCCTCCAAGAGAATGTCACCTATGCCCATCTGAAGGGGACTGTCTATTAGCTGTCCCTCTCTTTAGCCCCCTAGTATATTTTTTGTGAGAAAGATGATTGTACACCAAATGGACGGTTTTGGACCATGTGCTCCTTACCTGGAGTCCACATCTCAGCTCTCACCTTGACAGTAGAGAGGAGAGATTATTGCTCTGTTCCCTATTCCCAGGCCAACTGTATGTTCTGCTCCAGCATAGCACTTCACATAACTATTTTATTCCTTGGACATTCACATACCTGTCTCCCATCATGCCGAACTGGTCCCTGTGGCCCACCTGAGACAGTTACAATAGCCAGCAGCACATTTCACAGAGTGGGTTGTTTTCAATATTATATAATAATATATGTAGTGGAACCAACGTTCAGTCTAGTTCTTTTTTATAGTCTCTCCTCCAACAGAAGTTAACAGCAATCCAAGCTTGCATACCTCTCAGTGTGGTCCAAACTGAGTATCTCTGAACAAAAGCTTTGGAAAAAATATGCACACACATCTCTCAAGAACAAATGATAATTTTCAGGGACAGTCCAGTCCAGACCCATGCTTAGAATGAAAACATGAACTCAATGGAAGCATAATACTGTTAAATTACACCTAAATTATGTCACTGCTCAGTACATTTAACATTTTAATCAAAGTGGATAGCACTTGCTGAGTGCTTACTCTGTACCAGGCACTTGAATTACCTTCATTTTATAAAGAAGGAAAGTGAGGCTCCCGGGTGTCACTCACCCAGGGCCACAGAGCTCATAAATGCCAGACAGGAAATTGTACCAGGACTGTCAAACCACAGTCAGCCCACGTAGCTGCTACAATGTGCTGCATTGGTTTTTACCAGCCATATTCAGGTTAATGGTGATAGCACAATCTTCTCTAAAATCAGCGGGTGGATACCTGAGATACCTTAATCTAAGTAAACAGACTTTTCTCATTAGTTTGCTTCCAAGTGAACTGATGTCCTTTCCTCTCGAGACAGAAAATGGCCACTAGCTTTTATTTAAAATTGTTTTCATAGAAACCATAACACTTTATTTCTAAATTTTAATTTTTCATCAAAGTAATACTTGCACACACTTAAAAAATAAAATAATGCCCAGGAGTTCATAATAACAATCCAGCAATATCCTGTCCCACTCTGACTACAAGTCCTGCTCCCTAGAGGCAGCTACTTTAAGCTATTTTACCAGTCTTTGGCTGTTTCTTCTGGCATTTCCCATTTTAAACTCCCTTTTCCCCAGTCATCTCCCACTCAGAAGCTCAAGAGCCAGATATGTTCTTAGCCTCCCTTGCAGCTAGAGATGGCCATGTGTCCCAGCTATGGCCATGAGATGTTTTCAGGAGGCCCTCTCTTGTGACCCTGAGGGAATGAGCATGAGGATGAAGACTCAACACTTTAAGGAACAAAAACTTAGAAAGAGACTGGTTTCTTAGCTGAGCAGCTGAACTTAGCATGCACCTGAGCAGCATGCCACACTTTTGTTAATAATAAATTACTTTCCCGAAAAATAAATTAATAAATAAAGCCAAATATATTTTTACATTTTTTATTGCTTATGCTACTACACTTGTCCCATTTTAGTCCCCTTTAGTCCCCTCTGCCCTGCAGTCCCTCTCTGACCACCATGCACCATGCCCCCACTCATAGTTCATGTCCATGGCTCATACATGAATGTTCTTTGGCTTCTCCATTTCCTATACTATTCTTAACCTCCCCCTGTCTATTATGTACCTACCATTTATGCTTCTTATTCCCTGTACCTTTTACCCCATTCTCCCCCTCCCCCTTCCCCACTGATAACCCTCCATGTGATCTCCATTTCTGTGATTCTGTTCCTGTTCTAGCTGTTTGCTTAGTTTGTTTTTGTTTTTATTTTTGTTTTTAGGTCCAGTTGTTGATAGTTGTGAGTTCATTGTCATTTGACTGTTCATGCTTTTGATCATCTTCTTTTTCTTAGATAAGTCCCTTTAACATTTCATATAATAAGGGCTTGGTGATGATGAACTCCTTTAGCTTTACCTTGTCTGGGAAGCACTTTATCTGCCCTTCCATTCTAAATGATAACTTTACTGGATAGAGTCATCTTGGATGTAGATCCTTGCCTTTCATGACTTGGAATACTTCTTTCCAGCCCCTTCTTGCCTGTAAGTTTTCTTTTGAAAATCAGCTGATAGTCTTACGGGAACTCCTTTGTAGGTAACTGTCTGCTTTTCTCTTGCTGCTTTTAAGCATCTCTCCTTCTCTTTAATCTTGGGTAATGTAATCACGGTGTGCTTTGGTGTGCGCTTCCTTGACTCCAACTTCTTTGGGACTCTCTGGGCTTCCTTGACTTCCTGGAAGTCTATTTCCATTGCCAATTGGGGAAGTTTGCCTTCATTATGTTTTCAAATAAGTGTTCAATTTCTTGCTTTTCCTCTTCTCCTTCTGGCACCCCTATGATTCTGATGTTAGAACATTAAAAGTTGTCCCAGAGGTTCCTAAGCCTCTCCTCATTTTTTTGAATTCTTGTTTTTTCATTCTGTTCTGGTTGAATGTTTATTTCTTCCTTCTGCTCCAAATCGTTGATTTGAGTCCTGGTTTCTTTCTCTTCACTGTTGGTTCCCTGTACATTTTCCGTTATTTCACTTTGCATAGCCTTCACTCTTTCCTCTATTTTGTGACCATATTCAACCAATTCTGTGAACATCCTGATTACCAGTGTTTTGAACTCTGTATCTGATAGGTTGGCTCTCTCTTCATTGCTTAGTTCTATTTTTTGAGCTTTGATTTGTTCTTTCGTTTGGGCCATACTTTTTTTTTTTTTTGTCTCAGAGCCCCTGTTATATTATAAGTGGCGGAGCCTTAGGTGTTCACCAGGGCAGTGCACCCCACATGGCTGTATTGTGGGCTGTGTATGGGGGGTTATCCGAGAGGGAACAATGGTGCTTGTTCCACTCTCAGCCAGCTTTTAGTCACTTCCTCTGCTACCTATTACATCCACGAGAAAATTGGGCCCTTCTGTTGCTGATTCCCAGGTGGGTGGGCTTGTGTACATTCTAGAACCCTGTGAGTCTCTCCAACAAACTCTCCTGTAGGCTGGGAGTTTCTCCCACTGCTGCAATTTTCACAGGTTTTTACAGTCAGAGGTTTTGAGGGTTTATTTCCCTGTCCTGGAACCCTGGGTTGTGTGGTCTGTCTCACTCCCCAGTTGTTCCTCCTGGTTTATCTGCACACAAATATGGGACCACCTGGTCCACCAGCTGCTGCCTTTCTGAGTCCTCTCCGCCCTGGCTGCCCATCTCTACCCCTCCTACCAGTGTGGATGAATGTTTCTTTAACTCCCTGGTTGTCAGATTTCCATACAGTTTGATTTTCTGGCAGTTCTGGCTATTTTTTGTTTTTAAATATGTTGTTGTCCTTCTTTTGGTTGTGCGAAGAAGCAGTGTATCCACCTATGCCTCCATCTTGGCCAAAGGTCAATAAAGCCCTATATATGAAGCCACTGTCAGTTCATCGTTTGTCATCATTGTTGTTATTAAACAGGGTTTTAACCTGAAGGACTACCATGTTTCTTTATAATATGCTTATGCTACTATTTCTTAACTCTACAATTTGAGACATTATCTTTTGCAATCTTGTTATAGGAGATTTTTATCCCCCTCCCCTCCACACACACATCCTGATTTTTCCTCCCTTCACTCTTCTAATATGTTTATATCCCAATTCCTAATAAATCAGTGGTTGCTACAGAGCCAAGAAATGTAATATAATTTCCTGGATTTCTTTCACCCTTTTTTTTTTTGCATTTCTGAGTTTAATAATTCCTTGGTTTTCCCCCTCGAAACACGTCCAGCCTTAGTTTTCCCCATTTGCTTAATCAGTTCTTTTATAACCCTATTAGCATAATTTTTTCACAAATGTTCAAACCTCTCAGCTCATTGGTGTAAGAAAAAAAACAATAAAAATTTGATTGGTTGGGAGCCTGTGTAAGGGGCAGGGGTTTGTCAAGTTCACTGCTAGCCTTCCCTTTAAAGAGACTGGGTGGGGTCCTGCACATTCTGCTGGAGGACTCATGAGTCCAGGAAGTGAAGGCTTTGTTCTGAGACTGTATGATTTCTCTGGGGAGCAGTTCACATTTTGCTCGAGTGTGGATGCGTGGCTGTTGTAATTTCTACCCACGAGCGCAGAGGATGGCAGAGGGAAGTTGGGGTCTCTACATCTGACTCCCACCATCAGGAAACCTTTTCTGTGCCACAGCCTCACCAGGCTTTTGCAGGCAGACCAAGGATCTTCAAGCAGATCCTTTCCCTCATGTGGACTGTGCCTCTAGCTTTCCCGGCCCTGCTTTCTCAGTTACTGTCCCTTCTGCCCCTTCCTGCTTGCCAGAATGTTGTTGAAGCCTCTTCCCCATTGATGGAACCTCCTCCAGTTTCTTTGGAGATGTGAGTTTGTACACTTCATTCCTTTACTCTTATATTACATCGTATCTGGAGTTAGACAAGATAGATGCATTCCAGCTTGTTGAATGGAAGGTAGAATAAGAATTTTTAACAGCCCCGGATTATTGGGATAAGCCCCAAGCATGTAGACAAACTTTTGTGAACCATTGGCAATGGAAAAGCCTGGATTGGGGATTCTGATGAATTTGAGTTTGAATTCTGACTCTGTGACTTCCTTACTCAAGTCACATCCATGGGCCTCAATTTTCTCCTCTAGAAAATGGGAATAATACTGTCTCTATCTGATAGAGTTCTGGGAAGATTTCCTTAGCTCCTATATGTAAAGCATCCAACACAGAGCTTGGCAGACAGTAGGTGCTCATAATTGGAGTGAACACTTTTTAATGGGAGCAAGTGGGAAATGTGACTGGAAAGATCTGAATCAGGTTTTAGGAGTGCCTCAGATGCCAGGACTTAGTCTTGGGACACTGGGGAACCCTGGCAGGCTTGTGAGCAGGGAAGTGAGTTGATCTCCAAGAATTTGTGAGACTGCTCCTTCAGTTGGGTGTGGAGAGGGAGGAAGAAGCCCTTGGCCCAGCAGCTCTTGGGTTAAAATCTTTGTCTGCATCTGAGTTATTTGTAACCGTTGTCATAGAAACAAGTTTGGCAAGTGAGCCAGTGCTACAAGCTCTTGGCAGTAGGGAGGGGAGGGCAGTGGGGAAAGACAGAAGATTTGGAGGGGAGGGGGTCGTCTGCGACCGGTGCCTCGTTTTCCTCTGATTTGTCTGAAGCATTCAGCTGGAGATGAGGGTGAGCATCCTCCAGGGAGAATCATGGGATGTTGGAGACTCTCCTGCCTAATCCCCTGATTCCAGATGTGAAAACAGATCCAGAGAGCTTCAGTAGCTGACTCAAGAGCACCCAGGAAGACAGGGACAAAAACAGGACAAGATATTTTTAAAAAGGACTCAAGGTCATAGTCATAGAACTGAAGCATAGTAAAGCTGGAGAGGTCCTTTGGAAACATTTCACCCACCTCTCCACCAACACACATGCTTTCACTGTCATTGCTGCTCACATAGCAAATCGGAGACCCAGAGTGGGTTTGAACTGACTCAGGGTCACACAGCAACTGAGGCACTGACTGGAGATCAGAACCCAGAGCCCTCGGGCCTCCCAGGCCTGGGTACTTCCTGAGGAAGTGGTAGCCTAGGGTTCACAGCTCAGAGAAACCCTTCACTGCCAAGTGCCAACATAGGGCCTCCCAGGATAAAATTCATTTGACTTCCTTGCACTTTGACCCCACTGAAAACCAACAGGCATCTATGCAGGTCACATCATCCCTCCACACACACCTCCTTCCTCTGCAAGCATGTGTGTCCTCCTACCAATGGTGATAGCCCAGCCTCACTCCACCCTGGGCCAAACCCACCTGCCCCAGGTCTCCCCCTTTGAATCACCCACAGGGCTAAGCACTTCCTGCACATCCTTTTATGCAATTCATTTCTCACCATTATCCTCCTTTTCCCCCAATTTATCAGGTGGAAACCTAAAAGACCAGAGGGCCCAAGGTCACACAGTGTGTCTTAGCCAGAGCCCCTCCTCCTCCAGAATGGTGTCTCTGCCCCTTCTATCCTACACTGATTTCTTAGCACCCAGAGTTCCTCCTGCCATTATCTTTGCCTTCATCACCCCCGTGGCACTTGTGCACTATTAGTTTCCTCTGTGTCCTCTGCCTTGTGTGCAGCCCAAACTCCCCTTATCCCCTCATAGCCCACCCCTCACCAAATGCAGATGATTCTCCTTTGTCTCTCAAATCCAGTGCTTTCCTCAGCCTCTGTCACTTCCCTGCTCCATCCACAACACCCCTCACACCAACAACCCCAAGTCCACTTCCTGGCTCCTGGCACCCCTCGCCTCCAAGGATAAACTTCCAGTTCCTTGTTTGGCGATTAAGTCCTCCCACAGTTACGGCCTCACCAGACCTCTCAAGCCACATCTCTTGTCACTCGTGGTCTGACACACTGCGCTCTGGCCACTGAACTAACTCTAACTGCTTCCTACAATGTACCCGCTCTCTGTTGTCTAGGTGTTTTGCGAAGGGTTCTGAATGGGAGGCCCTTCATGGAAACTCCTTAGACCTGATGAACTCACTTCAAGTGTCACTTCATCCAAGTAACCTACCTTGGATCTTAACTCTGGGCTTCCCCAGCCTGCACGGCTGCCCTCTAGTTCTGCCCCATGTTGAATGGATGTCTAGGCTTCTCTCTCCTATTGGATCGGCATCTCCCGAAAGACAGGGCCTCTGTCTCCAGCAAAGCTCAACATATGGCCAGTCCGAGAGGAAGGTGAGTGAATATTCATTGCACCGATTCAGGTGCATGAATGGTTGTATATGGAATGAAATTTGGGCTCAGCTCTGTCCTCGTGCACTCGTGCACAAAAGGGTGTGTGATGTCAGTAGTTGCCTTGCAGGTTCCAATCCACTTCAGGGCATGGTTTCTCCAGGCTGGGGCATGGCTTGGGTCAGCTGAAACAGGGTGAGGCCCAAGAGGCCAAGTGGTGAGCTGGGAGGTGGAGCGAGGGGGATGGGAAGAGGTGCAGTGATGGATAGAAAGTGAGAGTGCCCACTGAAGTAGGTGCTGTTATCCCTCCCCCATATGCACATAACCTGAGGCACAGGGAGGCTTCTGTCACTTGTCAAAGTCACACAGTTAAATAAGGTCGTGGTGGGACCTCAACTCTGATCAACTTCAGTCATTTTCCAACTTGTCTTAGCCTTTTCCAACATTGCCTTTGGACAAAAGGTGGAGCTGTGCCTTGAACCAGGGTCTTAAAGTAACAATTGTCAAGACAGAAGAGAGAGAGAAATCATACTCTGAACACCTACTGTGACCTTGTGCTGTGTGGACACCAAGAGGAGTGGGGTGGAGGAACAGGGGATGGAGCTTCAACACTTCATGTACTTCTGTTATTCAGTGAGAACTTTCTGTTATTTGCTCAGGACTCTCTCTACATAACCTTTTAACACTCACAACAGCCCCTTAATGTGGAAATTATTATCCCATTTCATCTCTGAGAAAGTGCAGCTCCTAGAGAAGAAGCAATTTACTTAAGTTTAGGCACCTAATAAGCAGCAAGGGCGGGACACAATAGATGTGTCAGGCTCCACAATCAAAATGGGGGGGGGGGGCAAAGGCTCAGGTACAAATTAGATCTTGGCTTCTGGAAGGGCATGGGGCAAGAGTGGCTGGGGTGAGAATGGACTGGCTGCAGGAGGGTCCTGGTGGGGTGTGCGTTTTGAAAGAAAGGATGGACTTTGGCCATGGAGGACCCAGAGCTGGATGCCCGGCCCAGACAAAGCACTCTCTATTAAACATAAATGTAATATAGTGATATGTAACGTATATTATATATATATATATATATATATATAGAGAGAGAGAGAGAGAGAGAGAGAGAGAGAGAGAGAGAGGGAGAGAGAGAGAGTGTGTGTGTGTGTGTGTAGTCAGGCACCTCTTAATGAGGGGATATATTTCGAGAAGTGTGTCTTTAGGTGACTTCATCATTATGCAAACTTTGTAGAGGGCACTTACACAAACCTAGATGGTACAGCCTGATACACACTAGGCTATAGGGTATAGTTTATTGCTCCTAGGCTACAAGTCTGTAGCATATTACTGTATAAAACAACATGGGATTAAGTCAAGCACAAGAGAATCGATGCAATCAAGAGACGTGAACACGAGATATATGAGGCTGCTACCTGCATAACAAGCACACTGTTTCACAGCACTTTTAATAAGTAGAAAAAGTACACCACTGACTACCAAATGCTCTTGGCGGGAGTGTTGGGAGGTGGATGATGTCTGCTTGCAAACGTTGTTGGGTGTTTGTGTCTTTTGAAAGCAAGTTGCACCTTGGAATGTGGTACCTCAGAGATGCAAGGGAAGGAGCAGAAATGAAGATGAGTAGCAATGAGGCTGGCCTGGAAGAGTAGAAGGAATAATAATGGCTAATAGCTTCCCTTTAGTGAGAACTTACTGTGTGCCATACAGTGGGCTGGGAGATTTACAAACGTTGTGTCTGACCCAGAGTAATCCTGAAGGTGCAGTGAGGAGGACTGAGTAGCTAGCAGTGATGAGCCACAGTCTGAACCCCGGGAGGGAGGAAAATGGTGGGGGAGGCCATGGAAGCAGAAAAGCACTGTTGCATAATAGGCTGGGAATCAGAAGACAGGCTCAGGTCTCGGCTCTGCCACCCTTTGATTGTGAGATGTCAGGTGATCATGTAGCCTCTTTGAATCTTAGTTTCATTGCCTGGCTACCTCACAGGGTGGTTATTAGAATCAAATTAATAACTCCAAAGGCATATTTGTAAACCCAGAAGTGCTACACATGTGGAAACAGTTGTTATTTACTGGGCTCAACACATCTGGGGTCTCCTCTTCCACCAGAGGCCACTGTTCTCTTGGAAATGCAATCGACCTAGGTTATAGGAAAACCCTGGAGACCCGTGTCCCCACTTATCCCCGTGTGCCAGGGAGCTTCTGCGACATTCCTTTGGCAACCTTTGAGTTCGTTAATGCTACCGAACCTACCATAGCCTACATTTCTAAATAACTGTGGCAGGTAGTCACTACAATGACTCCTTAATGATCCCTGACTCGGTATTCACACTCTTCCTTTGAGTGTGGGCTGACCTGGGACTCACTTCTAACAGATAGAATGGGGCAAAGGTGGTAGGATGTCACTTAGGGATTTGACTGCAGAAATCTGTGATTTCCACCTTGCTAGGAGACTTTCCCCTTGCTGGCTTTGATGAAGTAAGTTGGCATGTTAGGGCCGTCTGTGTGTCAAGTACGTGAAGGCCAGCATTTGGCCAAGAACTGAGTCTCCCGGTCCAACAGTCCTTGTGGAACGGAAAATCTGTCAACAACCAGAAGTGGGTCCTTGCACTCTCAGACCCTCACAGGAGACCCTAGCCCTGGCCAACACCTGGACTGCAGCCCTGTGAGAGACCCTGGAAGAGGACCCGGCAGAGGACGTGCACCCAGCTAAGCCCATGGAAACCATGAGATGAATACATGTTTTAGGATACTAAGTGTGTGGTTAGTTTTTACTCAGCAATAGATAACCAGTACAGCAACCATGTTTTACATGAACTCTTCTAATCATCTGTTCTCTCCTATATTTCATACAACTCTGTGCTTTCCCTACCTTAAGCCAACATTGAACCACCTCTGTTCCTCCAGAACCTTTCCACTGCATGCTCTGAAACCCTCATTCTATACTTAACAAGCTCCCCTATAGCATATAAAATATCTGAGTAAACAATAAGGCATATTTAGTTCGTGGATGGCCAGATTCAAATGAATTTATGCATTTAATACAACCAAAATAATTTTAATTCACATTGAATTTCTAAATTTTATCCCTTACAGGGGTGTCCAACCTGAGGCCTGTGGGCTGCATGCAGCCCAGGGTGACTATGAATATGACCCAACACAAAATTGTAAATTTACGAAAAAGGTGATGAGATTTTTTTGTATGATTATGGGTTGCAATGTATTTAACATGTGGCCCAAGACAACTCTTCTTCAAGTGTGGCCCAGAGATGCCAAAAGGTTGGATACCCCTGCTTTACAACATTATTATTAGCATAGAAAATACATAGGTGAAGGAATCCAATTAAAAAAATGGGCAAAGGACTTGAACAGACACCTCTCCAAGGAGGACACACAGAAAATCCAAAGACACATGAAATGACGTTCAATATCGCTAGCTATCAGAGAGATGCAAATTAAAACCACAATGAGATACCACTTCACACCAGTCAGAATGGCCATCATAAACAAAACAACAAACAACAAGTGTTGGAGAGGTTGTGGAGAAAAGGGGTCCTTAGTGCACTGTTGGTGGGACTGCAGAGTAGTACAACCACTATGGAAACCAGTATGGAATTTCCTCAGAAAACTAAAAATGGATCTGCCTTTTGACCCAGCAATTCCACTGGTGGGACTCAATCCTAAGAATACTAAAACACTAATACAAAAGAACCTATGCATCCCAATGTTCATAGCAGCACAATTTACAATAGCTAGATGCTGGAAGCAACCTAGATGCCCATCAGTAAATGAATGGATCAAAAAACTATGGTACATTTACACGATGGAATTCTATGCAGCAGAAAGAAAGAAGGAGCTCCTACCCTTTGCAACAGCGTGGATGGAGCTGGAAAGCATTATGCTAAGTGAAACAAGCCAGGCAGTGAAAGACAAATACCATATGATCTCACCTTTAACAGGAACCTAAACAACAAAACAAAGAAACAAGCAAAATATAACCAAAGACACTGAAATAGAGGACAGGCTGACAGTGCCCACAGGGGAGAGAAGAGGGAATTCCAGGGGACAATGGGAAGGTTCACGGGAACAAATTTAAAGGACCCGTGGACAAAAACTAGGGGGAGGGTGGTAATGGGAGGGAAGTGGGGAGACTTCGGAGGGTGGGCGGGATTGGGAATAAAAGGGAGAAAACTGTACTTGAACAATGATTAAAATAAAATTAAAAAAAAGAAAAATAAGAAAATACATAGGTGAATAAGCATCTAGAAATAACCAGGAAAATCCTGAAAGAGAAGAGTGGTGAGTACCAACCAGTGTTACCACTTATTGAAAGATATTGTAAGGCTGTGGGGATTAAATACACTGGTATTGGTTCAAAACTGACAACTAGATGAATGGAACACTATAGAAAGTTCGGAAAAAACATCCAATCTATGGAGAATTTAATATATTGAAAGATGATATTTTAATTCATTGGTGAAAGGATGGATTATGCAATAAACGGTGTTGGGGAAATTGGCTTGTGATTTGGCAAAACATGAAATTGGATCCCTATCCTATTTGTTACAGCAAAATAAATTGTAGATGTATAAAAAATATTAGTGTTCAAAAACTACTCATACTTTATTCATTCACTACAAAAAAACCTGGACACAACCCAAATGCCCATCAATGGTTGAATGGATATACAAAATGTGTTACAGACATAGGTGGGAGTATTATTCAGCACTAAAGAGAAATAAACTGAAAACCTTGACATGGAGAGATTATCCTGGTTATTTGGGCAGGATTGATGTCATGACAAGGGAGGAAGGAGGTCAGAGTCAGAGAAAGATATGACAACACACACAGATCAGAGAGCAAGAGATTTAAAGATGCTGTGCCGCTGGCCTTGTGAATGGAGAAGGGACTATGAGCCAAAGCTGGAATAGGCAAGGAATGGAATCCTCCCCTACAGTCTGCAGAAGGAATGCAATCTTTGATTTTAGCTCCTTAAGCCCCATTTCAGACCTCTGACTTCCAGAAGTACAAGATAATAAATTCATATTGTCTTAAGCCACGAAGTTTGTGGTAATATTTTATACTGGCAATAGGAAATCTAATGTACACAGTTTAAAACTCAAAACTATACAAATAGGTGTACCCTCAGATGGATCGTCTACACCCCATCCCCATCTACCTGTTCTCCTGTGAATCCTATAGATAACCAATATTAACTTTTTGTTACCCGATGTTTCTTTCTGCCAGTATGAGCAAATACAAATATTTATTCCGATTCCCTCCTTTCTGACACAAAGGGTAATAGACTATATATACTTTTCTGCCCCTCACTGTTTTCCAGGTAATAATGTAAAGACACATTTAACCGAATGAAAATACAACTTTAGTGAATGACACTATAAATAATGTCAAAGGATAAACTTGGAAGAATATTTGCATGGAACACCCAATAAAAAGGAAAAGCTGATTGTGCACTGAAGGTGGTTTCTCAAGTAAATTATGTTGGATTCATGAAATGGAATACTATACTCACTCAAACACTTTTAAAAAGGGGAAGAAATTATGATTAGGAGATGGTAAAAAGAACTTGAGCCTCACCTGAAAGCTTTACAAAACTTTAAAGTATAACCTACTCTTATATTACTTGTGTAATTAAAAATTGTTAGGCCCTGGGCTGGGTGGTTCAGTTGGTTGGAGCATCACCCTGTACACCAAAATGCTGAGGGTTCTATCCCCGCTCAGGGCATATCCCTAGGTTGCGGGTTCAATCCCTGGTCAGGGCGAATATGGGAGGCAACCAATTGATGTTTCTCTCTCTTCTCCTCTAAAGCCAATTCTAAAAACATATCCTCGGGTGGGAATTTTAAAAGTTATTAAAAATAAAAATGGGAGAAAACAAGAAAAACATAGATTTATATAGCTTGGAATAATATCAAATATATGATGTTAAGTGAAGAAAGCACTGGCAAAACAGTAACTACAGAATAATCCTATTTTTGATAAAACATTACTATTAGCATGAAAGCATGTAGAGAAACACTAACTAACAAACTACTGATCATAGTTATCTTGGAGGATGTGGGGTCGTGAGGGACTTTTCACATTCTACATTAAATGTTTATGGAATATTCAGCTTTTTATAAAATGTGTGCATCACTGTATAACTACAATTTTGAAAGATATACCTTCTTAAGTATTGTAAGCCCCATATCCTTTACTAGTCAGGGTACTTGAATGGGACCATCAGTGATGACTTCAGTTAACTGTAACAGAAAATGAAATGACTGAAAAGTGTGGCAGAGTCACTTACTGTTTGCTCAAAATCTACACTCCCCAGTCCTTCCAGTTAGATGGGGCCATGTGACTAGTTCTGGCCAATGCACTGTGCATTTAAGAACTGGTGCACAATCCTCCTGCTCTCCCTTCTCCGCTGTGGCAGCTGGGGAGGCCTCAGATGCCAGATTAGACAGCCACAAGATGTCAGCCTGTATCCCTGAGTTACCACTTGGAAAAGAGCTCTCTTCAAAAGCCACCAGACACGTAATAGATTTTGCAGGAACAGGAAATAAACTTGTATAAGTAAGTCATTGAGATGTGGAGTTTGCTATGCTTTGATAAGCACAAACCGCCCTATCACAACTAAGAGAAAAGAGCATCAGATAATCCGCGTGATCCAGGAGAAGCCTGGAGAGCCAGGTAGGGTCAGGGGCCCAGGGTGACAATGACATGACATAGCAAAGAGTGTGCTGTGGGGATGGTCTGATAGGATGAGGCTTTTGTCCCCATTGTCAATGACACGTGCCACTACAACTGTGTTCTGCTGCTTCTTGATACTATTTCTGTCCTATCAGACCTTTGACTCTGCGGTAGCTGCCTTGAAATGTCTCTAACTGACTCTGCACACCTTCTATCACTCCCTCAACCTTCAAAGTCCCAGGCAGGATCCTGTGATTTGCCATGCTGAGATCACATGCCCATGCACTAGCTACCAGGGTACAGCAAGAAGAAATATGAGCCCCCTCCCTGGTTTCAGTAGCACATGGGAGGGCCCTGCCTCCACACCTGTCTTGGGTTCTCACTAAAGAGCAAGAGTGTGTGAATGCCGAGCAGCCAAAATATGAATGTTCACTTCACTCTTCAGCTTCTTCACTGACAGACCTTTCATCTCCTTGACTGAACTGACACTTGCCTCTCCCCTGAAAAGTGGAAATGTGCCCAATCTGCTGTTTTCTAGCCAATAACATCCTCAAGCATATGTTTTGCCATCCTTCCATCACAGTCCAACCTTGGATGAATACAACACTCCACCTTCTCTATTTCAATCCCGGTCTCAAACAATTGCTCAGATGGGAGCCACTGAGAAGTCATGGTCCCCAACCTCTACTCAGTCCTGCATGCTGTCTGCAATCCCACCTCTCTGCTCAGCTCTCCAAGACTCCATGGCCCCTTTGCCAAATCCTCTCTTCCTCAGCCTTCCTACGCCTTCCCCTTCCTTTCCCCTGGCTTCACCTCCCACTGCACTTAAACTAGATGGCCCCAGACAGCAATGTTCTCAATTCCTTGCCACAAAGTACATGCAGATTCATGTACCCACCTGAACAATCCTGCTCTTTTTCTCTTGACACAGTGGAAGTGGATCCATTTTTCTTCTCAACTAATCTTTTTAGTTGGTCCTCTATATCCCATTTGCTACTACTTCCTCAGGAACCTTGATCTATCAATTTCTTCTCCTCTACATCTTCAATCTCTTTCTCTGTACTGAGTCATACTTTATACATATTCAAGTTTCTTGCATCTTACAAAAAACTCCCACTACCTTATTCACACTAGCATGAAAAAGAATAAAATACTTAAGAATAAATTTAACCAAGGAGATTTAAGATTTGTATACTGAAAACTACAAAACACTGCAGGAGGAAATCAAGAAGACTTAAGTAAATGGAAAGACATCCCATGTTCATGATTGGAACACTTAACATTGTTAATATGGCAGTACTACCCAGAACTACCTAAAAATTAAATGCAATGCCAGACTTTTGGCCAAGACGGAGGCATAGGTAGATACATTTTGCCACTTCACACATCCCAAAGAAGGACAGCAACAAATTTAAAAACAAAAAATAACCAGAATTTCTAGAAAATCAAACTGTATGGAAATCCAACAAACAAGGAGTTAAAAGAAGAAATATTCATTCAGGCCAGCAGGAGAGGCCAGAGAAGGTGCATGACAAGGTGGCAGCTTGAGGACCAGGATGGGCAAGTCAGCTGCTGGCGGTCCCACATTTGCGTGTGGATAAACCAGGAGGAACAACTGGGGAGTGAGACAGACCAAGCAACCCAGGGTTCTAGGGTGGGGAAATAAAGCCTCAAAACCTCTGACTATACAAACCTGTGGGGGTTAGGGCAGCAGGAGAAACTCACAGCTTCACAAGAGAGCTCATTGGAGAGACCCACAGGGTCCTAGAATGTACACAAACCCATCCACCCAGGAATCAGCAACAGAAGGGCCCAATTTGCTTGCGGGTAGCAGAGGAAGTGACTCAAAGCCAGTTGAGAGCCGAACAAGGGGCATTATTCTCTCTCAGATGCCACCCCTCTTCAAACAGCACCATAACCCAGCAACGTTGTTTGCCCTGCTGTGGTGAACGCCTAAGGCTCCGCCACTTATAATATAACAGGGGCTCTGAGACAAAAAAAAAAAGTATGGCCCAAACGAAAGAACAAATCAAAGCTCAAAAAATAGAACTAAGCAATGAAGAGAGAGCCAACCTATCAGATACAGAGTTCAAAACACTGGTAATCAGGATGTTCACAGAATTGGTTGAATATGGTCACAAAATAGAGGAAAGAGTGAAGGCTATGCAAAGTGAAATAACGGAAAATGTACAGGGAACCAACAGTGAAGAGAAAGAAACCAGGACTCAAATCAACGATTTGGAGCAGAAGGAAGAAATAAACATTCAACCAGAACAGAATGAAAAAACAAGAATTCAAAAAAATGAGGAGAGGCTTAGGAACCTCTGGGACAACTTTTAATGTTCTAACATCAGAATCATAGGGGTGCCAGAAGGAGAAGAGGAAAAGCAAGAAATTGAACACTTATTTGAAAACATAATGAAGGCAAACTTCCCCAATTGGCAATGGAAATAGACTTCCAGGAAGTCAAGGAAGCCCAGAGAGTCCCAAAGAAGTTGGAGTCAAGGAAGCGCACACCAAAGCACACCGTGATTACATTACCCAAGATTAAAGAGAAGGAGAGATGCTTAAAGCAGCAAGAGAAAAGCAGACAGTTACCTACAAAGGAGTTCCCGTAAGACTATCAGCTGATTTTCAAAAGAAAACTTACAGGCAAGAAGGGGCTGGAAAGAAGTATTCCAAGTCATGAAAGGCAAGGATCTACATCCAAGATGACTCTATCCAGTAAAGTTATCATTTAGAATGGAAGGGCAGATAAAGTGCTTCCCAGACAAGGTAAAGCTAAAGGAGTTCATCATCACCAAGCCCTTATTATATGAAATGTTAAAGGGACTTATCTAAGAAAAAGAAGATGATCAAAAGCATGAACAGTCAAATGACAATGAACTCACAACTATCAACAACTGGACCTAAAAACAAACAAAAACAAACTAAGCAAACAGCTAGAACAGGAACAGAATCACAGAAATGGAGATCACATGGAGGGTTATCAGTGGGGAAGGGGAAGGGGGAGAATGGGGGGAAAGGTGCAGGGAATAAGAAGCACAAATGGTAGGTACATAATAGACAGGGGGAGGTTAAGAATAGTATAGGAAATAGAGAAGCCAAAGAACTTGCCAGGGTCCAGCCCTGGCGGGTCTCAGGGTCCCTGAAGGAGGAACGGCTCAGGCGAAACGAGACAGACACCAGATGTGATGCCGGAGGACAGCCAGGCTCTCTAGACCTGACTGACTCACCAAGAAAAATCAATTTTTATTTTTATAGGGGAAGTTATACAACATTCAATACATATTGTGATTATTAAAACAAAAATGATTACCACAGAAATAATTTCTAAAAACACAGGTTTTACAAATCAATCATATTAAACAAAGAAATAACTGAAAAGTACAGGAAATCTCACAGATCAACCATATTAAACAAAGGTTATTTTGACCAAGAGGGTCATTAATCAGATAGCCAACGAAGCTATATGAGCACAAACTTTTAAAGGCTGATTATAATGAAATATCTACTAAATTTCTATAGATTGGTCTAAATTAAAGTGGTACAAGGAGTGATTTAAAAATTAGTTATTGTTTATAGAAATTAGATTGTCTAAATTAGATAAATGATTTTTTGCCTAGATCTATTAACTACATATCGGGGGGGCATATTATATTGCTATGTATTAAGATTATTATATTTAAATTAAAACTCCTTCCTCCTCTATTTACCTGGTCCCATCAATAACCGCTCCTGCCCAGGGCATGGGAAAGGCAGTGGTTCTAATAAATCTTGAGCTTTTGAATGGTGACTCCCTAAACATTCCTAGCAATAGCCTCCTCCAGCATTCTGGCAGCTAGTCTGCCCATAGTTTAATTTTATCCTTAACTTTCCAGGTCGGGGGAGTGGGCAGCATTAGGATTATTAGGGGCTTCTAGTTAGTGGTCAGCAAGTCATATCACACAGAATCAGAGTCATTGTGCAAGGTTTTTTGTTATAAAGCACAGGTGTCCAAAAATCTCACCACCTGATGCTAATAGGGACAGGCATATGGGAAGAGATAGACAGGAGACCCAGCCACAGCTGCTTCTGCTGTGCAGACGCGTCTCATCCATTGTGACTGTGTCAAGGGTTGGTTGTTGGATGGCCTCCAACAAGAACTTATATGTATGACCCATGGACATGAACTAAGGTGGGGGAATGTTGATAGGAAGGGGGTGCAAGGTGTAGGGGAATAAAAGGTAGGAAAAAATGGGACAACTGCAATAGCATAATCAATTATATATATATATATATGTGTGTTTTTTAAAAAGGAACTCCCCCTCCCCACTATATTTTCTTCTAGGTTGTTTTATGGTTTCAGGTCTTATGTTCAAGTCTTTATTCCATTTTGAATTTTTGTGTATGTTGTAAGATAGGGGTCCAGTTTCATTACTTTGCATGTATGTGTCCAGTTTTCCAAAAATATTTTTTGAAGAACCTTTCACCCTTTCCTCATTGTTTATCTCTGCTCCTTTATGGTAAATTAGTTGACCTTATATACATGTGTTTTTTTCTGGCCTCTCTATTTTCTTCCAGTGATCAATGTGTCTGTATTCATGCCAAAACCATACTGGGTTTTTCCAATTTTATTGAGATGTAATTGACATGCAGTACTGTACAAGATTAAGGTGTGCAGCCTAATGGCTTGACATATGCATGTATTGTAAAAAGATTACTCCAGTAAGTTTAGTTAACATCCATCACCTCATATAGTTACAAAAAATAGGTTTTTTTCCTTGTGATGAAAACTTTTAGGATCTAGCACTATACTATTTTTATTACTACAGCTCTGTAATGTAGTTTGAAACCAAGACGTGTGACTCTTCCAGCTTTGTTTTTTGTCATGATTGCTTCAGGTATTTAGGGCCCTTTGTGGTTCCAACAAATTTTAACATTGTTTCTTCTATTTCTGTAAAAAAAATGCCATTGGAATTTTAATAGTGATTGCATTGAATCTGTAGGTTGCTTTGGATAGTATGACATTATAATAATATTAATTCTTCTAATCTATGAACATGGAATATCTTTCCATTCATCTGTGTCTTTTCAATTTATTTATTCAATGTCTTATAATTTTTATTGTACATATCTTTCACCTTCTTAGTTAAATTTACTTTTCCTCAGTATTTTACTTTTTGATGTAATTGTAAATAGAATTATTTTTTAAATTTTATTTCTGATAGTTCATTGTTAGTGTATAGAAATGCAAATGATTTGTGTATATTGATTTTTGATCTAATTTTATATATTGATTTTGCTGATCTAATGAATGGTTTTTGGATTTTATTTTATGTAGTAGTTGGCACATTGACCATTCCCTCCATTTGGAAGATAATTTACCCGTGGTTTTTATGACACCACACTCTCCTAGTTTTACTGTTTACTCTTTGGCCACTACTTCCCCATCCCTCTTTTGGGTTCATCATTCTCCACCTTTTCCTTAAGTGTTCGTGTCTGATAAGGTTGTGTCCAAGGCCCTTTTCTCACTCTGCAGTCCCAGTGGGTTATCTTATCTATTCCTATGGCTTTAATAGCCACATAAATGCTGATGCTTCCCATCTCTATAGCTCCTGCCTACATTTCTTTCCTGAACTCCAGAGCCATAAACCAAACTGCTTCCCAAATATCTCCCCTTGGATATCTCATAGACACTTTAAACTCAGCAGGTCCAAAGTTTACATCTACTTTTAATCCTCACCTGAGGATATGTTTCTTGATTTTAGAGAGAGAGGAAGAGATAGATACATAGATAGATAGATACATAGATATATAGAGAGAGCCATTGATATGAGAGAGAAACATTGATCGATTGCCTCCCGTATGTGCCTCAATAGGGGATTGAACCTGCAACCTAGGTATGTGATCTGGCCAGGGATCCAACCTGCAACTTTTTCTTTTTCTTTTGGTGTATGGGACAACACTCCAACCAAATGAGCCACCAGTCAGGGCAACAAGTCCATAATTTAACTCAGTACTTTCTCCCTGAAACCTGTTCTTCTTAGGGTGCTCTTTGTCTCAGTGAATTATTCTATCACCCAACCACCCCAGCCATAAATCCTGATTTCCTCTTTGAGTTACACTCTTAACAACCACATACAATCCATTCACTAACCATGTTGACATTTACCTCCTAAATATTCTCTTACTCAGAGATTCTTCACATGGGGTTCACAGACTCTGGAGGGTTTCAAAGAATCCATGAACATATTGAGTTGCAGGCAAAATTTGGTATAATCATGTATATTAACAATTTTCTCAGCTAGGTCTGTGACTCAACAAAAAGTTAAGCACCCTAACTACATTTATTTCTTTTTAAAAAAGATTTATTTATTTATTTTCAGAGAGAGGGGAAGGGAGGGAGAAAGGGAGGGAGACAAACATCGATGTGCCAGAGAAACATTAATCGGTTGCTCTTACATGGAACCAGTCAGGGCACTACATTTATTTCTCTTCATCCATCCTCCCGCTTTGACCAGATGTAGTCACTACAGAGGACTCTATCTCCAGTAACAGTATCTCTGCTCTCTTAGGTCTGCGAATGAACAGGGATCTTGCTGAGGACATGAGCTGAGGCTAGCAGGACTGAATGCACTCTGCCAAGGGGACTCCTGTGTGCCATAGTGGCTTGCTTGTCTCTCCTCTTTAGGCCAAACAGATTATTTCTTTTTCTCTTTTTCTCCCCCTCCATATCTCCTTCTTCATCTCCTTCTTTTCTCTTTTCCTCATTTTCCTTCCCTTCTACTTTCCCTTTCCCAGCTTCTTCCTCATGCTTCATTACCACACTAATTATAGGGTAATCAGATCTTTGACACACATAGCTTGATCCTCTTAAAACCAAAACTGCAGGCAGCATTCACCCAGGTCATGGGCTCTCACTTGCAGAGAGTCCCTAATAGCACCCCAACACAGAACAGGGAGGGGGGGTGGGGAGACTGGGCTTGGAGATGTGGGGTCAGTTAATAGGGAGACCCCAGGCCCAAGTATAGATGTCATAGGTCAAGACAATTATGTGGGTTAGGTCAAGGAATCGTAGACTTCACAAATTTTATATTAAAATTTACAGTTCAGAAGAATCTTTAAAAGGCATCTAACTCAATCTTCCTCCATCTCATAGAGATGGTCCTTTTTGATTCCTTGCTTTTCTCACCCTATGCTACCATCAAGTTCTGTTGACTGTACCTTGAAATATATTCCATTCTGTTCCATTGATCTTTGAGTCTATTCTTTCTTCAATACCTCTCTCTTGTGTACTGAAACTTTATAGTACCCTGGCTGTCTTGAAATCAGGTAGTGTGAATCCTCCAACTTTGTTCTTTTCTTCATAATCATTTTGGTTGTGCTATGTCTTTTGCTTTTCCACATAAACCATGTCTGTGTGTGTGTGTCAATACTTTATTTTGGTGTGAAGACGGGAAGCTGGAAAATACACTGTATTTAAAAATCTTGGTACATACACTTTACAATTATTTTTTCTATACCTACAAAATAGCTTGGTGGGATTTTGATTGAAATTATGCTGAATCTATAAATCAAGTTTGGAATAACTGACATTTTTACAACATGGTATTGAGTCTTCCTGTCCACGAACGTGGAATATCTCTCCATTTTTTAGATCTTTTTTGATATCTTTCATTAGTGTTTTATAGTTTTCCACATTCAGATCTTGCATCTATTTTATTAAATTTATACCTAAGTATTTCATTGTTTTGCAGCTATTGTAAATAATAACTGTTTTCTTAAAAATTCAAATTCTAATAGTTAGTTGGTATACAGGAAAGTAATTGATTTTTATGTATTGACCTTATATTCTGAAACCTTGCTATATATATTCTTGTTAGTTACAGGAGGGCTTATTTGCAGATTGAGAGTTTGTACAATCCCACCCATTTTGATAAATTGTATTTTCATTTCTATTTCACTCAAAATATTAAAAAGTATCTCTTGAGACTTATTTGACCCATGCATTATTTAGAAATATGTTGTTTCATTTCTAAACATTTGGGATTTCCAAGCAAATTTTCTCTTACTGATTTCCAATTTAATTCCATTGTGTTTTGAGAACATGCCTTGTGTGATTTCTATTCTTTTAAATTTATTAAGATGTGTTATATGGTTCAGAATATGGTCTATCTTGGTGAGTGTTCACTGTAAGCTTGAGAAGAATGTGCTATCTGCTGTTGTTGGATCGTCTATAAATACCAATGAGATCAAGCTGATTGATAGCATTTGGGTAAAAATATATTCCGAGTCTGTCCACTTATCTTTCTCCATCATCACTGTCTTGGCCCAAGCTATCATGGTCTCTTGCCTGTACCTCCTCACTGGCCTACTTGTTTCCAGTTTTGCCCCCACTATACTCCATTCTCTACACATCAAATTCCCAGCTCAAAATCTTCCAATGCCTTTTCATTGTACCTAGAATAAAATCTAAACACCTTTCCGTGACTGACATGGCCCTACACAGTCTCGCTCCAAAACTCCTTTCCTTTCTCATCTAATACCAGTGCCTCTTGGTTCCTCCAGTCAGATTTCTTTCTGAAGTCCTTTGAATACACCAACTCATTTCCACACTAGGGCCTTTGCCCTTGTGTTTCCCCTGTCTGAAATGACATGACTCTAGAACTTCCTAAAATGACTGTCGTCTTCTTGTCATTCAACTCACCTCAACTGTCACCCCCTTGGAGAGACCTTCCTTGACTACTCTATTTAATCTTAATCCCCATCTCCACCCAATCACTACCTTTGCACATTAATTTGTTTTCAGAGCACTTTTGATTTTTTAAAATAATCCTGTTCATGTATTTGTTTGTTTGTGTCTGTCATTCATTCTCTAAAATTTGAACTTCAGGAGAGGAGGGACTTTCTTCACCACTGAGTCACCAGCACCTAGAACAGAGCCTGGCAACCATATATTTATTGAATGGTTGCACTTGTGCCTGAACATTTCCACTGACTTGGAGCTGCTGTCTTTGACCCACAAGGTAGCCAATGTCTCTTTGAATGTTTTTTTTTTTTTATGTTAGAAATGTCACCTTTCTCTTGACCTAAATACTTGTTTTGACCATATAAACATTAGAAGAGAAAAAAATTATGATCATTACAAAAGATACAGAAGAAGCACTTAAAATTTGACTCTTGTTTGTGATAAAAGAGTTCTTAGCCTACTAAGAGGGAACTTTCTTTTTAAAAAATTTTTTTATGCTCACCCAAGGATATGTATTTTTAAAACTGATTTGAGAGAGAGAGGGGAGACGGAGAGGGAAAAAGAGAGAGGGAGGGTGGGGAAGAGATGTGAGAGAAAAACATCGATTGGTTGCCTCCCCTATGTGCCCTGACCTGACTGGGGATCGAATCTGCAACACAGGCATGTGCCCTTACTGGGAATCCAACTCATAATCTTTTTGGTGTATTGGACAATGCTGTAAACAACTGATCCACCTGGCCAGAGTGAGAAGGAACTTTCTTAAAATGGTAAAACTACCCTCCAGCATCCTACAGCAAACATATATAATAGTGAAACATTGAAAGTTTTCCCTTTAAGATGAGTAAGAAGACAGGTTTGCCCTTTATCATCCCTTTTGTTCACCATTGAACTGGAGATCCTGCACCATAAGAGAAAGAAATAAAATAACAGGAATAAGGATTTGGAAGGAAGAAAGAAAAGTGTCTTTTTTGCTTTTCTCTTATCTTTCACCCACTTGTTTTCACTGGAGGAATCTTTCACAAGGAGTCTTTCACTCCTTGTTTCCTGGAGGTCCACAGAACAAAGCTGTCCCCTCTTCTGTGTGACGGTCCAGCTTTTCTTCTCTTTGTGGGCCTGTCACCTCATCTATGAAATGAAAGGTTGGACATGATTACTCTAAAATGGTCCTTGTGGTGTCATCCTTCTGCGATTCTACCAGTCCATATACTCTCTCGTACAGACTAAACTTCTCAATGTTCTTCAACAGTTTCTGATAGTGATGATTTCCAGAGCCCTCCTTTCCTATCAACACACTCTATTTCACTTTTTAAAAATATATGGTGCCCCACACCAGGACAGAAGGTGAAGAAAAAATAGAGTACAAAAAGTACAGGGAGTTAGACTGAAAACAGAGCCTAAAACTGAAATGGTAGAGAGAGGCAGCAGAGGGAATGGGCTGGGTGGGGGGAAGGCAGGGGACGGCATCTCAGGGAGAAGCTGCCTGGCAGAAGAGAGCTCCTTGACTTCTTTTCCTGGGATGGGAGGAGGGTTGGTCTCCTGCATGGTTTGGGGGACAGTGATGGAAACTGAGTTTGTGGTTGGCCACAAGCATTTAGTGGTTCTGTCAGTCCTTTCTTACAGCTGTCCTACCCCTGGGCTCAAGGACACTTCCTCCTGTACCTGGGGTGGGGAGAGAGATATTGAAAAAAGCCAGCTCATGACGGAAAGGGAAGCTGCACAGAGCCAGGTCCCTGTCCAGGAGGCAGGAGCAGCCGCCACAGTGGGAGGGAGCAGCAAGCCAACAGCTGAGTGAGACAAGGCCTGGGTTATTTTTTTTCCAGTTTGTTGGCATGTGGGTGGATTTTTCTCCTTTTTTCTTCTCCCCTGCTCTCTGCCGTTTCCAGAGAGATGTGGGAGTTTGCAAATTTGTCTCAGTGGAGGGGAGAGACAAGAACTGATTTGGGGGGTCCTCATCAGGGCCAGGGGAGCAGGGAAGGACACTGCAATTCTGGTAGCAAGAAAACTAGGAATCAGCCCCTGCTGATGTGGATTGAACGCTGGCCTGTGAACCAAAGGGTCACTAATTCAATTCCCAGTGGGGGCACATGCCTGTGTTGCAGGTCCGGTTCCCAGTCAGGGGCGCACGAGAGGCAACCACATGTCAATGTTTCTTTCCCTCTCTTTCTCCTTCCCTTCCTTGCTGTCTAAAAAATAAATAAGATCTTAAAAAAAAAAAACCCCTAGGATCCATTCTCTAATGGCGACACTGGGGTGAGGAAAGGTCTCAATCTCTATCCTCTTGATGCTGCAGGGACGACTTCTCACCTGTGCTCAGCTCTTGGCTCTCAAATCCATCCCACCTGGTGATTGCAAAAGCCTCTTCTTTGCCTCTTTTCTTGCTCTGTAATGCCAAATGTCCTTGCTTCAGGGCCCTGGATGAGCTATGGGCACACCTGAGACTCTTCACCCCAGAGGGTGCTCTCCTCCCCAGTATCTCCAAGGGGGTTGGGTGGTCTGAGGAACTTTTTTTCTTGCTAGTTATACATTTAAAGGATTTTAAATAAAACAGTACCTATAGCATGTGCGAAGTGCCAAATGAGTGTTTCAGGCTTGAAGAGGGGGAAGCTTTCTGAAAGGGTTAAGGAGTGGGTAGCTTAGGCAAGGCTTCCTGGAGGGTGTGGGACCCAGACACAATGATGAAATAGGTGAAGGCATGCCAGGCAGAGACAAAGAGCACTGGGCTGTGGGTTTGGAGACCTAGATCCCAGTTCTGCCATCAACTTGCAATGTGCTGTTGAACAAGGAAGTTATTTCCCTTCTGTATGGCTTTCTTTCCTCATCTGGGAAATGGGCTGCATGTCTAATGCTCTGCAGATTTTTGGAGCCTGAGCCCTCATCTCTGCCTTTGAGGGTTATGAGCCATCTAATGAAATCATGTGTATGCAGAGTGCATTGAATGCCATTGAGGGGTAGGATGACCAACTGTCCTAGTTTCCCTGGGATTTGGAGGCTCCCTGGGAAGCAGAATTTCAGTGCTGAAACAATCTCAGGCAGAACAGGATTGTTCGTCACCCTAGCAAGGACCACATCCACTAGTCGTCGTCGTCGTTGTCGTCGTCATCATCATCATCATCATCATCATCATCATCACTACCACTAGAGGGCAACATTCTCTTATGCCTGGCAGTAGGACTAACCCCACCCAAAAGGCACAGAACTGTCCCCTGATTCCAGGACCAACCAATCCTCTCAGTCCTTTTCTTCTAGAGGAGAGCACTGAAGAACAGAGAGATCCTTGGATCTCGAATGTCGGGAGCATCCTTTTGGCCTTGCCAGCCCCATGTGGTCTGATTTTGCCAGTCGTGCCAGAATCCCAATCGGCTCTCAGGTGTCCCTCAGTCTGTCCCTGTATGGCAGAACTGGCCCACTTCTCAGGGGGCTGGGGACATAGAAAAAGGCTGACACACAGCTTTGGCTTGTCTGAATACAACAGGCATTGTATCAAGGCTGTGCTGTTCGGCCCGTGCTTTGATGTCTGGCAGCATACACATTCTGCAAGGCCAGCTCCATTGATAAAGGAGCTTGCTTCCTCCTTCCTAGGGAACTGATTTCTATATCACCTTATACCCCTTATCACATTGAATTGTAGTTATAATTTATCTGTCAGATATTCCATTAGATTGTTGATTTAGGCATTCAACAAATATGAATAGCTTATTGCTTACCTACCATGTCCCAGGTTTTTTGCCAGGCTTGCGCTACAATGTGGAGCAAGAGACAGAGTATCTGCCCTTTTAGAGCCAACAGTCTAGTGAAGGAAGCAGGACGGAAGCAAACAAAGAACCTCACAAATCAATATATAATTACACACTTGCTAAGTTTAAGGAAGAAAGACTCACTGAGAGGCTATATCAGAGGGATCTACGTCGTCTGGGAGAGAAGGCGCCACTGATGAACTGACATTTGAACTGAGATCTGAAGGATGAATAGACGGTAAGTAGGCAGTGAAAACAGCTTTACACGCCAAAAGAACAGCAGGTGCACAGGGCCTGAGAAGGGAAAAGCCCAGCTCCCTGGAGGAGCTGTTTCCTCCTTGAAGGCACAGCCTGCCTCTGGTTCGTCTCTTTCTATAGCTCCAGCCCTGGCACACAGGGATGCCAAATAAATGTCTGTCGAATTGAATTGGATAAAATTTTGTCTTGGAAAGCTTCATAGGCTAGGGTCAAAATGCCTAGGTTCTAGCTCCAGCCCTTCTGGGCAATCCAGTCCAATTTTCTACCTGCTTGCTGGGTGCCCACCATGTGCAAGGACCTCGAGCCAGGCCCATTTAGGAGATTGAAAGCTCCCTGCAGCTGCATGTGATCAGGTGAAGTGCCTGATAGGTATACAGGCCCCTTCCCACCCTGGGCCTCTTTCTCTCCAGCTCTGCAATGAGAGATTAGGGCTACAGGATCTCTAAGGTCCCATCCAGCTCTAACAGACTTGATCTGCTCTTCCTTGAATAACGGCCAGTTAGATGGCAACAGGAACAATGTGGCTGATTCTTCTATTTCTCCTGTTCTATAGGACTCACATGGACTAGGACTGGAGAAAGGCAGGCTTGGGTTCTGTTTACAGACCATTTGTCCTTTTGCAAGAGTCTTAGGAACAGTTACAGTTCACTGCTTTGGGCTAGAATGTTCTAGCATTCGATGAACCTTTGTTTCTTTCTTTCCTGTCCCCTCTTCCCACTCCACCCCCAGTCGTCTTTTTTACATCTAGAACTGTTTTGCATATATCAGGGAGAGCCCTTAAAAATCATCTTATCCAACAGCCCTATCCAGTATTTACCTTTCCTTTGCAATAGACCCTCCAAATGAGGCCATCCAGCCACTACTTGAAGATCTCCAGGGATGGGGAATTAACCATCTTCCCTGAGATTTGCCTGTGAGAGATTTCTTCCCTTTGGGATTCTGTCTCCCCATAGTTTTCATCCATTGTTTCTGGCTGCACCCTTTGGAGCTAAGCACAATAAATCCACCACAATGCCCCACCCCCGCCACCGCTGACAGCCTATTGGATATTTGAAGCCAGTAATCATGTCTTCATAAGCCAGCTCTCCTCTAGGCCAAATATCATCTGTTCTTTCCAATGTTCTTTATTGATTCAAATCCCTTTAGCATCTGTAAATATAGTTTAGTTTATATAAGATTTATATCCTGCCTACTTTAAAGAGAATCTTAGGCAACTTATCAGTTGCGACATGAAAGAAAGACAATTGGGGATAAAAATGTGGAAGAAAACAGAGCAGAGACCCATGTAAAGGAAGCAGGAATAGATGTTGCCAGGTACCTAAAATGAACTGGATTATAATTGGACTCTGAATTTGGCTCAAAGTTTTATGGCAGCTAGGACAAAATTGGAAAAGCATTGGGCTGTGTGGTTTTATGTTCTGACAGGATCAAGCTTACAAATCATCTTCGCAGAGAAAATTGTTCCTAAAACAAAACTCTTGACTGGCCTGTTAGGATGGTTTTCTGTGAAACTGTTCAAGACTGACAGGCACTTTGGCTACATCTTGGCCCTTCCCCCAGTAGGGAAAAAAGGACTGGAAGGATAATTAATTAATTAGACAAATGCTGTCTCAGTTTTAAGTACTGCTATCTCCTTAGGGATCCCCACAGAGATAAGCGTCTTCCTTTTCCCTCCCGTTTTCCTTCTCCTATGTTTCTCACAGATGGTCACTTCCCTACCACTCTGCTCTTAAAATCTGCAATCTTAAGACTCTTTGGAACACCAAACCTCAGCAAATAGCCCAAATGAGAAATTGTAGTCTAGTAGTTATACAGCAAGTCTGTGCAAATCATTTCTCTCTGGTCCTCAGTGCCCTCATATGAAAAACAAGTTCATCTCTAAGGTTGCTTCAGCTCTGACATTCTGGACTGTAAACTCTGAGGGAAAGACCAATGATTTCTGTTTTTAAATCTGATTTTCCCATTATGTGTCTGGCAGCTAACAGGTACAGAAGATCTGCTTATGAGAAGAGCTGTGAGAATCCAATAGGAAAAACCAATTTGAACAGATGCCACCTTTGCATGGGAGGAAAATATTTCATGGCTCTTGTTATCACGACAAGTTCTTGTTGACTGGGTACCGGCAGTTGGGAGATGTGGTTTTCAGGTCTCTTTTCTGCTTGAGCTCTGTATTCCTTAGCAAAGCTGGCTCTAGGGTAATCATACCAGGGGCCGAAGCTTCTGGGAAATGCCTCTGGGGAGGCAGTAGGCACAAGAACAAGTAACCAACACAAGACCCACCTCATAGTGTGTAATATTCAGTATATACAGTATCCATGTGGACCCCCTCCCCTCCTACCATGTTACTCTTGCTCAAAAACCTTCCATGACTTTCATTGTCTATAAAAGAAGGTCTAGCACTAGCCGGGTAGCTAAGTTTGTTAGAGCGTCATCCTGAGACACCAAGGTTGTAGGTTTGATCCCCGTGAGGACATATGCAGGAAGCAACTGATGAGTGCATGAATGAATGGAGCAACAAATCAACGTTTCTCTCTCTCTCTCTCTCTCTCTCCCCCCCTCCCCAATGCTCCAGTTCATCAATGAGTCTTCTCCAAACTGAATCAAGCCATGCCTTCCCATCTCTTCCTATGCCTTACAACACACACACACATCTCTCTCATACTCTCTTCAACCAAACTATATGCAGTTCCCCAAACAGGCACTGTTTTCCTGATTGTTCCTTTCTTCCCACTGGACATGGCTCCCTTCCACAGGTATTTCTCAGCTCTACCACTTCTACCTGTAGAAATCCTAAGCTCGGCTCAAATACCTTCACATCCATAAAGACATCCCAGCACCACAGTCTTGGTGCCTCCACTCTAGTGCCTTGCACATTCTGTCGTGTTAGTCCTGTTTGTGACTTATGGTTGTAGCTCTCTGACTAGACTGGGAACTCCCTGAGGGCACAGGCAATGTTTGATTCACCCAGAGCTCTCCATCATCCTTCCCTGTTTTGTTTTTCTCCATCTATGTTAGTTTTCTAGGGCTGCCATAACAAAGTACTACAAGCTGGGTGGCTTAAAACAGTGGATATTTATTCTGTCTCTGTTCTGGAGGCTAGAAGTGTGAAATCAAGGTCAGCAGGGTCATACTCTCTGAGGGTTCTAGGGAATAACTCTTCACTGCCTCTTCCAGTTTGAGGTGGTTGCCGGCAATCCTTGGCATTCCTTGGGTTGTAGACTCCAATCTCTGCCTCCATCTTCACATGGCATTCTCAGTGTGCGTGGGTCTATGTCCAAATTTCCTTTTTCTTATAAGGACCCTAATCATTGAATTAGGACCCACACCCATAGAGTATGACCTCACCTGAACTTGAACAAATCTGCAAAGACACTTATTTCCAAATAAGGTCACATTCACAGGATGGACATCAAGTTTTGGAGAGTTTTATTCAACCCAGTACACCATCCAACATGCTCTCTATAGTCTCTATGTTTATGGTCTTTCTCCCCCTGTGAGCTCTATGAAGTTAGAGATTGTTGTCTCTTTTGTTTACTGCTATCTTCTCAGTGTCTAGAATAGTGATTGACATAGTAGGCACTCAGTAAACACTTTGTGAATGAATCTTTGCATCTCTCTGTCCCTACCCCACAGGGAATCTGAATGAGAGAAGTAGGGATAAGGACAGAATGCAATTAATTGCCTAGGACATAATACATGCTCTGTAAATGTTCTCTGGATGAATAGAAGTTTGATGGATGTATTGATTTAACACTTATGGAACACCAGTTTCGTACAATGTGTAAGGAAAGGTATAAAGAAGTGAGAAGGAAACATCCGAGCATCCTGGCTATGCCTCTGGGTGAACTTAGGCAAGTCATTCAACCTCTGGGCTTTACTTTCTCACTGTAAGGGGGAGGTAATAACAGTACCTACCTCACTGGGCTCTCAAGAGGATGATGTGAGTTTGTACATGTAAAGAGCTTAGTGCAGCGCCTGTCACATGGGAAGCACCACAGATGTGTCAGTTATTATTATTGTGATTACTATGATGCGCTGGACTCTGTCTTTGCAAGCTGTTTTTTGAAGCCAGCTTTATCAAGACATAATTCACATACCAGAAAATTCTCCCTTAAAAGTGTCTAATTCAGTGGTTTTTCATGAATGGGGTTGTGCAGCCATCACCACAATCCAATTCTAGAACATTTTCACTCTCCTCACCCCCTTCCAGAAAAAAACCCATACCCATTAGCAGTCACTCCTCTTTCCCCAACCCATGCCCCAGTCCCTGGAAATCACTATTCTACTCTTTGTCTCCATGGATTTGCCTATTCTTGAATTTTAGATAAAGAGGATCATACAATATGTGTCCCTCTGAGTCTCTTTTAGCATCATGTTTTCAAGGTTTACCCACATTTTAGCATGCCTCAGGACTTCATTCCGTTGTAAGGCTGAATAATGTTGCACTGTGTGGATGTGCCACATTTTCTTTCCTTATTCACCATCAATAGATAGACATTTGATTGTTTCCATATCTTGACTATTATGAATAAGGCTGTTATGATCATTCATGTTCAAATGTTTGTGTGGATGTATGTATTTATTTATCTTGTGTATATACCTAGGAGTGGAATTCCTGGGTCCTATGATAACTTTGTGTTTAACATTTTGAGACACTTACAAATCGTCTCACCAATTTGGATGCACCATTTTACATTCCCATCAGCAAAGAATGAGGGTTCCAATTTCTTCACTTGCTCACCAATACTTCTCCTTGTCTGTCCTTTTTATTTTAGCTCTCATGGTGGGTGTAAATGGTATCTCAGTGTGTGTGTGTTTTAAGAAGCTGATGTTTATTTTTCAACAACCTTATTTCCATTTTCCATTTAGGAGCATGTGGAGGAACATCTTAAGACCACCCAGTGGTTATTCCTACCCATTCAGTGATCTCGGGCTGAGCAGCAATAAACTCGGAAAGCCGGAGCAGCCTTCTATGCACCCTGAAATTCCTCTGTGGTCACAGCCTTTTTCAGCGGCAGCCTGCTCTCCATTTTCAATCTCTTTAGGATCTTTGTGGAAGTAAAGATCAGGCAGGACCTCCCATGGATGCTCACAGGATATGGTCCTGCACATGCACAACACACCCGCTGAGTGAGCTCCCTTGTTGTTGCAGGGATGGCAATGTCCACGCAGAGAAGAGGAAGCGTCTGTGTGACACAGAGCAACGGTGGGCAGGTTAATATAAGATGCCTCTGTGAGAGGCTGATGGCCATCCCTGGGATCGGGAATCACGGGAAGCCAATGGCTTCTAGCAGGCTGTCTGATTCTGGTTAGTGAATGTTCCAGGCATGAGGCAGCCAGCATCAGTAGTGGCCCTGGTGGCAGCAGCAAACCAGCACAGCTCGCTGGCCAGTGTTCCTGGACAATGTGATACTAACATCAGCAGGGTTTTTCAGTGGCAACAATGGCATGAGCTGCCAGCAGAAGCTTCTTCCAGCCTCTCTTCAGATTTATGATGCAGATACCATCACTTTTCCTATTTTTTCTTTTAAATACTTTTTTGTGATTGCTGTTTTTCTTTTTTTTAATTGTTGTTCAAGTACACTTGTGCCCATTCCCCCCCACCCCCCCCACCCCAGCCATCCTTTTTTCCCACCCTTGATCCTACACCCCTTTGATTTCATCACTTTTCCTTTTGGAGATGTGCCATTTCATTTGAAAGTCAAGTTTGGTGCTACCTAGGTGGGTTTCTGCTGCAAGGAATTTAAGGACATCCCCCTTATTCATCTGCAGAACAGCAAGGGTTCTGTACATTGTGAAAGTTTTCCTCTTAGTCACAACAGGAACCCAGAAAAACACCTTGGGAAGCTCATTGTGGTTTTGATCTGCATTTCCCTGAGGGCTAATGATGTTGAGAATCTTTTCATGTGCTCACTGGTCATTTGTACATCTTTGGAGGAATGTGTATTCAAATCATTGTTGGGTTGTTTACCTGTAAGAGTTCTTTACATAATTTGGACGCAAAGCCCTTAGGAGATACATCACTTGCATACATTTTCTCCCATTCTGTGGGTTATCTTTTCTGTGCCAAATGTTTTTTGCATGCTTTTTTCCAGGACCACCTTGTGAGGTAGGTGTTGTCGGTAGGGAAATGAAAGTTCAGAAAGAAGATGAAATTTAAATCATTTTTTGTTCTGATTAGAAAACATGCTTTCTCCTCTACCGCAATGTGCTCACAGAGGCGAATGAAGACATGTTTCTGGATTTAAGGAGTTCAGTCTGGCAGAGGACAAAAAAACAAGAATGGAAACGAGTGTGCTATGAAGCACAGTTCCATTTGTCCCACAAATGCCACAAGAGAAGTGTAGAGGAAGTGCAGTGGGAAGTCAAGAGGGGAGAAAAAGAGAGCACTTCTAGCTGGGGAAATCAGGGTTGGCTTCAATAAGGTGGCATTTAAGGATGGGAACAGTTTCACTGGATGGAGATAATAGGCTGAATGTGGAAGACATTTCCAAAGAAGAGAAGAAAATGAGGGTTGAAGGAATATACAGAGCTTTGATCCTAAGTCTGTCTGCGATGGTAAGTCCCAGGGCTTATTGGGATGGGAGATCCTGAGACTGCTTTGGTTGGAGGACCCAGGCACTGGCTAAATTGGCGGGTATCTGACACTTGGGATTGGAAGACCCAAAGGAGATAGGGAGTCCGTGGGATGCCTGCACCGGCGGTGGGGGTGGGGGCTGCCTGAGATGGGGGTTCCTGGGATGTCTTAGATGACTGTCTTGGGCCTGGCGGACCCGGGGTGCATTGGACGGATTGGCGTGGAGGACTTCGTTAGGAAGCGTTGGGTGAGGACCCTGGGACCGCTGAAGGGAGCGATCTCCGGCAGCCTGTGACGCGGCTGGCCCGGGTGCCTAGGGCGGGTCCCACTCTGGACGCTGGTGGCTTTGGCAGGTGGGGCGCGCGGGGGCGGGCCGGGAGAACGGGGTGGGGGCAGGGGCGGGGGGCGGGCCGGCGGCCGGGGCGGTCCCGCGCGGCCGCGCTGCGCAGTCACTCCGCAACGGGCGGAGCGCCGTGGGCCGCGTCCTCCGGTGCCGTGGTGGTGGCGGTGGCGGCAGAAGCGGTAGCCTCAGCTCCTGCTCCCCGTGCTGCCGGACCCAGCGCTGTCTCCCGGGCCCCCCCGGGCCCCCGGGCCCTCAAGCCCGGTGCGCGCCCTCGCGTCCCGCCGGCCCCCTCCCCCGGCTGGGCCCGGGGGAGGGTGGCGCCGTGAGAAAGCGGGGACCGGGCTTTCCTGCCCCTTCCCCTGTCCCTGGGCAGCCAGGATGGAGGCGGGGTCGGGGCCCCCGGGCGGCCCGGGATCCGAAAGCCCCAACCGGGCGGTGGAGTACCTGCTGGAGCTGAACAATATCATAGAGAGCCAGCAGCAGCTGCTGGAGACCCAGAGGCGGCGCATCGAGGAGCTGGAGGGCCAGCTGGACCAGCTTACCCAGGAGAACCGCGACTTGAGAGAGGAGAGCCAGCTGCACCGTGGGGAGCTGCACAGGGACCCCCACGGCGCACGGGACAGCCCGGGCCGCGAGAGCCAGTACCAGAACCTGCGGGACACCCAGTTCCACCACCGCGAGCTGCGGGAGAGCCAGTTCCATCAGGCGGCCCGGGACGTGGGGTACCCGAACCGGGACGGCACCTACCAGAACCGGGAGGCGGTGTATCGGGACAAGGAGCGGGACGCCTCCTACCCGTTCCAGGACACTACTGGTTACCCAGCCCGAGAGCGCGACGTGGCCCAGTGCCACCTGCACCACGAGAACCCAGCCCTGGGTCGCGAGCGGGGAGGGCGGGAGGCCGGACCCACGCACCCGGGCCGCGAAAAGGAAGGCGGCTATTCAGCTCGGGAGCGGGGCCAACTAAGCCGTGGCGCATCCAGGAGCTCCAGTCCCGGGGCCGGTGGCGGCCACAGCACCAGTACCAGCACCAGCCCGGCCACAACCCTACAGAGAAAGTAAGGAACGTGTTTGTACCCCTGCCTCTTCCCCTTTTATTCCCTCTCCAACTTGGCTAGTTGGTAAAGTCAGAACCCGATGCCTGATTCCATGTCCTTCTCTCCTGTCCCATTCTGTTAGGAGGAACCCGGACCCCTCATGGGCCAGAGGCCCCTTGTCTAGCCACCCCAGACTGGGTCGGCCCTATGGGAGCAGGCATCTCTTCTTTCTCAGAACCGCAGCCAGGGAGAGGGAGAGCCTACAGCAGTCATCGCCCCTCCACTTTTTTCACTCCCTGGCTGTAGCCTTGCCAGGGGATGGCTTTCCATTTATTTGTTTGTTTGTTTAGGATGTGTTTATTCTGTGTGAAGGTGCCAACTCAGAGCGCCCAGGAAAAGAAAACCCACCTCCTTTTTTTTTTTTTTTCCTGTTGGGGTCTCCTCTGCAGGTCCTGAGTGCAGGCCTGATCTTGTCTCCTCTGGCAGCCTCAGCTCCATCCTTTCTCAGGGAGGCAGGTGGGGACCAGAATGGCTGCTGGAGGCTGAGACATCCATGGGAGGGGAACTGCAGCACATCCTGGCCTGGGGAGCAAAGATGGAGGCCTAACCCGTGGCTAGTTCCTCAAAGACCACCCCCCTCTCCACCTAAAGAAAAACACCACCCAGCTAAAGAGCAGACAAGGAAGAGAAGTCTACAGAGCTTCCCTCTTCTTGGATCAGGGCCAGTTTCTGTGCTGGGGTCTGTGTGTCTGCCTATTTGGGACACCTTGGCATTATCTCTTGGGTTGGTGGGACATGGGCTGGGTCCACTTCTTCCACACAGATACCACAGTAAACTGCTGGGCAGGATAAATGTCAGGCTGAGAGATGTTAAACTGATAAATGTCAAGGGCATGCGGGCTGCCCTAAAGGCTCCCTCATTTCTATCTGCTAGATTGGAAAGAAGACTGAACTGGGAGTTAGGAGACCTGGGTTCCCCTTCCAGCTCTGCTGCAGATTGGCTTTGTGACCTTGACTGAGTCCCTTCCTTTCTCTGGCTATATCTTTTTCAAAGGCAAGGTCTGCCTTGAATGCTCTTTAGGGGCCACTCCAGCTTAAATTTGATGGTTCTGTCACTAATCCAGCCACACTACAGAGCAAGTCTGAAGTCCTCTAGCGAATGGACAGCCTTCCCCCTCCTCTCACTGCTCAGCTGGTCCTACCATGTGCCACAACCGGTGGAGTGTCTCTTGGAGGCTGGGCTGGGGGTGGGGAAGCCTTCTGCCTCAGGAAATCTGCCGGAGACAGCTCTCTGCAACTCCCCCGTGGTGAGGCAGCAGACTGGGGTGCTGGGTTGAGATGGCTGGGCCCCAGGATCAGCAGCTGCAGCTCGAGGGCCCGGCTGGGCCCCACTGCAGTGCACTCTTGGCTGAATTTTGCGGTGGACTGTCCCAGAGTAGTGTGGGGGGGGGGGGCGGGCAGGGAGATGGGCTCTCCTGACCAGGTGGGGCTGCTGGGAGCCCATTCCTGCAGGGCTGACTGCATGGGGCTTGGGGCCACACACTGGAGGGAGGAGGGTCTGGATCAAGTAAGCACTGTCTTAGTCTTCTTTCAGGAGAGGGCCATGGTAGGAGGAGAGCAGAGGGAGACTGGATAGGTATTGTGGTCCTCAGTCTGGCTGTGGACTCTTCTAGGGTGATCAGGCCTGTGACAGAAGAGGCAGCCTCATTATGTGTGGCTCCAGGGAACAGAACCGGGAGCAGTGGGAAAAATTGGGAATAAATCAGGGAGACCTTTCCAACCTGGTCTTCTGATGATGCAGTGGGCTGCCTCAAGAGGTGGGGGGTGGGAGCTGGCTAGGACATGTCCAGCAGAGGCCCAGCAGGGGGCCAGGAGAGCTGGAGAAAGCACACTTCCTAAGTCGGGTGTGAAGCCCGATGAAAGGACCTGGGCCTCCCTCAATTCCAGGATTCCGTGACACTGAGACTCTCCATCCTGCAGACGTAGGTTTGAATCTCTTGGCTGGCTGGCAGCCCGTTTGCTCTTGAGCTCTGTGCTTCTGCCATCCACACAAGCCAACCTCTCGCTCCTTCCCAGTTCTTGTTAGATTTCCTGGGTTCACATTTCCTACTGGATTAATAAGAGGGGTTAGATAGTTCTTTGGATTCCTCCTAACCACACATTAAATACTTGCACATCCAGTATTTTCTCTTTTGGTCCTCACAACAGGCCCTGTGCAGTGAGCATTAGTAACTCCATTTTAGAGATGGGGAAACTGAGGCTCCGGGATGAAGAGACTTTGCCCAAGGTTATGCTGCTAGTTCCTGATGGATCTGGGACTAGAACCCAAGCCCACCTGTCTTCGATGCCCATTATCTTTCCATTAGAGCTTTCCAATCCACAAGAATCTCTTGGCCTCAGGGATCTGGTTGGGTCATGAACTGGGAGAGGTGAGGAGAGCCTTAGGTATCTAGAGGATCTGAGCGGGAGGAAATGACTCTAGGATTAGTGGGGGAGTCGTCAGGGAGGAAAGAAGGCTGTGTCTCCCTGCTTTCCACTGTTCCTCCTGGCCAGGCATCAGGAGGGCCTGTTGATGCAGTAGCCATTGCTGCTACCACAGCTGCTGCAAGCGACTCCCCTGCCAGGCCTGTTCTGGGTTTGTAGAGTGGGTGAGAAAGCTGCCTCTGGAAGCTAGGGCAGGCGGGGTGGGAGTTGAGCAGCAGAGGCTGCAGCATTGGGGGAGGATAGGTAGATGCTGGTACAGGCTGGGCGTTCCTGGTCCCCGGGCTCCCTCTGGTGGAGGAAGAGGGCAGAGAAGGGCCTGGACCCAGCTGCTGCTTGTGGAGGGCCCCCTCTGCCTAGGGACTTACTGAGTCCTCCCCATGGCCGACCCTGTGCGTCTCTCAACACAATCCACACTTTACTGCTGAGGCAACTGAGGGCTCAGAGATGTGAAGCGACACAGCAGAAATCACACTACCCATAAAACAGTCTCCCAATCCTGTGAACTTTCCCTCTGCTGCAATTGATAGCAGGTGTTACGTCCACCCCCACTGCTGTCACCCCCAGGATTCCCACATCCTCCTGCACTGTGTCTTCTGGACAAGTTCCCGGATGCCAGTATGCCTTCTGCTGTGGTCTGGGTGTGGCCTTTCTAGAACAGCAGAGAGCGAGATAAAGCCCGACCTCCTTCTGGCCACTGGTCCTCTGCATGTCAGGGCTTCACTTATTTGTTTGTTTGTTGTTTAGTAGCTGCAGGTTGCTACCAATACTCAGGTCTTTTTCCCTGTAATTGTTGCAAACCCCCCTGGCCCCCCCCACCAGATGAGCAGAAAAGAACCTTGCTTTCTTTGTTGATTTTGGCCTGGCCCCCCTTGCAAGTCAGTCACCTGGAATGATTTACAGGCATGCTGGGGGCCAGTGCTGAGCCGCTCCATGCTGAAGAGAGCTGTGTTCCCCATGCTTTGTGCATGGGCCCAGCTCTGGCTCTGCTGTAGGCGGTGGTGAGCTGAAGCTGGTTTGGTGGTAACTCTCCGTCCCCTGCTCCCACCTCCTGCCCACCCCACAAGCTGCATCACATTAGGAGACAGCAACCAGAGGCCTGACCTGGTGTTCCTGACATCCAGAGAAACGTCTGGTCTACCATATAGCTGTCTCCCACATGCAGTGGGGTGTCAGTGTTCCCCAAAGGGACTGAGAGAACCGGGAGGAAGGGAGCAAGCCCAGGGAGGGGCCCTGGGGAAGTCTGTCTCCTGTGGGGTCTTTGTGCTTTTCCCAGGAGGGTCTCTCCTTCTCAGGAGGGAAAACCATTTATCTTCCCCCTACTGTGTTGAGAGCATTATAGTCGTGTGGGAAGAAATGATAATGTCAAGTTGAATGAGAATTAGAGGAGTCTTCCTCCTCTGTCTAGATCTGGGGCAACAATGGAGCTGTTGTCATCCACAAACATTTCTTAGGTGCATGCACATAGCAGGAAGGGCCACCAGGCTGAGCCAACACCATGCTGTCTGTGCTTGAGACACGAGGTTCCAGGCTGGCCCCCCATCACGATGGAACCCAGGACAAAATGCGTAGCAAGGCTGGTGAGGAGTGGAGATTTTCCAGAGGATCAGGATAGGCCAGGTCAGGGTCGAGGACCCAGATGGGGGGCGGGGGCTTTGAAGAGAGTGTGTGTCTCCTGGAGGGGCAGGTGTGAAGAAGACTGAATGCAAGCTTGCCCTGGCTGGTTTTCCATCTGTCCCACCCCTGCCTGCTGTGGCTTCTGAATTTACTGGGAGCACAATCAAGTCCTGGAACATGGAGAGGGGGCCACACGTGTGCTCAGTGAGTCTCAGCCTTCTGCATGCCAGGCGCCACCTTATGCAGCTTTATGTAATAATAGTTATCATACTTTTATTGCATTTACTGTGTGCCAAGCACTGTTTGCTCTAAGCGCTTTCCATGCGTGAATTCCTTCAGTCTTCACCTGAATCCTTTGATGTAGATATTGTTATTAAAACCATTTTACAGATGAGGAAACCAAGGTCCACAAAAGTTGAATAACTCAACCAAGGTTACGCAGTGAATAAGGGGAAGAACTGAGAAGGAGCTAGGAGCCCAGAGTCCGTCCTCAGTGTTCTTACCCATAGGCAGTACTGTCTCTTACCTCATTTTCACAGGGTCCCTGCCAGGTGGATATAGCATGATCCTCATTTTTCAGACAAGGTAACGAGGATCAGAGAGGTGTGGTTACTTGCCTGAGGTTACACAATTGCATGGAGCCCAGAACCATCTGGCTCCTGAGCCTGTGCTACACAGTTACCTCCCGCAGGCTGGCAGGGTGTAAAGACAGAACAGTCCAGGTGTGGCTCAGGGCTTCCCGCAGCAGAGATCCCAGGACTACTGTCCCAGTCCAGCTCCTTCTCTTAATTGGCTCACGGATTTTTGCCGTGGTCTCCCTATAGATACCCCTCCTGCTCTTGCTTCGCCAAGCCTCTGATGAAGTGCGGCCAGGCCAGGCTTTGCGCAGGGCTCCAGTGGTTTCATTCTCTCTTCTGCCTGCAGGAGAATAGAAATGTTCAAACTCTCCTGCCTCTTTCGATGAACCCCCAACTTACCTCTCCCCTCTCATCTCTTTACAGCCCCCCTCACACAGACTGTGCTCAAGCCAGACTGGCCTGTGTTCCCTACTGCTAGCTCACTCAGCCTTCTGCTACCCCCTGGGTCTTTGCTCATGCTGTTCCCTTCTCCTGGGCTTCCTCCATTCAGTTCCTAGGCTTGGCTCTGCTGGCATCTCTCCCATGTTTGTTTGTGGGTGCCTCCTGATGTTTGGTCCATCCCTGACCCTTGAAATGAGCACTTTGGCCCTTTTTATACATTGATGGTTATTTGTTTACATCTCGTGTCCTCTCTACTAGATTGAGAGCCCCTTCAGACTGTGATGTAACTGACATAGATTGAGTGCATATTGTATCTATGCTAGGTGCCCTGGGTATGAGTGAAGGAGCTAGAGGCTTGTAAACACATAGCACAGCACATAGTAGCTGCTCAATAAATGTTGAATAGACAAGTGACTGTCAGATTAAGTCCTGGTGCACTAATGGCCACAGGTGCCTACGTTTTTCTTCATTCCAGGACTTTTATAGAGAGATGGCTCAACTTCAGAATTCTCTTGGCTTCCCTGTGGCTTTTCCCTCCAGCTCCCTGATGCTGTTTGGCCTCTGCTCTCTGATGCTCCTCACACTCAGCAGTCTCCCAGTTTATAGACTGTCAGAGTAACAAAGGCAGATGAGACTTTGGAGACATTTAGGCCCATCTTCCATGGTTACTTTTTTGTCTCGTGCTGCGGCCATGTCATATCATGGTCTTGACCCTCAAGGCAAGAATATTCTGTTCTGAAAGGAGCAAAGAGGTCCTGTGCAGGCCTTCCAGTCCAGTAAGAAGTTAGTTATTTATCAATCAAGTCTTTTCTGGGCTCAGACCCTGGGCCAGGTGCAGTATCTTGGAGTCAGAATAAGACTCGGCCCCTCTGGCTCATTCCCTGCTGTATTTCCTGAAAGAATAGTAAACACTGGTCACAGGGGAAAATGATGAATACGTGACTTATTTCCTCTTTTGAGGTAACTCATTTCGAGCAAGATCATTTGCTAGTCACTCTCACTTCCTCCTGGCATTGGATCTCTCTCAGAGCACCCATGTTGAAAGCATTTACACTGGGAAGCCCATTCTCAAGCACTTAGAAACTGAAGTTCTCCAGGAACTTAGCATTCAGAGAAAGTGTGGTGCTGGAAAAGGAGTGTGTCACTTAACTTCCAGGGCCTCTGTTTTCTCAAGTTGGAAGCAGGGACGATAGTGTGTTTTCTGATATGCAAGACTCATGTTGCCCCCTACAAAAATGTTTCAGAAAATTCCTCTGGCGGCGGCCTAGCACATTCATCAAGCTCCTGATCAGGATAGAAAGCTGAGGGACAGGGATGGAAAATAGTATGTGAGGCTGCCCTGCCCCCTAGAGGTGGAGCGTAGCAACCCAAACAACCCAGCCAAGATCGTTGCATCACTGCTTTTTCAAAACAAAGATGACAAACCAGAGGTACGCTGCTGACCAGGGTGACTCCTCTAACATGGTAGAAGAAAACCTATTACAGTTATCACTCTGTATGTGCCATTTCACTAATATCAAATGCATTTATTTGTAGCTGTCTGATTTTTATGCTTTTTAAAAGGGATAATATGATTTGCATATCTGGGCCTTGTGATTTCCTACCAAATTCCGGAATGCAGTGTACTGCATTCACCTGAGTAAAAACAGTATTCTCCTCTACAAAACCGGTTTAGAATTATGGTCATTGTATCTGTAATGAAAAGTAGCTAATTTCTTTCTTCCCCCAAATGTCCGTGTAGAACTGGGAAGCATCTCACAGAACTGTGCACATCTGATCTGCTGGCCGATTCATAAATAACCTACCGTATGGTGATTGTTGTGAGAATTAAAAGAGATGATGCATATGAAGTGTTCAGCAGTTCCAGGCATTTTTATGATGAATAATAACTTTGTAAAACTCTGCTATGGAATAGCAGGAGGGAGGCGACATGTAGGAACTTACCACGTCTCTGAGAGACAGGTCAGTGCAGTGAATACTGTATGCTTAGTACGTGGCACACCGTGTGCTGTTGTAGGCAGGAGGTCCTTTGATTAACATCATACAGTTCCTGGCCTCAAGAGCACTCAGATTTGGATAAAGAAGATTGTCATGGAAACAGGTGATTGCAATGTGGTATTGGGTGTGCTATGCCAAAGGGGAGCTACGGGGGTTCTGGGAACCCAAAGGAGCAACATCTGCCCTGTCAGGGAGGGCTTCCTGGAGGAGGTGATGCCTGAACTGAGGCTTGGAGGATGAGTAGGAGTTAGCTAGGCGAAGAAGGGTGGTATGTGGGTTGGTGGGAATTGGCAAAAAGGAGGTTAATGTAGAGGGTACAGCATGAGCAGACCCTCATGCTGGGTACAGAGGCAGGGGACGGGGGGCAGGGGAGAGTACTTTTATCCAGTCAGTACAAGCTAGAGCACAAACAAGGAGGCAGGGAGTGTCTGGAGAAGAGTCTGAAGAGTTGGCCAGCCCAGATCATGAGGACACCCGAAGAGCAGGGTCAGGAGCTTTATCCTGTTGGGAATTGGAAGCCAATGTAGGGTTTTCAGCTGAGGGAAAAGGTGTGCAATGTAGAGTATGGGGTGAACTGCTGAGAATCATGTTTGGAGAGACCCCACTAGAGGGCAGTTTGGAAGGTAGTTTGGAGGGCATCCAGTGAAGAGGCTGATGTGATAGTCTACGTGAGAGATGATAAGGCCTGAGCTCGGGCAGTGGGAGTAAAGATAATGTATTGGGGGGGGAGATCATGACAACACAATGACAAGTGCTGTGACAGAGGGAAGTGAAGTCCACTTCCGGAGTTCAGAGGGGTGGTGACCGTTCATGACCAGAAGAGTTTTAATAATACTGGCATAAAGGTCAAGAAAGTTGGAGCTGGAAGGACCCTTAAAAATGATCCAGCTCAGTTGCCCTGGTCAGGTGGCTCAGTTGGTTGGAGTGTTGTCCAATACACCAAAACACTGTGGGTTCAATTCCTGATTGGGCACATACCGAGGTTGCGGGTTCCATCCCGGGTCAGGGTGCTTACGGGAGGCAACCAATCAATGTTTCTGTTACATCAATGTCTCTCTCTCTCTCTCTCTCTCTCTCTCTCTCTCTCTGTCTCTCCATTTCTTGCTAAAATCAGTGTACATATCCTCAGGTAAGGATTAAATTAAAAAGAAATCATCCAGCTTAGGCTGTTCATTTCATAGATGAGAACACTGAGGCCCAGATAGAGAAAGGACTTGTGAAAGGCTATTCAACGTGTGAGCAGAGGAGCTCTGATTAGATGAGTCACTCTCATATTAATACCAGTGATCAAAGCATCATCCCTTAAATGAACGATTTTATGCCTTGAAATGCTGTGGAGGATGCAGGGATCATTATCTTTGTGTTCTACTGATGAGAAAACTGGGGCTCAAGGAGGCTAGATGATTTGTGGGGGAGGAAGTGATGAAGAAGAGGCATCACCTAAATAAAGGCTCTCTAGCTTCCACAGCAGATAGACCCTCTGCCCTGGTTCAGCCCCTCAGATATTAGACCTGCTATATTCATAACTGGGCTTAACAGTTTCCCTTCCTCAACTTAGGCCCAGCCTTCTTTCTGCTGCTTTCTGCCTTCCACGTCCTCATTTAGGTAAGTGAGGCAGCTCAGAGGCAGTTTCTGGCCTGGCAGCCAACCTGTCACCCCACTCTCCCTTATTCTGTTTTCATGGGAGAGGACAGGCCTGTATCTGTCATCAGTGTGTCCCCATTACCTTGGACAGGGTGTCTCCAGCCTGGGTGCATTTTTTTCTTTTGAGACCCCATGGTATGATACATAGAGAATGAGTGTTAAAGACAGACAGATCCTAAGTTTGAATCTGGGCTCTGCTCCAACCCACTGGACGACCTCAGCTAAGTCATTTTACCTCCTCTGAGCTTTAGTTCCCTCATTTATAAAATGGGACGCCAATGCCCAATTCTCAGGATTACCCAAGATCATTGGAATGGTCTTTCGGGTGTTCAATAAAGAATCATTTCAGGGGGAAGAACACCAGTGACATAATCCACAATTATGCCAAAGCATATGCTCTTGCACCTCATTTCACAATCATGGTATTAGCAGGGAATTCTTCAGTTTTAATAAGAGATAACTCATCCAAATATTTAAATAGCATATCATTCAAATAAGACAAAGTTGAAAAGAAACAAAGCAAAACACAACAAAACAAAAATAGTCATTTTCTTCTCCTTCATGAAATCTCCCATGGACAATGACTTGAAGAATTCAGTGCTTGGCAAAGATTTGCTTCTCCTGAAAACTGGTATATTTCCTCCTTCCAAATATGATTCTGTCATGGCTCATTGTATCTGGTTTCTGCCTCACCTCAAATCCTTTGTGACTCAGGCAGGTATAAATAACTAATGGGTATAAGTAGTTGAATGAATGGAAGGCTAGAGAGGCTGGACTGGCCATGGTGGGGTTTGAAAGGGACCAGAGGATGGCGCAGGCTGAGGCAGTGACAAGGCTGCATCTGCATGGGTGACTGAGGTCCCATGAGGAGTTGAGGGGTTAGTTAGGGAGGAGCCAGTCCCTCACTCTCCCATCTTGCTCCTGCTCTGGAAAGAAGCACCTATTGGAGAAGAGGTCCTCATGTCACCTCCCTCTGGAATCATCAGCCTCCTCCTTTTGCGTATACCATGTGGGTGACTGAGGTCCAAAGAAAGAGGAGGGACTTGTTTTAAAAATTAAATCAAAGCAGTCTGTTTACACAGTTAAAAAAAAAAAGCTAATACTCTGGCTGGTGTGACTCAGTGGATTGAGTGTCAGCCTGTGAACCAAAGGGTCACTGGTTCAATTCCCAGTCAGGGCACATGCCTGAGTTGCAGGCTAGGTCCCCAGTGGGGGGCATGTGAGAGGTAACCACACATTGATGTTTCTCTCCCTCTCTTTCTTCCTTCCTTCCCCTCTCTCTAAAAATAAATAAATAAATTTAAAAAAATAAATTAAATATGTATAATAATAAAAAAATACATCCTGGCTGGCGTAGCTCAGTGGATTGAGCACGGGCTGCAAACCAAAGTGTCACAGGTTCAATTCCCAGTCAGGGTACATGCCTGGGTTGCAGGCCATGACCCCCAGCAACCGCACATTGATGTTTCAATCTCTCTCTCTCTCTTTCTCCCTCCTTTCCCCTCTCTCTAAAAATAAATAAATAAAATCTTTAAAAAATGCAAATAGTACACAGGGACATACATGGTAAAAAATGCCAATGCCCCCACTTCTCAGCCCCCAGAAATACCACTTTCACTACTTAGGTTTTCTGGTGGTAACTTCCTATGTCTAAATAACGTGTTTCAATTGTTATTTCTTCATTTATCAACCGTAAACATTATCTATTGAATTCTTCCTGCTGTGACAAATGAGAATTTCACTTATTTATAACTGGCTCTTTCTCATCCCCCCTCCTAAAATTTGATAATTATATTACTATGTTTTCCTCTATTAGTTACCTTATTAAATACTATTTTAATAGGTGATTTGTTGTTCCATCAATTTTCCACAATATCTCTTGACCACTCTGTTTGTAAGGTGTAGTTACTAGTGCCCCATCATTCCTCCCACCTCTCCTCAGCCCTTCCACCTCCTGCTTTTCTGTATTCAGTAGCTTTGCATGCAGTGAGGCTGGTGACATTTGTATCCTGTGCCGTAACAATAATTAGGTTTCAAGTGCTTTAGCTAGACAAATTGATTTGAAAATTTGAACACCAAGACACTGTGTTTATGTGATGATGGCTATGTCAATATTATTCATCGCAGGACCCAGTAAATGCACTGTAATTGCACATCACTTCCCACAGGTCCACTGTCACAACCTCTGTACTCCCAGGAAAATGTTTCTAGCTTCAAGAGCAAATGAAATTTCCTTTCTTATGTTCTACAAATTGCTCAAAATGACACCACTTTTTATTTTGTTTCATATTTGAACCAGGACTCTCTTTATGCCTCCCTCCCTGACTCCGTGTCTGGCTTTCTTTCTTATTATTTATTTGCTTGGTTGTTTACTCTTGTGTGGAGTACTTGAATCCACAAGATAATCATAACACATCTTCTGGGGAGATATTTTACTTGAAGATTTTTAGGAGAGCATTTTTAACTTCATACTGAAATATAGAAAAGTGGTCATATCACAAATGAATGACTTGGTTAATTTTTACCAGCCAAATATTCCTTATGTAACCAGCATTCAGCTCAAGGTCTGCTTGTCATTCACCCCACCTGGTACTCAGTGAGCCCTTGCCATTTGACGCACTTTGTGTTTTCTTACATAATTTCTCTGATAGTTTCTGCCCCTTCGTTTTCTCTTCTTGGAATATGTTAGTTGGATGTTGAACTTCCTAGATTGATCCTCTAGTCTATTCACCTTTTCTCTCATTTTTTTCCATTGTATACTTTATAAATGAGTTAGTAGAAGGTCTGACTGAGATGTCTGCCTATTGGGGGTGGTTCGTTCCCTCACTGGCTTTATTTTAAATGGATCACCAGGGAGCTGGCTGTTGTAATGTGGGTCCTCCAAATGGCAGAATAAAAAAGCACTTTACTTGGAGGGCACCCAAATGTCACTGGGTACCCTAATTCATCCCAGATAGTTTCATTTCTTTAGCTAAAAGCCCTCTGATATTTTGCCTAAGGGTGAATGCCAGGGAGCTTGTGCTCTGGGTCTGGGGGTTGTATTTGCCTTCAATTTACCTCCCCCTGCCCCCATTTTCAGCCCCTTCCTCATACCTACCATCTCCTAGTCTGGAGTCTCCCGGGCCTCTGGTGGCCCAAGTGGCTCCCTCCCCAGCTGTAAGCCCCTGAGTGGTGTCCCTGGCTGTCCTTCGACTGTGACCAGTCTTCTGTTTGTTTTTTGCTTCCAGAAATTTGTGGATGTCTCTCACCCTTTGATAATCATCCTTTCTCTTGCATCTGCTTCACTGTTAGGAGTTCATACCTTATTTTATTCCTTTACTTTCATGTTAGTGGGGTCCTGGGAAAGAGGGGAGATACAAACATTTGTGCTTTTGAGGTCCAATATAAGACTAAAGTTACCTTTAGAAATGGTTGTCCTGTTTTCTCAATCCAGATTGAGAGTGGAAATGATTAGTAAGCCCCCAAATACCCAACACTGGATGTCCTTCTTTTGGCACATGTTGCCTCTGGCTCCAGCCCTGTCATGCATATTCTGTGGCAGCCTTTGGAGCACCCCTTTTCCTCACCCTCAGCCATCTAGACCATGCAGACTAGAGAGTCCTCAGCTGAGGAACTGGAGACCTGCATCCTGACCCCTACCTTGCCACTGCCTCCCTCTGGATCTCTGGGCCAGCCCCTCTGCCTCTCAGAATGCCCTTGCTGTGATTGAAGAGGGTCTAGGTCTGATGTGAGCTGTGCTTTGGCAGGATTTGGGTGAGTGCTGGAAGAGCAGCCCAAACCCTTTGCTCAGGCAGTGGGGAGCAAGTGGGCCAGAGATGGACCCCAAGTGCACAGGAGGGGGTTTTGAGGCTGAGCCCAGGCTTCTGCAACAGCAGGCTGCTCTAGCTGCTCCCCCTTCCACTCACTCTCTTTCCCATCATGGCTGCACCTCCATCCCTCTTCCTCCAGCTGAGGGAGGCAAAAAAGGAGGGCTGGAAAGCCAGTTCTATTTTCCTGTCTTCTCCCTCCCTCCCTCCCTCCTTCTATCTCTATCTCTACCTCTACCTCTACCTCTCTGTCATAGTGCTGATCTGATCTGGGCTGCAGTACCTGTGCCTAAGCCCACCTTTCCTTTCTGGTGCTCCTCTCTTCCATCCTGGAATGATTCTGTCCTCCAGAAGCACTCCCTGAATGTTCATGGTATGGGAGACCATGGGCTGTGCTGTGTGGAGGGGAGACCCGAGCCAAGCAAGGAAGAGGGGCCAAGCCTACTGGCTGATATGGGAGATAAAGTACCTCTTAGCTCTGACATGACAAAAGGAAGCCACAGCTGTAGCAGTTAAAAGCATTGGCTTTGGAGGCAGACAAACCCAGACCGGAATTTCAGCTGTACTGCTTATTAGCTGTGTGACTCTAGGTAAATCACATTGCTACCCTGAGCCCCAGTTTTCACATGTACACAATGAGAAGAATAACTACCAAGCACAACTGTTATGAAGTAATAACAAGTCTTGGACCATTGTAAATGCTTAATAAATAGTCACTGTATTCTTTCTGGATTATTAAAAGGCAGAATGTACAAAGGACCAAATAAAGCTTGCTTTAGTGATTGAAAGGAGTGGGCAGGGTGGTAGGGAAGACAGCATTTGACCTTATCACTCCTTGGGCCAACACCCCCAGAGGCTCCCCAGCAATTACCAAATGAAGTTTGCTACCCTCTTGCCTGCTACTCAAAGCTCTCTTTGTTATAGTCTCTGCCTGTCTTTCTTCTCTTTAAAATAATGTGAAGTGATGCTTACTTCTTTATTTACTAAGAAAGAAATTTAAAAAGTGATAAACAAGTGTTTCCTTTCAAGTGTACAGCAATCATTATCATCATCAGCAGCACCATCCTTACCATCCCAGAACCTGTCCATTGAGTAGTGGTAACGAGGACTACAGGAAGAGTAATCAGAAGCAAAAAGACAAGCTGCAGCAGAAAGCACCATGGCCTTTGTTTTGCAACACCACCATCATCTCAGCCTTGATCTTGTGTGGATCCATTGCTGAAAGCAGTGACACTGTCCAACAAGCTTTTTGATTTGTTCTGTGGTTCATCTAGTTGTTCTTCTCTTTCAGTAAACCTTTATAACATTTTCTTGCATGTCACCATTACCTCTTCCACCTGACTTCAGTACCTGCCTGTTTGTCACTTCTAGGTCTGATTCCTAGCTCAGATGGGCCCCCTAGAAAGGGGTCTTTTTCTCTACCTTAATTATCTTTCACACAGTTTTTACCTTTCACATTGTCGTGATTTAGGTAGCACTTGAACATGGGAGGCAACTTTGCTTCTTCCTAGTGCGTTTCCCCTTCCTGGCCATCACAAGTAGGTCTCTACACCACTTGTGGTTCTAGGAAAGCTCTTGTGAGCACCTTCGGGTCAGACCACAGCCCCACCCATCTTTGTAGCCACCCTGTTCCCTTCCTGATCTTGCACTCAACTTGTACTGAGCTGTCTAGGCTTTCCTAAGCATGGTGGACTTCTTTATGCTTCCATGCCTATGTTCCAGCTATTTTCCTGACCAAGAATGCCTTTTACCCCTGTCTGCATGGCAGATATCTACTTGGAAACTGAAGAACATCTTCACACTCCCACTGTTCCAGGCACTGGGAAACAGTGAACAAAACAGACAAAACCTCTGCCCTCAGGAGCACACATTCTAGTGTGTGAATGTAGGGAGCAGGGATAGAAAAGAAACAAACAAGAAGATACAGAATATGTCACATAGTAGTAGTAAGTGCTATGGAGAAAAATAAGGTTGGGCAGGGAAATGGGGAGTGCAGATGCCCAGCCAGCTCCACCATAGCCAGCATTCACAAGACCATTATTAAGCTGCCTTTTCTCATTCAAGCATTTTCCAATGTTATTACATATTCATTACAACCATAATCCTTCCAACAACTCTATCTGGTTAGTGATATTATGATCTCCATACTATTGATCAACAAACTGTGCCTTAGAGATGTGAATCATATAGTTAGGAGGGGCAGAGCTGGGATTTAAACCTAAGCCTGTCTGTCCCAAAGCCTGTGCTCACAACCACTAAGCCATTCTGCTCTCAGTAAGCCTCACAACGACTCTATGAAGTTGGAATTATTATACCTATTTTATTGCTGGGGAAACTGAGGTTCAGAGAGGGGAATGGACTCATCCACCATTGCATAGCAAATAAATGGATTTGAGCCCTAATCTGTCCAACACTCAATGTTAGGCCCTTCTACAAACCGTGAGGCTTAGCAGGGACTTATGGACTTGCCTGCATCTATATTTGGGGGGGCACAGGCAAGGTACAGTGGAGGCCCTTGGCCCTCCACCCTTCTGTTCTCACCTGTGGTTCATATGGAACCTTTAGATGTATATGGACACCATAGTCCACAACTGAGCCCCATCTATTTCTCCTTCTTCTTGGCCACCCATTGGGTTTCACAGGTGGACTTGGATAATAAGACCATACAATTTCTTCAAGTAAGCTCAAGAACCATGGACAAGGAATTCTGGGGTCCTGGGTACCTGGAGTGGAGTCTGGAAAAGAGAGGGCCAAAGATCCAGATGGACATATTCCCTTTGCCCCACAAGACCCTTTACCTCATGGAGAAGGGCCTGTAAAGTGTGGGGACCAGTGTAGCAGTCTCTGTTTCCCAACACAACCTATGACATTGTGATTTGTCCTAGGCTGGGCTTCATGGGCACCATTGACTTCCTGAGATAGGTCCTGCTTTGCATCAGGGATGGGGCGGTGTCCCATGGGTCAGGGCCTTCAGGGTCTCTGGCCAGTGAAGAACTGAGCCTTCCCAGCAAGCACTGCTAGATGTGCACACAGACCCTTAGTACCCCTTCAGAGTATTTTGTTCATAGCACTCTCAGGAAACTTATCTTCCTTTTTAAGGAACTTTAAAAAATTATACATTTAATGTATTCTTCCATTAGAAAATTTAGGAAAACTTGGGAAAGCATAGGAGAAAAATGTTGCCCATCATTACCACACACGAAGGCAGCCACTCAGAACATTTAGTGTATTTCCCTCATTCTTTGCCTTCTTTTCATATAGTTGAAATGATATAGCACATATGATATTTTCTTGCCTTTTAAAAAAGATTTCATTTATTTATTTATAGAAAGAGGGGAAGGGAGGGAGAAAGAGAGGGAGAGAAACATCGATGTCTGAGAGAAACATTGATCAGTTGCCTTTCATATGCACCCAGACTGGGGACTGAATCCACAACCCAGGCATGTGCCCTGACCTGGAATTGGACCAGTCGACCTTTAACTTTGCAGGATGACACCCAACCAACTGAGCCACACCATCAGGGCTTGCTTGCTTTTCCTGTTTGAGTATTCCTCCATGCCACTGCACATTCTTCATAAGCATAGTTTTTAATGGCATAATTTTTAATGGCAAGGATATACCATATGTACTTAACCATCCTCTGAATGTTTAGTGTAGAAGCTGGGCTCACTTTTTTAAACTAGTTTAAATCATGCCACAGTGGGTATCTCTGTACATACCACTTTTAGGGACTTACAACTTTCTGGAAACTGACCTTGTGTAAGAACAATTGTATTCAGCTTCTCATTTCTCTTCCTAGATGGCCCCTCTGGCTGCTCTGATTCATCCTTATAGTCATTCATTCATTTATTCATTCATTCCATCGCCATATATTTGCTCTGCACTTCTGTGGACCAGATGCTGGGAACTGGGGGTATGGACATGACTAAGACATAACCCCAGACCATCAGGAGCTCCCAGTCTGCAGGAAGAGGCAGACATGAAAATGGACACTTTCAGAACAGTTTGATCAAGGCTGTGATAGAGTCAAGAAAAGAATCTTGTGGGACAATGGAAGAAATGCTCCTCGTCCAACCTAGGGACATTAAGACCAGCTTCCTGGAAAAGCTCTTGCTTAAATAAGTCACCAGAGGATGAATAGGAGTTGGCTGGAATAAGAAGGCAAACTTCCTGTTAAATACAAGTTAAGTTAACTTATTTATCTCTGTTGCTTCCCCAAGTCCCATTGAAATATGAGTAAAGGAATAAAAAATGGTAGAAATACATAAGGTTGGAAATGCTGATCAGAAGTAAACTATTCCATCCAGAAAGCTCCATAAATGCCCAGGATTCAGAAGTGCTATGAACCACAAGATAGGGTGAGGTGTGGAACTGAAAACAGGGAGAATATTGAAAATCTGTTGACAGACCCTCTTGGCCCTCCCCCAACCCCATTCAGTCAGGGACTCTTCCCATCCCACCCCTAACTCTGCAGCTGGAGGTCAATTCTTTGGAGAAATTGAAGAAGCTCTGGGCTGGGGGACACCAAGCACAGTGGAGGAGGGGTTGAAACAAGGCTGCAAGCAAAGGGATCTATATCCAGGACACCAAAGTCAGGACCACAGAAAAGGGCAAAGGAGTCTTTTCTGGGGAACTAAAGGGCCTCCAGAAGATGAAATTTGCCAGTCTTCCAACAACAACAACAAAAAAAACAAGTTTTCAACTCAGTAACTCTGTAGTGAAGCCAACCACCTGGCAAACACCATCTACCCACAGAGATTCCCATCAACTTGTTAGTGTTATGGGAACTGATTGCCAAGGAACATCAGTCAAGGACCCTTAAAATAGATACATTTCACTTCCTGTAAATTAAACTGACATTTTTAAAAAAAAACAAACCTTAGGTAGCCAGAGATGATCGCTAGTACAAGGCTATTTGGGGAAGATCATCAACCTGTAAGCAAGCAAGCAAACATTAAAAAAAAAGAACTTGGAGGGAACAGAGGAGAGAGGAGAAGAAACCTGGGAGATAAAAGATAGTGAGAGCCAAAATAAAGATTTCAACAGAAAGACCAGAAAATAAAACTTGGGGAAATGCCCTAGGAAGCAGAATAACAAGATGAAGAGATGGGCAATAGGAGAGAAAAGATGAGAAAATTGAAGGATCAATTGAGGAAGTTCAACATCCAACAATAGGAATTCCAGAAACTGAGAATGGAAGAAACAGCAAGGAAGAAATGATCATAGGCGTGATACAAGAATATGTCCAGAACCACAGGAATGAAAATCCCACTGAGTAAACCACAAAACAAATGATAAAAAGACCCATACCAAGGTGAGCTCCTGTGAAATACCAGGGATAAAGGGAAGATCCTGAAAGCTTCCAGAGAAAAACCATGTCGTGTACAAAGGATAAAGAAATAGAATGACATTGGACTTCTCAACAACAGCACTGGAAGCTAGGAGACAATGGAGTAGTATTCTCAAAATTCTGAGGGGATGTAATTTCCAACCTAGAAGTCTATACTCAGTTGGTATAAATCAAAGATGAGGGTGTAAGAAAGATGTTCTCAGACATGTAAGATCTCAAGATTTTATGTCCTGTGCCTCCTTCCTCAGGAAGCACTGGAGAAATGGCTCCAGTGAAATGCAGACTGGAACTCAGAAAAAAGGCCCAGGAATCTAGGAAATAGGAAATCCAACACAGAACCCCAGGGTTATGAGGAATGGAGAAGGTCTTAGGGCAACCTTGTACAGGTCTAGAGAGCAGCTAGCCTGGATTGCAACAGGAACAATGTCTTGAATGAAAAAAATATATATCTGATGGATTACCTATGTCAAAACAGAAGAATTGCACTTGTAACAGAGTTTGGGGAGAATTGATCATATATACGAAGAAAACTATGCAGGCAAAAATAATATTATTCAACACCAGGGAAAAGAAAAAGTTGTATGGGAAAGTAAATGTAATCATCGCATATGGTGCGATTAATCCACTATTAGTATTGCGAAAGTCATAATAATGGAAAACAGTAATATTGATTTAATCAAAACATTGTGATATGACTACAATGGTAGAATGAAAGGAGGGGACATGTACGCCTTCATGAGAACTGGGGGCTGGAGGTGGAAGTGTGTGTAACAGAGCTGTATCCTCCCCGAATAGTAGGAATTCCATAATAACACATACAACTAAGAAATAAATCAAGAAGTAGAAGTACAAGTGTGTTCTTTAGAAACAAGGAGGTAAATACCAAAACAAACAGTTAAAAGATTTGAAAACTGTCTGTCTCTGAGAGTGGGAGTTGAAAGGAGGACAGGTAGAGCTGGGAATTTGTGGGGTTTTATTATAATCCTTGTGATACAGTGTGACATAGAAATCCATATACATGTATTACTTTGGTAAAAATAAAATTTCAAAAGAGCACACACAAAAATTTCAAGGACAGATTAGCAACATGAGCATCCACTTTAGAAATACGAACGTGAATTCAGGAAGAAAAGAACTAAAATAGTTTACAAAAGACTATTATTTTGTTAAGATCCTTTTACAATTTCGCTTTTTAGACTATTTAATGTATCAGTTTAATAAATTAAAACTAATTTTAAGACTATAAAAAGGGCCAAGGCTGTTCCAGGTAGCAAATATTAAGTGTGTGTGTGTGTGTGTGTGTGTGTGTGTGTGTGTGTGTTTTAAAGAAAAAAGCAGATGGAAGGGCAGAGTGTGATTTAGAGCTTTGGAGAACTTGGGCTTGACCAGCAGGAATGTCAGTGGGGAAATTCCCGAATGAAGGAAGCAGGAGAACCACACTAACTGGTTTGCGCTTTAGAGAAGGTAGTTGTCCATTGAAGAGACCATCAGTTAGATAAAGTGATGTTTGGGAGAGGAGCTGCCTGGCTGTCCCCAGGACTGGTTGTCAGCTTTTGGAGAGACCTACATGACTCCTGGGTCAGGATGTCCACCTCTTTCTCTCTGGGACACTTCTGGGAGGTGCCCAGTTCACAGTTGCCTTTCAAGTCTCCTTTAGAAAATCTGCCTTCATCGGTGTCCAATCTCCTTTCTGGACATCCTTTTGGTGGACATCTGATTTTTTAGACATGTTACTCAAATCCTGGCTAGAGGACCAGTCTTTTTCTTTCAGGTAACTATGCATATCTTGTTTCTGATGCATTTTATTTTTTAAAGATAGTTTAGTTCTCAGAGGACAACATTGTTTATCTAATTCCAGCTTATTAGGTAGAAGTGCTTTATAGTTCACCAGGTCCTGTTTACAGACTGCGTAGAGAGTCAAAACCAGAGGCAGGGAATCCAATCAGGAGACAAGGACAGAAACCCCAGTATGGCTATCAAGGATCTACATTCTCTTCAATTCCTCTGCCCTGTTATCCCCATAAGTCCCCAAGAGGTTCAGGAACTTTCTATATTTTGCCATTTATTCTTCCATCTGTCAGATTGTCCCTTGTATCTGGAAGTAGCAACATGGAAGTGCTTGGTCAGGTTACATGCCTGAGTTCTTAGTTCAGAAAATATGGTCACTATACTTATAGGATTCAACACATTACTGTTTAGTGCGCATCAGTCCTCAGGATGGGAATTGGCGTTGCTGACCCTCTGAGAAAGCCTGAGGACCTAAGTGACCTTTCCTTAGGAGAAGGCTGTGGTACTAGCAGGAGAAATTAGGCCTGAGGTGGATTGATAAAGGGAGGCCTGCTACCTTGGTCTTTGCTTCTTTATCTTAGACAGCTGAACCTGGTTGATCAAAGAGAGAAACTTTAGGATTCTGGAGAAACTAAATGTTTTAGGCCTGAAGATTGTTTGGAACTCAGCTAACACAACTTCATTGTTTTATAGATGATAAACTAATGTTCAGAGAGCTCATCCAAGTCTATGTACACTGCCAGTTAGGGAAGGAGCCATAATAGAACCCAGCATTCTTTCTATGAGTCTACACTGCCCCCCAAAAGAATGGTGGTGTAGCTTCTTGGAGTAAGAGGTCGATTGACCACTGAGTATGAGCCCCAAAGAGGTGATGATGATTATTATCTATGCAGAGTTAAAAATACAGGAAGTACATAAGGGGCTGCAAACCCCCGGGGTGGAAGCACCCCATGTTGAAGGTCACATGATGTTGTATACCCCTAAAACTAGTAAAAATCAGTCTTCAGGGAGGAGAACTGACTAATTCACTCTGTGTCATGGCTCCCCTTAGCTGCCATCTTGAGGACGGTAACATCTCTCAGAAGAAAGGGACCTGGAGAGGAAGGGTCCATCTTGACATTGGGGAACCAGGATAAGGAAAGCCACCCTAACTGTGTGCAAGCCCCGCCCCCTTTCCAATTATAGTGGAACGTGTAGTAAAAGCACGAGCTTTGGTAGGTTCACACCAAGCTCCCCTTACTTGTGTGACATGGGACAAATCATTTGAACTTCTTTTAGTCTCAATTTAATCACCTTAAAATTGGATGGGTAATTTCCAATTTACAGGATCAAAGGAGATAACGTACAAAAAGAGCCTGACACCTTGCCCAGTACATGGTAGGTGCTTAGTGATGGTTTACGTGAGAATGGAGATGAGTATGTATGTCACTCTAAAGTAGATTGGGGCAGGGGGCCAATTCCAGAGCTCCTTGAGGGTTTGTATTCCCCGGTTGGGACCCGGTTACAGTAGCCTGCATAAGTGTGTGCTGGAGTTTGCCGGTGGGGTGGGGTAGCCAGAAGACCTTCCTGCCTGGAGCAGAGGATTAATGTTAGGGAGAGAGACTGAGGGACTTGGCCTCCATTCTGTTGGTAGTTGGGGAGTCACTGAAGTTACCACCCTCCGACCTGGTACCTGTGAATAATGGGGCCAGGCCTCAGAAGCAATCTTGTTGCTGCAGAGTCAGATGGAAAGTTCTCATAAACGTGAAAAGGTTCTCTGTGGCCTTGGTCCTCCATCCCTTGAGAAGGCTGCGAAGCCTATAGGTGTGACCCACTGTCAGGCACTATGCTAGGCCAAGCTTCTCAGCCTCACCCACAAGGGGAGAGATTCTTACCATCCCACCCCCCACTTTACAAGTGAAAGAACTGAGGCTGGGCAGAGGGAAGTGCCTTCCCCAGGATTATGTGGCTAGTAAGTAGCAGAACTGGAAGTACTGTACTCACCCGCTGTCTGAGCTCCAGCACCCTGATGCCTGCGTGCCCCACCTCCATTAACTCTTCCAACAAATACTCTCTTTTGAGGTCCACCTGCTTCCTGTGTGTCCCTCTCTCATTTTGCACTCAGCATAGATGATGTCCTCCTCACTTAAGGTCCCATCATGATTCTCTCACCTGAGAACAGGACCTGCAATGTGTTCATGTCTCTCCCCTCTGCAGTGTGTAATGGTTGGAGGAGGGGCTAAAGAGGGAGAAAGAAGATGACAGGGATGAAGAAGGCATTTCCCAGAGTCTCCCACTTGTTCCAGGTGCCCTGGTCCTTCTTCTTGCCCTTGTCCATCCTCAAAGCAACAGTGCACCAAGTTCCTTCCTACTCCCCACTTCCTTGTGTGTGCAGCACCCCCCACCCCCGCCGCACCAACACACATAGTCCCTTGGGAGGAGCAGTGGAGGGGTGTGATTCAGATTTCACTCATTCCCTCATTTTCCCCACCCCATTCTCTTTTGTTGCCCTTCCTTCACCTCTGAGAGAGCTCACAGTGAAGAAGGCAGACCAATGTAGAAAGGAGCTCAGCAACTGACTCACTCGCCCTCTCAGCCTGGTCCTCTTCATCTGGAAAATAAGCAGGTTGGACCAGGCAATTGTCAAAGCCTTTTCTGTGTTGTTAATAATACCTGGCATTTGTCTGCTGAGTTCTGAAGGATTTAATCATCCCAACAGCCCTGTGAGAATTGGCCTTATGTTACAAGAGGGGGGACTGAGCCTCAGATTCCAAGAGGAGAAGTGACTTGCCTGGGTCCCAGGGCTAGAAAGTGGCAGAGCCGATATCTGAGGCACAGTCTGTCTGAGTTCAAAGCTTGAACTTTGCCCCTGCCCACAGCTGCCGGCTGCCACTCGGCTACACTGATGGAAGACCTTACTCCTCACCTTGACCCACAAGACCCACATGGCTGGTTCTTGGCACCTCTTTGACCTCACCTCTGACCACTCTTCCCCTTCCTCCCTCCACTCCAACCACACCGTCCTCCTCCCTGTTGCAACAACTGTCTAGGCCTTTTGCCACCTCATGCCATTTGCACCAGCTCTTTGCTCTGCCTGAAATACCTGAGTCCTCATTTTCATGATGTGCGTTAGGATTCAAGACCACTGCACCAGGTAGAGGGAGAAGAGGTGAGAGCATATGTTGACTGTCGTTTTCTTTTTTCTCTCTCTGTTTCCCATTCAGATCTGATGGTGAGAATTCCAGAACAGTCAGGTCAGTACCTCCTTTCTTTATTAGTAGTCGGGAGATGGGGCAGGGACTGGGGTGGGGGGGTCTTTGATTTGTTATTTCAGGTTCCATGGGTAGGGGTGGGGGCCCACTCCAAGGGTTTTGTCCTGTTGCTACTAGGGGTGGGTATGGAGTGGGGTGGGAGGGCTGGGGTGAATGTGGCAGGTGTGGGAGGGGGCTGGAACTGTTCTTCAGTCCTTCTGACCCTAGCTGACTTGTGGGCTAGGCTGAGCCCTGGAGGGATTCATGGGAGCTGCCCAGATGGGAAAGCTGACCTGCAGAGAGTCCAACTCTGGCCTTGGGACCTTTTCAAATGTCTCTTCCTAGGAGAAGAGGGCATGATAAATGTGGGGCTTCCCTGGTCTGGCTTTCATGCTCCACCCTGAACAACGGTAGCTCTGGGTAGTGGGATTTGGATGGACTTTCGATGTGACACATTGTACATATTAGAAATATACATCATGGTGACAAGTGCACATATTTTTTTGTTGTTTGCTTGGTAAAAAGGTTTACAAGCTTCAGTAAGTTTTCAGGATGTGATCAATTTGTCACTTGAAGAGGCAGGAATAAAACTGGGTTAGAGACAAAGGCTATTTGTGCATTTCCCATGCCTTAACCCATTAGGAGCTTCATGAAGACACAAGTGTTAAGTAGAGGAACAAAGTGAGAATTACTGGGGGGTCTGAGAAGAAGGCCCATTAGTCTTAACATTTGGGTCAGGGGTGATGGGGTGGGCGTGTAAGATGAGATGGGCCCAGGCAAAAGAGGCAGGGGATGGGTGCATTAGGTCCCAGACAGGGCTACGACTAGCATATGCAGCACCCTCATGAAGAGAAGACTCCACTGAGTGTGTCAGTTGAAGGAATGTTCCCTTTCCATGGACTACTGCAGCCCATCAATAGGGTTTCTGGCTCAGTGAGCAGAGCACAGGTTGGATTCAGCCCCCACACATGCCCTCTTGGCTGTGAACCCTTGTGCAAGGCACAGCTTGTCCAACAGTATGCAAGAGCCCAAGTCCTGGCATCCAGGCAGTGGATATGGGAGGGGGCAGAAGAACCCAGCATACAGACAGAGGTGCATAATGAGATACACCGTACCGTAGCATCCCAGGCAGGGAGTACAGGGTGAGCACACTGATGCCCAGGGCCAAGGTAGGAGCTGTGGGAATGGGAGTGTGCATGGGCCAACAAGCAATCAAGAGGCATGTGATGACCACAGTCAGGCCCATGATCCATGACAAGACACAGTTAGTCCCTGCCCATGCATGCAGTGAAGGATGTGACATGGGCACAGCCTGTTCTAGCATTTAGGAACGGACTAGTCTCAAAAAGGACCCGGACCCCACTGTCCCACTGTGGGTTCAGAGAAAGGCAATTTGGGCTGACTCCCACCCAGCACAGGCCCCCAGGCATTCCTGCTGATATGCCTGGTATTTTTCAAGGGACGGATTGAAGATGTCTCTAGCTTTGAGCAGTTCCTGAGACCTGTAGCTCATGGTATTTAGTAATTATCATAATCATAAGTCATATGGTGATACACATTGGGCCTTTACAACTTACCGAACTTGCCAAGGACTTTCTTTTGTTTGATCCTCCCAATGACACTGTAGGCGGAACCTGGGCTGGCCTTAACATCATTGTTTTACAGTTGAGGAAATTGTGGCCAGGCCTGGTTTGCCCACAGTCACAAAACTAATATTTGGCTGAGCCTGGATTCAAACCCAGGACTGCTTGGCCCAAAGCCCAGAGCCCAGCCCATGTCCCTGCGGGAGCTGTTGGAAGCCTTGCAGATAATAGTACTTGTCCTCTTCCTCATCCTAATATTAGTAATAATAGCAGTGATCATTTGCTCCTCACATTCTAAGAACTCTGAACATGTTCTTACTTAATGTTCACAATATCCCCATTAGACATGGATTAGGATCCTTGATTTACAAATGAGGAGCATGAAGTTCCTGAGAGGGTCAGTGAATTGCCCCCAAAAGAGCAATGGGTCCTGGTGGCATCACTCTGACTCAGGATCCAAACCAGCCTGTATGTTCCCAACATCCATGCTAGTCCACAGTCACGGGAGTTACAGGGGCTGTGAGGATTCAGCAATTGGAGAATTAAAGGTTAGACTTGGGCTGTGGAAGGCACCTAAAACATGCCACTCATGGGGCAAGATCTTGCAAACATGGCAGGAAGACTCTTTAACTGGGGACAAGGGACACATGGGACTGTCAGAGGATGCTCTGAGTGCCTGCATATAAATTTTTGAGCTCACTTCAGTTAGGGGTCAGGGATGGCTTCTGGGAGAAGGGGGCATCTAAGCTGGGCTGTGGAGGACTGTGCATATGGAGGGCATTGTTGGAAGCAGAACTACTGTACTCAGGAAGTGAGCGTGAGGTTAGAAATGTTGGCAGTCGGTTGAGCTAAAACACATCTGGGAAAGGCAGGGGAAGGCTCGAATGTTAAAGATCAGAACGCTGGTCAGGGTTGGGTCACCGACCCAACCTCTGTCATCAGTGAGGAGGCTAGAAAGTTTGGAGGAGAGGCTGGGCTCTGCAGCATAGCAAGGGAAGCAAAGGGCTCCATTAATGGCTAGGTCACTGTCTAGATACATGACTTTGGAGAAATCTGTTCATCTCTTGGAACCCCAATGTCCTCCTCTAATGAACGCATGTGTGTGTGAAGGGGAAAGGTTAGGTAGATAGAAGAAACACCATGGAGAAGCATTAGGCAGTGGCCGCATTGGAAGCAGAAGAGCAAGGAGTGAGCAGAATTGGTGGATTCAAAACCCCCATGGCAAGGCCCAGGCCTGAGGGCTTCCAAGTATGGGGTGCCAGCAGAAGTGTGGAGTCTAATTAGAGCTGAACAGCTTGTGTTGCGGGAGGGCTGTGGGTAGAGGAAGGTGCCTGGACTTCCTGTAGATTCTTGAGAAGTTGTCAAACCTCCAGGCACCTTAAGCCAACGTCCAGAGAGGAACTGGTGATGGCTCAAGGTCATGAAGCTAGCTAGCTCTTAGCAGAGCCTGCTTCCTAGTTGTGTGTGCTTTGTGAAGTCACTTAACTTCTCTGATCCTTATTTGTTTTCTCGTCAGTAAAATGAGGATAATAATTCTGACTTCTGTGGGTTGACAAGACAACCTTTACAGCAAAGTAAAGCTCAGCATAAAATAGTGGATAACACATCGGGGTGCTCTCTGCCCTCCCCTAACCCAATCCATTGCCGTATGCTGACCAGTCAAGATTGAGAAATGTGAAGTGTAGAACTTGAAAACAGAGGGGCAGGAGAGGCCAATGCCTCTGCCACCAGAAGCAGAAGGAGCCCAGTCCTAGAGGTACTGCCTCTGCAGTTGGGGTCAGGCTGGAACTGGGTAGTGAGGGGACTAGGGACCGGGCTGGGGTTGCTAGGCACACAAAGATAAGAGCTGGAGGAGGTGGCCTGTTGCTAGGTAAGGAGAGAGGGTGTGGGGAGCGGCTGACACCCTGAGGAGCCAGGGATGTCCCCATGGCAACTGGAGCCGCTGCAATCTCAGGAGGAGAGGTGGGAGGAGGAGCCACTGCTGGCTCTACTCCCAGAAGAGGCCTCCCACTCTGGGCCTCAGTGCCCCCATCTGTCCATCGGGAGTCTGGATTAGATAATCTCTAAAATTCTTCCTTGTGTTGACCTCCTGGTAATCTAGGGTGGCTGAGAGCTCACAGACGACCTTCCTTGGTTCCCCCATTCACACGTCCAAGGCGTCCAAGGCGCTAGCAGTCCCCAGAGCAGCCCCAGTGGCATTGGCTCTCCCCTCCTGTGCTGCCTCATGTTTGCGACAGCCTGGGTGTCCACCCTGTCCAGCTGTCTGTTGCAGTCACTTCCTTTGTCTGGAACCTTGTCACTTACTACCTGCCCAAAGCACCCTGGGGGGTGCAACTCTGGTCCTGCCCACTCTGGGAAGACGTCCCTGCTTGCTTCCTCCCTCCTGGGCCTCTTTGGCTGCAAAGGTCTGAGTTCCTCCTGCTATCCTTAGTAATCACTGCTGCAATTTGTCAAGCTGCATCTAAGAGCTGGGCTCCCCACAGGACACCTGACAGGCTGAAATCTTTACAGCAGGGATGTCACACTCATTTTCACAGGGGGCCACATCAGCCTTGCAGTTGCTGTCAAAGGGCTGGATGTAATTTTAGGACCGTATACATGTAACTACTCCTTAACAGTTAAGCGAGAGCTTGGCGCTGCTGCCAGGTAGAATCAAGGTTCCGGGCCAGATAAAACAAGGTGGGGAGGGCTGATGCCCATGGGCCTTATGTTTGCCACCTGTTCTTTACAGTAAATCTATGGTGTCATGTCACAAATCCCATTTTACATAACAGACAGTGCTCTGAGAGCTTATGTGACTTTGTCTGCAGTCCCTTGTGTGGTATGTGGTGGAGCCGAGCCTGGAACCTGGCCTGATGGGGGTGTTAGCAGCAGCACTTACCAGCTGATCATTAAAGCTGTGTTATATGTTAGGCATCGTGCTGGGCACTTTTCCTGTATTTTCTCATTTAATTCTCACAATAATCCTATAGGGTACATATTCTTGTTCCTTCACAGATGAGGAAACCGAGGCTTGGAGGACTAAAATGATTCCCCCTGTGGTGGAACTGGGATAGGGATCCAGGCTACCAGAGTTGCAGTCACCACGTTGCACTGTACTGGGGTTAACTCAATCATATTCCAGAAGTACCACAGAGCATTCCCTATGTACCAGGCTTGTATTGTGTGGTCCTTGGGGCAAGAGAGAGCTGGGACGGAAGCAGGGTAGAGACACAGATAAGCCAGTTCTGGCAAGCCCAAATGGGAATGTGCTGCTGCTGCTGAGAAGCCAGCTGTAGGGACAGGAGTCTGGAAGGGGTGGAGCTGGAATCTGACAGCGGGGTAGAGGAGGAGGGAGGCGGGGGAGGTGGGTAATTTTCCCAAAGAAGGTACCTTTCCAGGAAGCTCACAGGAGACAAGAAAGGGCAAGAGGGTCCTCCCTCCCCTTCTTGTTTGCACTCCCTTGCCCCCCACCTGGCCCAGCCCCAGGAAGTAGGTGACCCCTAAGCTGGCTGAGTGCCTGGTTGGCACCAAAATAAACTCTCTCTTCCCCTCCCCTCGCTTCTGTCCCCTCTGTCCTGGCTTTAATTAGCAGCCCTGGGGATGAGTCATTTGGCAGCTGGGGAGGGAGGCTGCTCAGCGCCCAGTGAAGCCTCCACTCCTGGCTCAAACCAAGCCTTGCGGGCAACGCTACTGTGTTCATGCACGTGGGTGCACTGCTGCCGGCCGGCCAGCCCTGTCCATGTGGGTGTGAGGAGTGCAGGGGCAGTGCTACAGGCTACTGAGTGTCTGTGTGTGTCAGGGTGTCTGCATAGGAGCAAGTCTGGTTGTTGCTGCCTTTGTTTCTGTGTGCCACTGGATGCCTGTGTGTGTGTGTGTGTGTGTGTGTGTGTGTGTGTGTCTTTAGCGTTCATCTGTGGTAGACAGTGTCAGGAAACGAGGGACCATTTGGGTGAACAAACACGAATGCTTTATAATTACATTCACCCCTCCCTACATAAGTGTTCTCTTTGAGTTTTTGCTTATGCAAGCCCTGCACTTATATCTCCAATTTTCCCTTGTCTTAGTCTGGGTGCATTTTGTGGCAGGGAACACAAACCCGCTCAAATTTGCTCAAGAATAAAGGGTGGGGGGAACTATTATGAGGCTACATCTCACAGAATCTAAGAATAGTAAATGAAGTATAGCCAGGCCTCACCCACTGGAAATGGGACCAAGAAACCAAGATATCTCTATCTCTATCTCTGTCTCTATCTCTATCTCTGTCTCTGTCTCTGTCTCTATCTCCCTGTCTCTCTATCTCTGGCACCCACGTCTTTCCTGTCATCTCTCATGGCTTGTCGGGTCCCTGTCATCTCTTTGTCATTGACTCCTGTCTCTTGACTGGCTTCCTTTGCTTTCACATAGCCTGATGTGGCCACCAACCTGGAAGCAACATGACCTTCTGGCTTCAGGGTCCACTGCCACATGACTGCAGCGTTTCTGTCTAGCCTGTGGTAACACAAGGTGGCAAGGCGCTGTAGGTGGGAGTCGATTCCCTTCAAAGAGGACAAGGGTAGAAAGGTCAAATACTTGATGGTTGGCCTTCTGCCATGAGCACAGTTTTTGTGCCCACAGGAAGGTCGGAGCCTGGGTGGCAGTCTGCTCAGAGGCCCATTATTGTAAGATTCCATCAAGGTTTTGTTTCCTACTGTAATGCAAATTGACCTTTGCTCACAGTGCTTTCAAATTTCATGTTCTTGCATCAAAACGCCCTGTTTTATCTAAAAATTTCCCCTTATTTTGTGCTTTTAAGTGCACAGTGACTATTACCACTGCTCCCAGTATGTGGGGATTTTCACAGCCTCAGAACAACTGGCATAATGCTACTCATGGTGCAGCTGCCACCAGGTTCTTGGTTGCTTCAGGAATTTTTACATTTTATTAGTGCAGTGACTGAATTTATAGCTATCTGCAGTCTATAATTACAAGCGCACATTATCAATATTATCAGCTTGATGCTTGAGCTTAGTTTTCCATTAATACAAACCCTGCAGTTTTTCCATTAATTATAGAGGGCCTTAATGACCCCTTAGACAAATTTTCACCTGTGAGTAAAGAGTTGGGAACCAGCTGTGGCCGTAATGACTGCTCTCCGGACGCAGAGGCAGTATGCCCGCGGCTTTGGCCTCAGTCCTGGCCTCCCGTTTCCTGCCTGAGACTGGAGGCTGCCCACCTCCTTCTCTGGAGACTCCTGTTTCTGCTGTGGCACATAGCAGCTGCTGCCATTATTTCCAATAGAAACGATACTTTTCTGATTATTGTTAAAGCCATCTTTCCACATGTAAATGGTAAACCCAAGTGGGCGAGATCACCCCAGGCTCATGGCAGAGTCTCCAGCTCCTCCCTTCCCTTTTATCACAATTCCAAATATTAAGAATTGCTTTGATTCGAACAGTGTCTGCTATGTGTCAGGCACTGTTCAGGAGCCCTCAACACACATTCTCTCTAATCTTCCCGGTTGCCCTGCCACGTAGTGATGGTCACAGCCACTTTACCAACAGGGAACAACACTAGAGAGGGTAAAGGGACTTGTGAGAGGTCATCCATCCATTCGTCCACCCATGTATTCAATCATTCACTCACGGGTGACATGCCAGGCACTGATGTGCTAAATTAAATGCAGTTGATAACGATGATAAGTAATCAGACTTCTTCTCTGAGGAAACTCACTGTTGTGTAGGCCAATGGGCAAGGAAACAATTACAGAGAATTACAGGGGAAGTGTAGGGTGCTGTGGGAGCTCCCAGGAAGTATACCCAACCCAGCCTGAGGGTCATGGAGGCTTCTCCAAGCTGACATCTAAGCTGAGAGCTGGAAGACGAGTAGAAGTTAGTAAGGTGAGGGGTGGGGCAGGGTGGGGTGAGGAGAAGTGGAGAGTGTTGCAGGCAGAGCCAAAGTGCATGCCAGGGTGGTGGAAGTGGTGTTCAGCCCTTACATTTGTGACTTTCGAAGGCCGTATGCGCAGTGTGATGGCCCTGTCATGACAAGTGGTCTGGAAAGTGGGCAGAAAGTACATTGGGAGGCTGGAACGGGGACCCTGGTCAGTTAGGCCACGAGCTGAGGAGCTGCAAGACCCAATAGCATTTTTCCTGCTTCCAGGCTCTGGAGATGGCGGTTTGCATGTCAGGCCCTGGGGCCCAGCCCGGCCAGCATCAGACCATGATTTCAGTGCTCACAGTGCCCTCGAGTGTCCGTCAGCCCATCTTGCAGCCTGCACCTCTATGTCGATTGTGTGTCTCCTACTAACACTGGCTTGTGTGACTAGGTGCCTTGTACTGGATGCTGGGGACACTGAGATAAATAAGACACAGTCCCTGCTCACAGACCTCCTGGCCCAGAGGAGGCAACAGAGTGCTGAGAGAAGCACATGGTGGAAAGGACACGGGGGAGGGGTCAGAGTGGGCTTCCAGAGCCCAACAAGCTCTGAGCTAGCTTGTAAAGAACGAGGGGGAGCTAAAGATGTGGGGACAGGGTGATGGGGGATGGCCTTTTGAGCAGAGGGACGGCACAGGCAAAGACAGGCTGACAACAGAGCAAGAGAGAATTGCAAGCACTTCTGTCTGGGCGGAGCATGGGGTGAAGATGGGGCAGGCAAATGAAACTGGCTGGAGGGGAGGGGGAAGGGCCAGCTCAGAGAAGGTTCTAGGATGCCTCCCACTAGCTCAGTGTAGGCACTTGTGCGTTACTCGTGTAAGGACCTTGCCTATTCTTTTGGGACTACAAAGTCATCTGAGGATCTGATGAAAGCCATGCTCTCCCCAGATACGTACTATCACTCATTAATATTTGTCATACAACTTCAGGGGCTTCAGAGACATCCCCTATGCCTATTCATGAACCATGGGCTGCCAAATTGTTCTTAGTATAAATACTAAAACTTTATTGTGGCCTCTGAGGCTGTGCAAGATCGGGCCCCTGCTTACATCTCTAGACTCACCTCTCTTCTCTTTGCTTTTTCCACTCAGCCCCTTTGGGCTCTTTGCAGTTCCGGGAGATAGATACCCCCTCAGGTCCTTTGCCCAAGTTTCCTCTGCCTGGAACATTCTCCCCTGCTACCTCCACTTTTACCCAGCTTAATTCCATTAGTTGTTGAATGTCTGTTTCCTCTCATTTGGGTATAAGCTCCATGAGATCAAGACATTGGCTACCTTTAGTCACGGCTGCATCCATCCCCCAGCCCAGTGCCTGGCCCACAGGATCTGTAAATCAGTGAATGAAGGCCTTGGCAGTGCCCCATGGCCAAGTCAAGCTCCTCATCCACAACTCCTTCTTCCCTTCAGCCTCTGGTGGGTCCTCACATGAGTCTCCCCAACATATTCAGATAATTCCAGGAATGGCCCAGATTGAGATATTTTCCTAGAAACAGTCCCTTCCCTGAAACCAACAGCCTTCCCATGGGTGTCCCTCACCTCTGTGGGAGAGGGGTCAGACTCTGTCAGGCTTGAGCTGAGACCATTCATTGTGTGCACATTCATCTCACTGAATCCTCACAAGAACCTGTGAGGGAGGAATTGCCACTCGTCTTTTATAAACTGAGCTTCAGAGGGGTTACCAGCTGAAAAGTGGCCAACCTGGGACTTGTGCTTGGCTCTACCAGGCACTGAAGTGAAGGCTCTTGACCTCACCAGAGAGGGGAAGGGGCTTGCCTACGGTCACACAGCATCAGCCTTAGGGCCAGGACTAGAATTTCTGTCTCTCAACTCCTGCCAGGCCAAGAGGAAGGTTTGGGCCAGAGGTGCAGCTCTTAACACACAAAAAATGTAAATAGGCACCAGGTTCAGCTGTGGCAGGAACTAGGAGAGGTGCTGAAGGAGATGGAAAAGAGCAGCGGCTGAGTCCAGAGTCCTGAGGACCAGTGGGGCGGGGTGGGGGGAGGCTTTAGGAGGAGGCAGAGGAGGCCACGAAGGGCCCACAGATGCCAACTTTGTGGTGGTCTGGAGAGCCTATCTCTCTCAGCAGCTTTGGCTTTCTTGAGAGGAACCAGCTGCCCCGGCAGGGAGGCAGGAAGGCTGGCTTGTTGTCTGTCAGCTCCTATTCCTTCTAGATCACTGAACCCCTGGCCCCTCCCAGGGCTGCCTTCTGCTCAGAACAGCCAGGGGCCTAGGCTCTGGGGCCATGAAAGGACAAGAATGCTCTGAGCTGGATCTGGGGTACTCTTCAGGACCCACACATCCTTCAGATCCTCCACATTCTCTCCTTTTGCCAGCCCCACCCATGTGGAGGGGAGAGATTACTATAGTCGGTAGTTGGGGAGTCAGGGCATCTGTATTCCAGTCTGACTGGCTGCATGAACTCCAATAAGACTTCCCCTCTCCAGGCCTCAATTTCCCCATCTGTAAAATTAGGCAGGGAAATGTCCTTGGGAAAACAGCCTCTTGATTGTGAATGGCAGTTCTTCTGATTTTTGCTCTTCTCTTCAGGGAGCTTTTTTCTCAGCAGTCCAGAAAGCAGCACAGAATAGAGTGAGAACTTTTGCTGTGGTCAGGAATACTGGCCAGGGCCTCATCTTGATTTCCCAAGATGAGTGATTTGAATTTTACTTCATCTGGAGCATCCCAGAACAACAACCAAATGGTTTCATTAGCTGTGCTGAGGAAGAGGATGTTTGTGAAAAGCTTCTGTGGAAAGGTTTCTACGTTCACAAGGCAGCAACATGGCCGAGGGGATGGATTACAGATTTGGGAATGGCCAAAACAGGTCCCGATCTTGCAGTTCTGCCACTCACCAGCTGTAGTGCTTGTGCTGTGTTGCCTAACATCTCTGCATCTCGGTTTTGTCTTCAGGAGATGTAGGGCTAGTGACACAGACTTGATAGGGTGCTTGGGGTGATTCCAGTGGAGGTGCACATAGGGAGCCCAGCCTGCGGTTTGGCCCAGAGGAGTCACTGTGAGCTCTCATAGCCGCTTCCTCTTACCAGGACTTCCCAGCCCTCCTGGGGGAGCAGGGGAAGGAGCAAAGTTTCCAGTTGCAGTCTGGCCTACAGCCCGGCTGTCCTGGCCCCGCCTCCTTGGTTCCTCCTTCTAGGGAAGGGCTGGGGAGGAGGGTTTGGTGACTCGGTGGAGGCACCGCCCGCCCGGGCCAGGGGGCCTGCCTGCGGGAAAGGTTCAGACTCATGGAGCCCCCCGGGAGGAGTAGCAGGTAGGAATCTGGCACCCCAACCCCTGCAGCCTGACCCCCTCCCTTCCTGCTCAGGCCTGGACCTAGTCCCTGGGCTGCTGATTCAGCAGCCTCCTGGCTTCCTGGTTCCTGGCTCCCCTCTTGGACTCTAGGAGGGCCTTTGGCTTGGAGGAGGGAGCCAGCTGGAGTGGGTAAGCCCTTGGACATCAGCGTGCCCAAAACCGTTAAGACCCTGGAGCCCTGAGTAGCGCAGTCCGTGGCCTGGGAGAGTTGTGATTGGTGGCTGTCCTGGGGTGCAGTGTGGCCCAGCACTGCAGGACTCCAGATAGCCACAGAGATTCACTGATACCAACATTCCCGTAGCCTTAGGGTCTCTGAGTCTCAGGGTTAATGAAATAATGAGTCAAGGACTTAGGCTTGTGAGTGGCACATAGATGGCAGTTGAGAAACAGTCATTTTCATGATGATGGTGATTCAGAGTGTCTGATAAGAAGAGTCTCAGAATCCAAGATTCGGAAAGATTCTAAGATTTGGGTATCCTCACATTTGCAGAAAGTGAGATAGCGGGCAGCTGGCCTGTCCTGCAGCCACATCTTCAGGCCTTTATTTGGGCTCTTGAATGCTGGGCCCTGGCCAAAACCTCCCTTCAGAGGTTGTTGGGGGGCAGGGGCTGGCTGATCTGGAAGGACCTGCCCCACTACCAGCATCTGCCCTATGCTGGGTAGGGGAGGGAACAGGCCCTCAGCCTCACCACCCTGCCATCACTCCTCTCCCTTTCCATTCTCTGGACTTTAATCACGAGGAGCAGGAGGCAGAGGGGCCTTTGGACCCTGCACTAGGGGTGGGTACACAGCGCTGGGGGGCAAAACGTGGGCCCTCTCCTGGGGTGGGGGTGCAGCACTGGCCTTGGAAGCAAAGACCTCTGCTCCTTGGAACTACCCTGTCCTCTGGCTAGCTGGGCTCCACCTGCCCACCTACCCCCTAGTCCCATCCTGTCACCAAGACCACTGAGACCTTGTCAGCTCTCCTCCTCCCTCCCCTCCCCTCCCCTCCCCTCCCCTCCCCTCCCCTCCCCTCCCCTCTCCTCTCCTCTCCTCTCCACTCGTCTTGCACTCTCTACCTCTCCCTGTCTTCTCTCTGTGTCCTTTGTCTGGCCCTTTCTCTGTCTTCCTCTTCCTCTGTTTTTCTCCAGTTCTGTCTCACCTTTTCCTTGTCTCTTTCAGTTTCTGGCTGTCTCTCTTCCCCTCCCCCTACAGTGTTTCTACCACCCACCTGGCCTGGGCTCTTCCCCCTCTTTTGACCCAGAGCTTTGCCTCTCTCCATCCCTCCCTCCCTTATTGTGAGGAATATTCTATAAAGGGGAGCTCCCCCCTACATCTTTTGCCTTTCTCTTTCATCCCTCACTTCCCCCATCACTCTTCCCTACTCGTGTGGCGTCTGGTGTGAGGAGGGCTCCCTTCCCCCTTCCCTGCTGTGGTGTGCCAGTGTCTCCGTGGCCAAGGTCCCCATGGAGTCACCTGGAACACAGGAGGCCCAGCCCAGCTCTTTTGTCTCTGCTGCCCCCTGTTGTCATTGTGTTCTGTTTGTGGTTCGAGTGCCGTCCTCTCTTTCTTGACTTTGTGGTTTTTTCTTTTTTTCTTCCTTCCTTCCTTCCTTCCTTCCTTCCTTCCTTCCTTCCTTCCTTCCTTCCTTCCTTCCCTCCTTCCTTCCCTCTTTCCTTCCTGCCCTCCCTCTCTCCTTTTCCTCCCTCCTTCTTGCCTCCCTACCTCCCAACCCCCCTCTTCCATTCCCTGTCCTCCACCTGTCCCGCACCGCCCCTTCCTCTTACTCTTCCCTTCCCCCTACTCACTCTCACATCCTTGTCCCCATCCCCCACCCTGCCTCTCCCCTCCCTCCCTGTCTCTCTCTCTCTGTATCTCTTTCTCTCTCTGTCTCTCACTGTCTCTCAGGTCCACAGCGTCTCATACTCTACACCAGTATTGCTGTCCTACTCAGGTCCTTGACTCCATGAAGCTTCCCCCCTCAGGCAGGCTGGCAGAGAGCAGGTAAGAGCTAGACCCACCCCTCCCCCAATCCTTCACCCATCCAGACAAATGTGCGATATCATTGCCAGACCCTCTCCCCATCTCCCTCTAGCCCCTGGAGTGACTGTGGAATGGGTGTCTGAGCATGTGAGGAGAATGATTGGGGGACCAGGTCAGGAAACCAAAGAGGACTTTCAGAACCTGTTCATAATTGGTCCTTCCTTTAAAATTCTTCCCTAGATACCTGTTGCCAAAAGCAGGAGTGGTTGGCCCTAGAATATGTATGTTTGAACTGTTTTAAAGGATGAGTAAGAGTTTGCCAGTTGGATAGGATGGGGAAGGGCGTTAAGTGTGAGGAAAAATCTGCTCACACCTTTGCAAAACAACGTTATTGCCAGGTTAATTGGAAAACACGTTTTACATTTTCTAACTATAATGCAATAAAATGAAATATTAATATCAGTGGCAAAAAGACTAGGTCCATTTGAAAGTTTAAAAATCCTAATCCTAAAGAGGAAATAAGAATGGAATTTATGGACTGTTTAGAATAACTGCTGAGGACAACACTACATATAAAAACCTATGGTATACAACCATGGAGGTCCCAGAAGAAAATGTGTAGTCTTAAATGCTTCTATTAGAGACAAGACAGTTCAAATTAAATGAACTAATTATTCCATTCAAGAATGTAGAAAAAGAACAACCAAAAGAAAGTAGAATAAAGTAATTACTGTAGATAAAACCAGAAATTAATAAAATAGAAAACAAAAGATTTCATGAACTAAGAGGTGGTCTTTCAAAAGACCAGTAACCAGGACAGACCATTCTCAGGCAGATATGTCTGAAAAAAAAAGCAAGAAAACATAAGTAAAATAAAGTGTGACAAAAGGATTTAACTATAGAATCTGAGGAGACAAAAAAAGTAATAAGAAAATACTTTGTGTAATTTTATGCCAATAGAATCTAGATGAAATGGGTGGTTTTCTAGGAAAATATAAATTACCAAATGACTTAAGGAGTGGCAGAATATAACAGTATAGAATAAATTTAAAACATGGACCAAGTGTTCTCCTCAGAGACAGTACCAGGCCCATTTGGTATTATGGAAGTTCTATTGAATCTTGAAAGATCAGATGACAGGAAAAGATCAACAGCTTCCTAGTTCATGCCATAAGGTTATTATAACTGGACAGGCTTAGCCCAAAAGTAAAAAAAGAGGAAAACTATAGCCTAATCTCACGTATTAATAGAGTAACAAATATTTTAGTTATCAAACTGAACTCGTCAGTGTATTAAAAAAATGTGTCATGACAAATGAAGCTTTGTTCCAGTAGTGCAGGGATTGTTCAACATTAGGAAAGATGTCATTGTAATTAATTACATTAATACATTAAACAGAAGAGATCCTACAACTACGTTCATAAATGCTGCAAAAAATCATCTGATAAAATTACACATTCATTCTTAATTTAAAAAGTCTTAGTGAGTGTCTTGCTGCGCTGGGGTAATCTGTTACACAGTAAGAGATAACTAGTACAGTAAGCAAGGAATCAATGCAAACTGCCTTAACTTGCTAAAGACTTTTTGTCAGAAACCAAAAACAATAATCAAATGTAACAGGGAACTACTAGATAAATTTCCATTAAATTCAGGAACAAATAACATGACTGCTATCACTGTCATTAACCATTGTTTTTCTGGAAGTTTAACCCATGGGATTAAAAAAAGACATAAGCCTTGGCTGGTGTGGCTCAGTGGATTGAGCATGGGCCGGGGCACACCACAGGGTTGCTGGTTCGATTCCCAGTCAGGACACATGCCTGGATTGCAGTCCAGGTTCCCACTAGGGGGCGCATAAGAGGCAACCACACATTGATGTTTCTCTCCTTCTCTTCCTCCCTTCCCCCATCTAAAAATAAAATAAATAAAATCTTTAAAAAAAGAAATAAGTGGTATAAATATTGGAAAGAAAGAGTTAGCATGATTTGAAGATGATATGGGTGTCTAGTTAGATAATCAAACAGAATAAAATAAAAAATTATTAGAATAAGAAAATTCAGTGAGATGGGTAGATACAAAATAAGTAAACACCTAAAGTATTAGCTTCTCTGAATACTAGCAATAGCTAATTAGAAGACACGACACCATACATAAAAATATTTCATTCACAATAGCAAAAAAATAAAATTCCTAGGAATTTACAAGAAATGTAGAATAATTTTCTATAGATAACTATAAAATTTCATCAAAGGCTATAAGGAGATTTGAATGAATCAAGAGTCCTATCCTATTCCTGGATGGGGAGATTCAACATGGTAAAAATGACATTTTCCACCTAATTTGGTCAAAAGGTTCAATGTATTGCTCATTAAATTTTCAGTGATATTTTCTTTGAGAATTGAGCAATTGGATTTTAAAGTTCATTTGGAAGAGTAAATGCCCATCAATTACTAAGAAAGTTTTTTAAAAGAACAGTGAGGGGGTCTTGCCCTATTACATACAAAAACTTATCATCAAACTGCAGTCATTAAAAATATTTTATCATCACAGAAATAGAAGAATACATAAATGAAACAGTAAAGAGTTTAGAAACAAATCCATATATTCATATAGGAATTGAATTTATGATAAAGAACACATTTCAAATCAGTGGGGAGTCAATAAATGGGATGGGACTATTGGCTACTACTTGGGGGAAAATTAGGTTAAACCCTTAACCTCATACATAAACAAATACAAAAAATAAAGATGCACGAGTACCAAAAGAAAGTCCGGAATATTTTTTATAATATTAGGGTAAGAAGCTTTTCTGAACATGACTTAAAAATGCATAAGCCATCAAGTGAAGAGCAATAATTTTGACTATATTGAATTTAAGAACTTCTTTGTGGAGAAAGATACTATACACAAAGTTAAAACACAACCAATAGGCTAAGAGAATGTATTTGCTACACAGATATCAGGCAAAAGTTAATATCTCTGTCTGTAGCTATGTGGTCTCCTAGAAATCAACAAGAAAAAGTCATGCAACCCCTTTAAAATAGAGAAGATACATGATTTGGCAACTCAGGGAAGAAATAGACAACTAGTTAATGAATGGGAAAGGATGCTCAAGCTTACTAATAGCTAAAGAAATGTGTTTAAAACAACAATGAAGTATTGGTTTTAAAGTGCCAAAATCTAAACTATTGAAAGTGTTGTAAGGAAACAGAATCCCTCACTTACCTTGACTGGAGTGCAAATTGGTACCATTTTTTTAAGAAAATAGGACAATTTGTTAGTTGCCACCAGAGTCTTAAATATCATATGCTTCCAAGCTGGGAACCATGTCTGGAAGCTAGATTTCTCCACAGCTTTACTACTAGATGCACCCCAGTTTGGCCAGCAGAAGCCTTTCCTGAAATACCTCAATTCCAATCACAAATATAAATCATACTGTGCAACTCTTTATCATAGGCCCTTGTAGGATAGCATTCTCAGCCGACTCTTAATGAAAAGGTTGCATGCCGTATGCCTCTCAAAATAAAAACGGGATTATATAAGTAGAAATACTCTTTAGTTTTAACCAGTTTATAAAAACATTAAAGCAATAGAAATAACTTATCTACATTTTAAACAAAATGTATATTCCTCTGGCCCAGCAGTTCATTTTTTAGGAACCTGTCCTTTAAAGCTACTTGCAGACATATGCAAATATACTCATCCTAGCATTGTTTGTAGTAGTGAAAAATTAAAGCAACCTAAATGTCCATTGGAACTGCTTTTCCTTCATGATCCATCATACTATGGATTACTCTGCAGCAGATGAAAAGTAAAAGGCTTATCTCCACATATTGGCATGGAAGGACCTACAAGACTTATTGATACATGAAAAAAGCAAGTTGCAAAACAGGGCTTATGATATGAGCCCATTCATGTAAGGAAAACAAAACCCCAAAACAACAATGACAACAGGTTTTTCATACCCTGTCACAATTTCAAAAGTACTGGCCCTTTTATTTCCCTCCTCCTTTATGTCTTTTTCCTGTATCCAGTGTTTAGATTTTAATAACTAGCTCAAAGGCCACCCCATTCATTTAGCAAGCATTTGTCCTTCCTGCTCTCTGTTAGGCTTTCAATTGAACCTTGAGTGGGATATGGGAATGAAGTGTATCTGGTTCTACCATTAGGAAGCTTACGTTTAGAAGGGAGAGAGACACATAGACAATGACAGCATAGTGTGGTTTGGATTGAGATACAAGTAGGCTCAGAGGGCTGCCAGAGAAGGTGCACCTAACGCTATCTGTCCACCTACAGGAGGGGATGTGTGTATTGAGTGTTGAAAGAGTAATAGCTTTCCTTCTTCCCCCAGCCCTGCCAGAAACGGTTGCCCACGTTTGGCTCTTCCAAGTGGGATGACCTAATGGGGGGGGGGGCGGGGAATGGTTGAGTCAGTACTTTTATTCAAGTCCAAGTTTGGCCTCTTGCTAACTCTATGACTTTAGACAAGCCATTTAACCTCTGAGCCTCTGTTTCCTCATCTGTGTAATGAGAACAATGCCTACTTACCTCTCAGGGCTGATTTTAGGATTGGAAACAATATATGTAAAACTCCTGGGTGGCTATCAACTCTTGAAGGGCAGGGACTATCCATGTTTTATTTTCCTCATGGCCAAATGCATAGCATCAGATTAGCTTGGATCTAAAAGCTGTACATGTCTGGGGATGGTTCTGGAGAAGAGAATGGGCCTGACCATGGCGGGGCTTTGGGATGAGGAGTCTGAGAGTAGTACATGGGAATGGAGGGGATTGCAGCAAAAGAAGGGAGAGCCAGGTGCCTAGCCTTGTGTGAAGGTGACATAGGAGCGGAAGTCAAAGTAGGTGGCTTTTGGAAATGGAGCCCAGGCAGGGCATTCTGGCCTTGGTTCTTGGTCCTGTTTATTCGTTGATGCCATCTCTGAATCCCACAGTCCAGGGCAGGGAACCATGGTGGACCAATACTTGCACTGGTGCCAAAACATCTCGATTTCAGTCCCAACCCTGTTACTCACTAGCTGAGTGACCTTATACAACTCACTTCACACCTCTGCGCCTAGCTCTTTCTCTGTGAAAAAAAAAATACACAATACCATCAGCATCATGGAGCTTGTTTATAGAAGAGTAGATGAGGTCATAAGTAGAATTCACCTTGCTGAGTGCCTGGCACACAATGGGTGCTAAAAAAAAAAAAGCATAGCAGTTATTAGTATTCACTTCAGTAGACACATGGCATTCTGCTGTGGCCCCAGCTTATGCTGAGTAATGGTTCTTGCTTTTCACAAGTTCCCAGTCAGTAGGGGAGACTGTGAAGGGCTATAACAAAGGAGAGAACAGGGGGCTGTGGAAGCCCAAAGGAAGGGATCTGGCCCCATCTAGGTCTGATGCAGCTCAACTTAGCCTAAGTGCTGAGCCTTAGGGGATGAGTAAGCGTTAGCCAGGGACGGAAGGGTAAAGTGTGGAAGAACATTCCAGGCAGAAGGAACAGCATATGCAAAAGAACCTGGATGTTATTGGGTAGGGCCAGGTTCTTAACCTGGGCTGTATGGGTCCCAGCTGGGCTTTGTGGCCCATGAACCTCCTGAAATGGAATGAAAAATGTTAGCCCTGGCTGGCATAGCTCAGTGGATTGAGTTCAGGCTGCAAACCAAAGTGTCGCAGGTTTGATTCCCAGTCAGGGTACATGCCTGGGTTGCAGACCATGACCCCTAGCAAGTGCACATTGATGTTTCTCTCTCTCTCTATCTCCCTCCCTTCCCTCTCTGAAAATAAATAAATAAAATCTTTAAAAAAAGAAAAAAAAAGAAAAATGTTGTGTGGGTATAGGTGCGTGTATTTTTTTTTTGTCAGGAAGATGGTTAATGACTGTCATTAAATGCATGAAAGGTTTGTGTTTCTTGGAAAAGGTTAAGGACCAGTATTTCTGGTGAAGAACTGTCATGTGAATGGTTTCTAAATAAAAAAGATGTTGAGTAAAATTCATGATTTAGAAACATCATATTAGCAGTATAAAAAGTGGATTCTATGCACAGAAGTCAGCGGGAAGGCCCAAACTGGAGTGTTAGAATAAAGTAACGGCTTCGAACTTGGCTGCCATTGTGCTACTCCAGTGGGAAGCACTCACAGATAAGTGTTTCAGCTTCAAATTAGGAACTCTAAATCCTTTGAGAGCTGTTAATGAGATAGACCCAATAGAAGGTGAGAGAAAAGGAGGAGGCAAGGATGTGTCAGTGTCAGCAGACATCCGGGGGGCCATGAGTCCAAGGTAATCATGCAGAAGCAAAAGGGTACTTCTATTAGTGCTCACCCAGTACCCAAAGTCTTTGGTCCCCAACATAATTACTACCTTCTATTCTACTCCTGATACTTGGAGATCCCAAGGGACATTGCAGACAGTTATTTCTCTATGGATTTTGGACAGGAATTACTTCTGCTTTGTGAGTTTTCTGCAGAAAGTAGTGTTTGAGCTGGTCATTTGAAGTCCATAAAGATTCTGAGAGATAGAGGTAGGAGAGGATGCTCTGAGAGTGTAAACAAAGGCCTGGAGGTGAGAAATGGTGAAATGAAGCATTGGACTGCGCGATTAGACGTGCCTTAAACAGCTGTCTGGGGAGTTCAGGCTTCTTGTTTGTGGTAGGCCGCTGGAGAGCCGCGAGCACTTCTGAGTAGGGAAAATGATATGATCAAATTAGCACTTTAGAATGAAGGGAAACTAGGGAGGAAGCTGTTGTAGTAATCAGAGAGAAAGAGAGAGAGAGAGGCTAAAATAGTGGCCGTGGGGATGGAGCAGAGGAGATGGATTTGAGAGGTGACTGGGAGGAAGAGAAGACTGGAGTTAGAGACTAAAAAGGTAATGCGTGGGGGCTCAGCCTCTGCCTAGCATGGCTGGCAGCCACCTCCTTCACCTGTCTGTTACAGTTGTCCCTTCCCACCGTGCCGCAATTATGGGAAGGAGGAGAAGGGACATGCCATTTGCTTAGCCTCTGCCATGTGTCTGTCCCCTCTCCACAGGGCTGCAGTGGAGTGCGGAAGGCGATGAGGTCAAGGGTTTGCATAGGGGGTAACTAGTACATTCGGTGCCTGCCTGCCTGCCTGCCTGCCTGGAATGGCACATAGAAGGGGGGGGGGCTTGGAGGTCAAGGAAGGTACCGCTTACACTGGAGAAGGGCTACGGAACAGCACATACCCCAGCAGGAAGTCCAGGTCAAACGTAGGAGGACAGCCTCCCTGAGCAAGCAAGAGTGTCAGCTGTACCCGGCAATCTCAGCAGCAGCAAGTACCTGTGGAGGACTTCCAGGCGGAACTGAGGTGGGCTTTCTTAGCTAAGACAACAAGAGGTGGTTAAAGCAGTCTTGGAACATCCCAGGTAGCTGATTCCAAGAAAAAAAACAAACAGTGTATATGAATCAGCTGACAGAGTAATAAAGACTTTATCTATGATTTTAAAAAAGATAATGGGTAGGGGGTGGAGGTGACCGAGGGTGGAGTTCACAGTAAGTTGTAGTGTTCAGACCTAGCAATGTGTTCATTCCTTCAGCAAATATTCATTGAGTCCCAGGCACTGTGCTGTGGCTTCGGGACATAGCACTGAACCAAACCATTGCCTGTCGTGATAGATCTTACAGTGGGTAAGACAGATACTCAATAAATAAGCAACTAAATATGTAGACTGTTGCAACACCTGGGGAAAGAGCATCAGTGCAAAAGCCCTGAGGCAAGTGTGTGCTCATTATGTCTGAGGGACGTCAGAGAGGCCAGTATGATTGGAGAGTGAACAAGAGGCAAGAAGAGTAGAAAATGAAGTAGTAGGGGCCAGACGATGTATATATAGCCTCTGGGAGCAATTTACCAGGTAGAATTGGGGGGATTTGGTGACTGGAATCGCTAAGGGAACAGGGAGAATCTGGGGTGGCTCTAAGGCTTGTTCTGGGCTTGGGCGACTGGATGGTTGGTGGTGCCTTTCACTAAGGTGGGAAATGCAGGAGGATAGGTTTGCATTGGTTAGATGGTGAGTTAGAGGTTCCCATGAGCTCTGAAGTCCCTAAGGACCATCTCGGTGGAACTTCCTGCAAGCATTAGTTTTGGTGGGTCTGGGGACCCAGGAGAGAGGCCATGCTAGAGAGAGAGCTTCAGGGGTCCTCAGCATACCTCAGTTATGGAATGGAATGAGATCAGTGACAGTGTGGAATGAAAGAGGAGAGGACCAGAGCAGAACTGGGTAGGAGGTACTAACACATAAGGAATGGGGAGAGGAAGAGGAGCTGGGGGTGGACAGAGAAGTAGGAGGAGAGCCAGCAGGGAGTGGGCTCACTGAAGCAGAGGAAGGAAAGAGCCCTCTGTGCACGGGTGGGGGTGGGGCTTGTTTAGAGTGGCAAATGTTACAGTTGAGGAAGTAAGATGAGGGTGGAAGAGAGTCTATTGGTTTTAACCACTAGGAGGTCCTGGGTGACCTTACTGAGAGCAGTTTCCGTGGCTTGGTGGGCACACAAGGCAGATTGCAGTGGGTTGAAGAGCTTGTGGGAGGTACTGAAATGGAGATGGCCAGTGTAGACAAATTTCTCAAGAAGCTTAGCTGTGAAGAGGAGAGAGGGGCAGTGAGTGCTAGAGGGAGATGTGGGGGCAGATAGAGGGTTTTTTATTCCCATATGGAAGAGAGTTGAGCTTCTATAAATGTTGGTAGAAAGGAGGCACAGAGAGGGAGAGGTTGAAATACAGGAGGGAGAGGGGATGATTGCTCTGGAGGAGGTATCAGGGGTGGGCTCCAGAGCCCGGGTGGAGGGACTGGCCTTAAATAGCATAGGAAAAGAAAGCAGAGGTGGTGGTGGTAGTGGGGGAGGGAATACAAGGGCACTGAGGGTATGGTGAAAGGAATGCTTCAGGAAGGTTCAAAGCAATAAATGGAGATCCCTAACCAAGGGCATGGTTGCTGGAGCTAGGAGGAGGCAAAGAATACTTCTGGTTGGGAATCAGGGAGGACTTCCTGCAGGAAGCAACACTGGAGCTGGACCATGAAGTTCAGATGGGATTTCCATAGGTAAAGATCTGTGCAGAAGGAAGAAACAGAATTAGGAAAGTCCTAGAGGCTGGGCATACTGGTGGAATGATGAACAAGGTAGTTTGGTGAAGGCCGGGCATGAGTGAGCAGGATAACATTGATCCCATTGATGATGACAGTACTAACAACAGTTACCATGCACGAAGCACCAAACCTACCTGGTGGTAGGTGTATTACACACTTGAATTTATTCCCACTGAGCACTGCAGAAGAGGTATTTCCTCCTTTTGCAGATAAGGACAATAAGTCCTAGAGAGGTGAAGAAATGGAGCCCAGTTGATCCTGCTAGTAAGTGGTGGGGCTGACAATTCAAACTCAGGTCTGTCTGACTCTAAAGCTGGTGCTTCTTTCACCTGACAGGAAAGGCCAGGTGAAGCCATAATGTGGGGGAGCCTTGAATGCCAAATTGAGGAGTCTGAACTTTATCCAGGAAGCAATGGGGAGCCAAGGTGGGTGTCTGAGCAGAAGATACGTGGTCGAAGGTGGGCTTTAGGAAGGCTAATGTAGGCCAAAAGGGTAGGGAGAAGAAATCAGGAAGTGGCTGCAGTGTCAGAGTGAAGGGTAGCAGGGGCCTGGCCTGCATATGAGGGAAGTGAGCAGTGGGCCTGGAAGATTATTTGTTCCTCATGACAGCCTTGAGAGGTACAGAGTTTTCTTCTCCTTTTATAGATGAGGAATGGGAGACTCAGAAAAGGGGAGCTGCTTGCTCGGGACTTGAGCCCTGGTTCATGTGATTTGGTTGACTCAGGGGCTCTGTGGAACAATGTGTCAGAGGGAACTCTGAGTATGAGGAGGCTTGTGTGTGCATGCGTGTGTGTGTGCGTGTTTGTGTGCACATGTGTGTGTGCATGCTTGTCTGTCTGTGAGATGGACAGCAGTGCCTTCCCTTGCCTATCCTCTTTCCTTCCCACTTCTTCCTAATCCTCCACTTTCCTAGATTCCGTACCTACTGCCTCCCCCAAGCCCAGGGGTCCAGAAGTGGGGTGATAATGTTTCATTGGGTCTCCTCAGAAGATCAGGCTCATCACTCCAAGGCACCTGCCCCTCCTCCACCACCGCTCCCAGCTCTGCTGTCTGGCCATCCACCTCATGAAGCTATAGCGAAGCTCCAGTGACTGCCACATGCAGACTGGCCCTTGGTACCGCTGTGTGGTACCCTAGGGTACTGTGTATCTGCAGTGACTCCTCCCTGCCTCTGTGGCACTTCTGTGTGGGTGTAAGCGGCCACCTTGGGAATTAGATTCAGCTAATGAGCAGTGAACAATAACCACCACCGGGTTCCCATTGCTCTTATTTGCGAGGCACTTGACATATGTTCCAGTCCTTTCAACAATCCAGTGGGGTTGGCACATGAGCCCCATTTTTGCAGACGAGAAAACTGAGGCTTCAAGAGGGGTGATAATACACCTGGGAACACGGCCTGGAAGCACTGGTAGAGCTGGCATTGCAACCCAGGTCTGTTGTGGCATTGCATCCAAAGTTGTGGGCTTTCCACACTCCATTTCTAAGCATCTCCTATTTCCCCAACCCTGAGCCTTCAGGAAATATTATACAAATCTTTGTCCTTCAAGGGTATAGTGGATTTCTAGGGCTAGTGCCAAGTTCACCCAAAGACCCTGGTGGGATGAGTCTGAGACTTGGACCTTCAGGGACTCCAGATTTAAACCCTGATTCTGCACATACCATCCAGGTATGTGACTTAAGCAGGTTATCTACCCTCTCTGAGCTTCAATTCCCTCATCTCTAAAATGTTGCAGCATTGTTGCAAGTTGGGGGGGGGTGTTAAATGAGATGATATGTGCAAAGTGCCCTAGAGAGCAAGTTGCTACTATGTATTCAAATGAAGGTTGGGCCCCAGTCAGGTCAGAAGCGGAGTCTCTATACTCTGTGTAAGACCTGAAGACTGAGCCCAGCTTGGGTGTGTGTGGGGGGGGGAGCTGTCCTAGGAGGGAACCAGCCACAAGATCCTCTGGCCTAGACAATCCATCGCCCTGGCCTCCCCATTCTGACCCCCATCCTAGTCCCAACTCCCTGGTTCCAGCCCTTCACGTATCTCCCCTGCTCTGCAAACTAATGCCTCTGCCTCTCTCTGTCACCCACCGCCTGTGGCCTCTACCCTGCCCTTCCTGGTCCCAGGGAAGAGGAGGAGGAGGAGACTGAGGAAGAGGAAGAGGAAGACGCTCATCAGTTCTGCTGTCCGGCCTCCGAGTGCAGCAGTCCCTCCTCTCGGTAACTGAGAGGACAAGGGTCATTTTCTATGCAGAAGCAAAAGCCTTAACCAGTCCCCCATGCCCCCCTCCCCGCAATTCCCCATGGCACTCCATCCCTGCTTCAAGAACCAGATGGGCAAGCATCGTGCCCCTTCCTCCCCCACCTCCTTCTTCGAATTCCTACCCCTACTGCTGCCTCCCCTGGACTCCAGCCCCCAAATTATAAATGCTGGAGCCCTAGGTCTGACTCAAATGTGGGAGCAGCAAAGCTTGGAGCTTGGAACCTGGACCCTCCCGCAACTGCACCCCGCTTCCCAGGCACCCTGAAGCCTGCCACTCCTGGAGAGGTCTCCAAATAACATCCCAAGGACCTACCTCTGTCCTCTGTGAGCACAAACAGAGATGCAGGGTGCCTAGGGCTCGGAGGACCAGATGGGGCAGGACCCAGCCTGCCTAATTCCCCATCACTTGTTCCCTTGCTGTGGCCATTGCTGCCATCTCTCCCACTGCTTGAAGGCCTTGTCCCATGCCCCCTGCCACTCCCATAATGCTCTGTAAATATGATCAGGAGGAAAAGGCCTTTCAGAGTGCGTGCTGCTGTGTACAAAGGAATTTCCATCAATAAAAGCTGATCTCTTCTCTCTGTCTGATGTATGTTCCACCCCACCCCTGCTTCCCTCCCCCTGTCTTCTCCAGGGCCTTACCTGCTCTCCTATCCAGGGCTGGGAACAGGGTCTGGGAGAGAGAGTAGGGTTTAATTTGTGGTGGTGTTAACACCCAAAAGGCACCCAGTAAGTGAAGGAATGGTGTGGCATTCTCACCACGAGCAAGCCTGTCACCTTCTACAGCCTGTCAGCCTAAGGAAGTGTGAGCTGGCCAACTTGGACATGTCACTTGGCCTCTCCTCTACCTAGTTCCCCCATGTGTGACAGGAGGCGGGAGGCCTGCTCAAAGGATCTCCAAAGGCTTCTCCAGCTCTGACATTCTGTCAGTATGAGATGCTACAATTTTAAGAAGTTATGGATTTAAGATATGATTCAGTGATATATTCCACGCAGTCCTGTGGTTTCTGTTTCCAGAGTAATTTTGGATTTTCCAATACTGTGGTTTTAAGATTCCATGGTTCTACCATTTCAGAAAAAAATTCTGATGGTGTGATTTAATCTTCTGAGATATTAAGTCTTTGATTCTCTACTTTCAAGATTCTGATTCTGCAGTTTTAGGGATATCTGAATCTGAGGGGAAGCCATTTCTTCCACCCCAGATGCAATGACCCTGAATGTTTCCTGCACCTGCCAGAAGCTGGTTCTAAGAATCCCTGGAGGCTGTCGGTAGGAGGATGAAAGGTGCCCTTTAAGGGCTGTGGAACCCACATCTTGTATCATGTGTCTGTGTTAGCAGCAAAGCCAGGAGACCCCCTAAGTGGGCTCGGATCCAACTTTCCCTTTCTAAGCCTTTGGCATTAGACGGATCTGGGTTTGCCTCTGGTTCTGCCACTTATTCTCTGTGTAAACTGGAGCAAGGATTTCCTTCTCTTTGTGCTTGATTGTGCTTCCCATCACAGTGAGAATACATTTACCTCTCTGGGTTGTTACGAAGAATAGCAAGAAAACACAAGGAGCCCAGCATAGGGTCTGGTGTGTGGTTGGGTGAGTGCACAGTGATCGTGGCTCTTGTTCTGATTAAGGCCCACGTGACAGTCCCTCCTCCCCTTTCTTTCCTCCTTCCCTTCTGTATCTTCATTACGTTGATCCCATCGTTTTTCCAGAGGCTCACCTCATTCCCTCCCTCATTACTTCACTCAGTGACTCAACTTATCTATTCATTTACTCATTCAAACTCTCATTTATTTCTTCCTTTCCTCCCTGCCTCGCTTCTTCTCTCCCTTATTTACTCTTCCAGAAGGCACTGTGTGCAAGGCTTCAAGCTAAGTACTGTGAGGGATCAAAATTAAGACTGGCTGTGTTCGCCATAAGTCCTCTATCTCTCAGGGGAGATGAGAAATCCCTTGGGAAAGTAGGCAGGTTGTGAAGCGTTGAAATGATTAAGCAGATATGGCTTTAGTAATGAGCAAAATATGTTCTTGACCCAAAGAGGAGGGAGATAACAAGGTGGGCTGGGGAGTGGTATCCAAGAGGGCTTACTGGAAGAGAAGGGGCAAGAGTGGAAGGTTGGGAAGGGTTTGAATAGGCATTGAGAGGTGAGAAGTCAGTATAGGAGAGAGACAGAATGGACAAAAACCTGGTGGAGAGTTCTAGGGTCCTGTTGGGCAATGGTGCGTAGATGGCTCTGTTTGGTTCTCCTGGGCATTGGGTCTAGGTGACCTGTGTCTGAGGAGTAGGAGAACATTCTACTCTTCATTTGATTGGAGATAGAAGGAAGTAGAGGGGCAAGGGTCCATCTAAATGAAGGGACAAGGCAAGTCACGGTCAGATGGCCATCATGGGAGCTGTGGCGTAGACTCCTGTGTAGGCAACTGAATTGACTGAGGGCCTGTGCTGTGGAAAGGGGGGGTTCTATCAGCTGTGAGGGAAACTCGTGTGCCTGTGCATACATGTGCATGTCTTTGTGTGAGCCTGGCAGGTGTATAACAGAAATGAGAGACTGTGCACTGCTATATATCTGAGGGAATATGATTATGTGAGGCTGGGTGTGAGGAATTCTGAATGGGTGAGGCCGATTGTATGAGGTGGTGACTTTATGTACCTGGTGGAGATAATCACAAGACTGTGTGTGGGTGGCTTTTGCGCATATGGGACTGTGGCTTCTAGAGTGATAGTTGTCTCACAAGATGGTCACACAGACACACATGAAAACTACCTGTGCTCTTATGCTACCAAGGTGGCTGCTGAGCACTTGCAGTGTGCTGGGCCTGGGCCTGGGCCTGGGCCTGGAACTGGAAGAGCCAGAGAGATGAATCACACCAGCCACTGCCCTTGGGAAACAGGAAGAGGATGGGGAATGGACACTTCAGTAGATAATCACAAGCTGGCTGGAGATGAGGACCACCTGTGACAGGAGTGTGCATAGTGAGGAGTAGCTGACCCTGTCAGGTTGTGAGTCAAAACCAACTTCCCAGGAGGGTTTGCCTGCCCCACATGCTGCAAGATGCAGATGAGCTTCCCTAGACCGGTGGAGTCTACTGGTGAAGGGGAGAGAAAGAGCATCCTGCACAAAAGAAGCCAAGGATGAGCCTGAGCCCAGGCATGGCAGTGTGGATCAGCTCGCCATATCCTAGGAAGTACAAGTAGCCTGCTATTGCTCTTGTCTAGGAACTTAAAGGTTGGGGAGGAGGAGGCTGGACAGATTCAGCTAAAAAGCTAAAAGGGGTGCACTGGCCTGTAAGGTAGGGGACTTGGGTTCTCATCCTGTGCGACCCTGGGCAAATCACTTTGACTATTGGCACCTCGTTTTGGTGCCAATAGTCAACCCTCCCAAATTGGGAGGGTTGGGGGGATTCAGAAAGTCCATACTAGTTCTGTGGATCTTGTACCCTCAGCCTCCCAAACCCATGGGCCATTGCTCTTGCACCAGGCACTTCTGCCTTCTCACCTCAGGCTTTCCTCCTGGGTACCTTCCTCACTCACACAGTCCACAAATATTCACCCAGTCTCTGGCCCTCTGCATGCCCCTGTGGGAAGATGTGGGGAGCTGGAGAATGTAGGGACTCCATTTTGGAGGGGCCGTTCAGTGTGGGGTGGTAAGAGCAGGAACCTTGGTATGACTTTTGGCTCCACCACTGCTGGTCACCGAGACTGTGGGCAAGCTATTTCATCTCTCAGCACCTCAGTTTCCTCATCTGTGTTACCGCCCTCAGGAGAACCACCCAGACCTTGCAGGGTTGCTAGGCCTAGAGAAAAGCAGGTACTTGGTAAATGGCAACTATTATTTTTACAACTGCAAAGAAGCAGAGCTAGGATTCAAACCCAGGTCTGTGTGCTTGCCAGACTGTGTTTGCCCGCTGTCTGCCCAGCCAGTCCTTTGATGGCTTCCTTCTGCCCTGCCAGCCCCGGTGCCAAGCCAGGCTGACCTGAGGTTTGGAAGCCCTGTGGCACTGGGATTGGACACCAGGAACAGTTTGCAAAGGAGCTTTGGGGCAAGACGGAGGTGACTGGAGTCCTTTGGCCCCTGGCTGGGTCCCATCTCCTTGTCCAGTCTTCTTCCAGCCTCATCTAGGTGTGCTGATCTCATCTTGTTTTCTTGTCTCTCACTTCCGGTCCCCCCCTTGCAGCCCAAGTTGTCATGGGGATAGTCCTCAGCATCCCTGGCTTCCTCTTGCCCTCATCTTATGGTATCTATAGCAACAGCCCCCACTCATTTCCATGGCAACTGCATCCTCATCCCATCCCCTGCTGGCTGCCTGGCTCTGGGCAGTGCCAATAAAGGGAAAGAGGGAGAGAGACCTCCCATTAGGAAAAGCAGCTGGGGAGGGTTGGTGTCTCTGCCATGAGCATGCTACCACAGATCCAGACAGAACATCCTGCCCTGCCTCTCCCCATCTTAGTGCCTTGACTCACAAGGTCCTTTACTCCTCATCTCTATCAACTGCTCTTAGCCAAGGCCCCATTCAATAGCTTTCTCCCCCAGGATGCCTTCAGGCAATAGGGGAACTAGCAGGGCTCTGGGCTTCCAGTCCCTGTTCTGCCTCTTGCTGAGACCTTTGGCAGTCAGTTCCCCCCTTCAGAGCCTTTCTCCTTACCTGCAGTGTAGGAATCCTAATTCTTCCTTCACATTTGCCATGCAAGTTAAATAATGTGCAGAAAATGCCTGACACAGGGAAGGTGCACTGTACATGCGAGTTTATTTTTATTCTGCTCAGCCACCCCCAAGCAGAAGGAATCTCTCTCCTGAGCTCCCCCAACACTTCCTCTGTTCCCCAGCCCTGAGAACTTTCAGCTTTGTACTGTGGTTATTTGTGACACATGGTTTATTTCCCCCAACGCAGAGGACACTCTCAGTTTCCCCTGCAGAATATAGCCCAGTAGGGAGTGCACATCTGTGTGTGTGTGTGTGTGTGTGTGTGTGTGTGTGAGAGAGAGAGAGAGAGAGAGAGAGAGAGAGAGAGAGAGAGATTGATTGATTATGATCAGCATGTCCCTGAGTGTTTTGGGGGCTGTGAGTTAAGGCATTTCACGCCCCCAAGTCTCAGTGTTGGGAGCATTGCCATCAAGCACTGTCCTTTTTGCCAGGCCCTCTAGAGGGAGCCTGAGTTGACAGCCTGACTTCCCTGCCGCTATTCCCTTTGCAACCAAAACTGTGCGTCAAGCTCCCTAGGGTGGAATTGCCAAAGAATGGAGAGCCAGGGGGCAGCACCGAGCCAGAAGTGGAGAGAGTCAGTGAGAAGTTCTGAAAAGACATTTTAGACCCTGGATTTGCATCCTGACTTTCGTACTTAACAGCTGTGTGACCTTGAGCCAGTTTACATGATCTCTTTGAGCTTTAGTGTCCTCATCTAGAAAGTGGTGCCAATGGTGACTTCCTCAGTAAGTTGCAGGCTTCAGTGAACCAATTAGTGCCCTTGCCTTAAGGATCGAGCTGGCTAGAGGGCCCTATGGCAGCACAAAGAAGGACCTGTAAACCAATCTGTGTGAAAGGGGAAGGCAGGCATGGAAGGGCACACCTCAGCTAAATGTTGAAGGGTGAGCAGGAGGTTGCCAGGCCAGGGTATTGGGGCAGAGGGTATATGAGGCAGGTTAGGAGAGCCATCCATGGCTGTGGTGAGGAAGCCGGAGGTTATCCCATGAATGATAATTCCTGAAATACCTGTTGGATCATGATCGTGTCCCTCCTCTGCTCATCTCAGAGCAAAAACCAGTCTTTATCATGGGCTCAGTACTCTTCATGATTTGGCCCCTTGTTACTCCTCTGATCTTATTTCATATCACTTTCCTTCCTGTCACTCTGCTCCAGCTAAACCGGAGCAGAGGAGTAACTGTTCCTCAATCATGCCAGGCATAGTTCTACCTCAGGGGCTTTGCACTAACTCTCCCTGCTCCCTCACCCCCACCATCTGCACTGTTCTTGCTTCAGATAACCACACAGCTCAGTTTCACTTCCATCAGGGCTCTGCTTATATGCCATTTCTTCAAAAAGACCTTCCCTGTCCACCACATCTAACACAGCACTTTTTATTATTGTGCTGTAGTTTCCTTCCTAGCACTTTACCGCTACCTGCAACGATAGTGTATATTTATAGTCTGCTTCTCCCACTAGAATGTCATCTCCCTGAGGGAAAAAATCTTATGCATCTTGTTCACCATTAAATTTGCAGCACCCAGCACTGTGCTTGGCACAGTGAAAGTGCTCAATCGTTGTTTGCTGGATGAGTCATGGGGCGCTCTGGAAGGGTTTTAGTGGGAGAGCAAGAGTCAGATTTGTACTTCAGAAAGCGCTCTCTCTCTCTCTCTCTCTCTCTCTGACCATAGGATGGAGAACGGATTGGGTGCTGTGGTCAGAATTTAGGTGAGAGGACTTGTGTCTCCTCTCACCTAATAAGCCCACCAGAGCTCATTCACTGATTTCCTTACTCTGGGAGTTTTTTATTGAGCACCTACTCTGCTCCAGGCCTTGAGCTCTGTGTTCATTAGGAGATTCCCAAATTGTCTTCTTGTGCTGGGATTCTGGGAGTCATGACCACAAATAGCGGTCACGCTTTGCCAAAGCTAACCTGCACCATAAAAAGAAGGACAGGCATGCTGTGTAGGGGAGCTCAGAACAGGATCAGGCATCATTTCTGGTTGGAAGCAGGCTTCAGAACAGCTTCTTAGTGGTGGCATATGACCCGTGGGGGATTTTTCACATTGCAGATGGCAGAGATGATAGGGACTGCATTCTAGGTGAAAGGTACTGTATGAGCAGCTTTGGAGGTGGAAAACAGAGGAATACTGGGAAGAAACAGGATCTGGGCCAGGCTGGAGGGAAGGGTGGATGGGGTGGGGGACCGGCAGCCAATGCTGCAGCATGGATTAATGTTTATGAGTGTGAACTCTGGAGTCAGATTGCCTGGATCTGGACCCTGGCTCCACTGTTAGTAGCTGCGTGTGTCACTTAACCTCTCTAGGCCTCAGTTTCTTTATGTGTAAAATGAAGATAAATAACAACACCTATCTCATAGTGTTGTTTTGAAGAGTAAGCATGTTATTATATGTGAAGTGGTAAAGGCAATGCATGAACATGCTACATGCTCTCTAGGCATTAGCAATTATTATCTTAGTCCTCAAATGCCACAGTAAGGAACTGGGGCTATCTCCTGTGGGCAGTGGGAGCTTTAGCTAGCTCATGAACAAAGGAGAAGGTTGATCAAAACTGAGCTGGAGCTGTGTAGTGGGAGAAAGAAGTTTGAGAGGTGCTGGGCAAAATTCTACGGCCCTCAGGGGGAGGAAAGAAGCATCTTAGATGCCTGTGGTAGGGACAAGGGGCTGGGCTGAGTCTGACTCCTGGAGGGCGACTGCACAGGCCCCGGAGGCCCAGGAGAAAAGACAATTTGGGGTAAAGAGCAGCCTTCCAGTTTGTTTTTGCCTGGCTTCTAATAATGTTGCAGACTAATGCTTGCGAGGATGGAAGATGAATAGTGGGCGGGAGCTCCCGCTAGGGAGAAGCAGAACTCCTCCCGAGCAGCCCAGGACTCAGCCTCACTGTTGCAGCTTCCCCACTGAGCCCAGCACCCCACCCAAATTGCTCTTCTGCAAGACTGGCAGGCCTGTTGCAGCTCCAGCTCCTGCACTGGTAGAGAGCTCCCCTGCACCCACCGCAGCTCTCCTCTGCCCTGCACCCTGGCCTTTGCTAAGTAAGGGCTGAAAAGTGGCCCCTTAATCCTTTCACCAAACAATAACTCCCTCCACCTGTTGCCTGCCCAAACCAGACCATTACCTGGGCCCAACCACACCCATTTCCCCCTATCCCACAACCCCCTCCAGGCCTCACCAGATATCCTCTTCTGAGTCCCTTCCCTGTCCACCCACCTCTGTGGCTCTGCACCATGCCCTCTGGGCTCAGGGCGTCTGAGCTCTGTCGCCACCTGGGTTCCCTGGCAGCCTGGTTGCCATGGCACCATGGGAGCGGGTCAGGTGGAACAACAGCTCTGGGTAACCAGGGGGGGCAAGGCCCAGTGCCCAGCTCCTGCCACTATTCAGCGTTGAGACCCCTGTCTCCCTTCCCCAGCTGAGCAGAGGAAGCCATGAGGAGAAAAAGGAAGCTGCCCCGCAGGGCAGCTCTTTACCTGTGAGGATGCTGGATGGGAGGCACCGCCCACTGTCGCTGAGCCCTGTGCCTTAGCAGCCAGGGAACCCTGGGAACTGGCCATGCCCAAGTCCAGGCATCTAAAGGCAGGGGTGGGGCTGCAGGGGGCAGGGTTGGACAGGGAGGGGAGAGCTTGGATGCCCAGGATGCCAGGAGTGGGCCTTGGGTGTGGGGAGAGGGCTGACCTGGAATTGTGCTGGGGATCGGGCAGGGAGGGAAACCACAGAACAGTTGTGTCGGGGACAGGGCCATGAGGGGATAGAGCTATAAGGGAAAAAGGTGTGGGGGAGGGACGGAGCTCTAAGGGAACTGGTCCCTGAAGGGAAGGAGGATTTGGAAATGGAACTATTAGGACAAGACTATTAGAAAAAGGGACTTATGGAGACATGATCAGAAAGAAACTAGTCTGGGGATAAGTCTGTGGTGGGATATGGCCATGAGGGGGCCAGGCAGTGAAGGGGGTGAATAGGACTGGGGCCAAGACTGAGAAGACCAAGCCTTAAAGGAAAGCAGTCTAGAGGATGAAGCTGTGAGGGGACGGGGTCTGTGAGGGGGGAGGGACACTTCAGGATGGAGCTGTGAGAGGATGGGGCTGATGTGGAATGAGGATAGCACTATGAAGGCAAGGGGGGCTGAAGGAAGGGACCATGAGGGTAGTGAGGAGACAGCTTGGGGGGTAGGACTCCTTTCTGGCATTTAATTGTTAGGGTCTTTGTGTCTGTGAAGAAGCCTCAGGAGGTGGGGTTGCCAGAAGGAATCTAATCCACATGCTCCGTCTGGCCCAGCAGACCTGTCCTTTGTTCCCACATCCTGGCTCATCTTATCTCATCCCCGCAGTGTGGAGGGTGATGCCCCAGGCAGTGACCTGAGCACAGCGGTTGATAGTCCTGGGAGCCAACCCCCATACCGGCTGAGCCAGCTGCCCCCCACCAGCAGCCACATGGGGGGCTCCCCTGCTGGGGTGGGCCTTCCTTGGGCTCAGCGGGCTCGCCTCCAGCCAGCCAGTGTTGCCCTGAGGAAGCAGGAGGAGGAGGAGATAAAGCGTTCCAAGGCCCTGTCGGACAGCTACGAACTCTCCACGGATCTGCAGGACAAGAAGGTACGGCAGACATGGCTCTGGCTGAGAATGAAAGTAGGAGTACAGGAATGAGAGAGCCACGGGAGGGATTGGGATGTGGCACTTGGGGGTGGTCTGCAGAGAGAGATAGTGAGACTGGAATGGGAGAAGACTGGCTCCAGGACCCTTCACCCTGCTGGGGATGCATTCACCACCTAGTCACCAAACCTTGATTCCCTCAGCAAGCACACTCCTTGAGCTCCATGTTGAGCACTGGAGATGTAAAAATGAATGAGCCCTGGACCCAGTTCTCAAAAATTTCAGTCTAAGGGGAGAAGCAAACACATAAGTTGACAATTTCAGAAGAGTGTGCTATAGTGTATTACATATAGCACACAAGATAGTGTTTGACTAAAGTGGGGGCACAAAATATTACGTATAGAAAAAAACTGGAAGGATATATACCACAATGTTAAATGTGGTTATGCCTAGGTGTTGGGACTTTAAGTGACCCAACCTTCCTTCCTTCCTTCCTTCCTTTCCGCTCTCCCCACTCCCAGTCGCCCTCCCTCTCCTCCCCTCTCTATCTCTTCCTCCTCCTTGCTCCCAGTTTTTCTTTCCTTCTTTCTCTCTTCTCCCTCCTCCTCCCTCCCTCCCTCCCTTCCTCCCCCGCCCTTCCTCCCTCCCCCTCCCTTCCTCCCTCCCTCCCTCCCCCTCCCTTCCTTCCTTCTTCCTGTCTCTTTCTTCCCCTCTCCCTCTCTCTCTCTCCCCCCCCCCCTCTCTCCCCACCTCTCTCTCCCCCTCACTCCCTCCCCCTCACTCCCTCCCTCCCTCCTCCCTTCCTTCCTTCCTTTGTCTCTCTCTTTCTCTCTTCCCCTCTCCCTCTCTCTCTCTCTCTCTCCCCCTCCCTCCCTCCCCCTCTCTCCTCCCTCCCTCCGCCCTTCTTTCTTTCCTTTTTTTGACTTCTCTATTTTGTCTAACTTTTTTTTGGAATACTATCTACTTCTTGTAAATAAAAAAAAAGAGAGAGAAACCACAGTCCCGTCCCATGTAACAAGTGCTATCTGAGACTAGAGTGAAAGACAATGCTCTGGGGGCAGCCTGGCGCATTCAGGCAGCTGTAGGCAGTTAGCTGCAAGGTGGCTGCGGTGTCCTTGAGGTCCAGGGAGATGAGGCTGTAGTGAATGTCTGACCTTGTTCCTGTCAAACCTCCCCTGCCAGGTGGAAATGCTGGAAAGGAAGTATGGGGGCTCCTTCCTGAGCCGCAGGGCTGCCAGGACCATCCAGACGGCCTTCCGCCAGTACCGCATGAACAAGAACTTTGAGCGGCTCCGCAGCTCAGCTTCAGAAAGCCGCATGTCCCGACGCATCATCCTTTCCAACATGAGGATGCAGTTCTCCTTTGAGGAGTATGAGAAGGCACAGAACCCCGCGTACTTCGAGGGCAAGCCTGCCTCGCTGGACGAGGGTGCCATGGCTGGTGCTCGGAGCCACCGGCTTGAACGGGGACTCCCATATGGAGGCTCTTGTGGAGGGGGCATCGATGGTGGAGGAAGCTCTGTCACCACATCTGGAGAGTTTTCCAATGACATCACAGAGCTCGAGGACTCCTTCTCCAAGCAGGTGAGCATCCCTGAGAAGGGCTTTCCCTTCCCATCCCTATGTTCCATCTACTCCTACCACTTTTTACCTATAGTTCAAACTAGACGTTGTTGCCCAACAAGCATTTAAGAACAATGACCAGTAGGGACTATGGGAACAATGAAAAACAGTTGACAAAATGCGGGAACCACGGGGGTCGGTGTGGAGGCTTTGGCCTTCGAGGGTTCATTTCCCCCTTTCCAGGTACCTAGGGCCAGAGGTTTAAAGACCGTTGAGGGTCACCCTTGGGTTGGGTGGTTCATTAGCTTGGGGAGTCAGGAGGCCTGGCCCATCTCTCCATGGTGGAGTGTGGCATCCTGCAGCCCTCTGGGAGGGAGCCCACCCACCGGAAGGCAGGAACTCCTGGGTACTTGCTGGGGGTGAGGAAACAATTGGCAAGACCAAAAATTATATAGTTAAAACAAGCAAATTAAAAATCTGGATGTATAAAACACATAAAAACATTAAAAAAATCTCACTCTTTGGAACTTGATCTACTATCAAATTAAGGCCTAATAACAGGTGATGAGCACTTACTGTGCGTACGTCATAATGACCTGTGAGATGGGGGCTTACCCCAATCTTCCAGGGGATGTGACTATGGCTCTGAGACACTGAAAAGTGTAATGACTTTTCTGAATTGGATTGGAACTCAGCTCTGTCTGGTTCCAAAGCCCACGCCCTTTCACTTACACCACAACACCACAGACCAGGCTCTGTGCTGGGCACCATGGGGGAGACAGAGGAACCACCAGGGTCCTTTTTCTCAAGGACCTCCCAGGCCAGTAGCTCTCAGGGATCTAATGGCCAACATTATGTGCCCATGACTGTCTCCTAAAATAGAATGTGGTCAGAGCCATGAGAAAAGATCACATGGGAACCTAGAAGACAGAGAAGAAATTTTCTTCTGGGAGGACCAGAGAAGGCTTCTTTGAGAAAACAGCAATGGTGCTGGGCCTTATGTGACAGATAAGGTTTAGCAAGTTAAAGCTAGGTGGCTTACATAGGCATTGCATCAGCAAAAGCATGGAAGGGTGGGAATGCAGAGGGCACTGATGGTAGTGGGAAGAGTATTCTGGGCTTGGGTGTGACGGCACAGCTGCTCAGGTGCAAATTCCAGCTCTGCCATTTCCCAGCTGTGTGACCTTGGGTAAGCTGTTTAACCTCACTGAAACATGACCAATAACATGGAGGTAGAACTTTATTTTTAGAGTTGTTCTGGAGATTCAGTTCAGCTAGGTAATATATGCAAAAATACCTAGTATTTTGTAATATATACAAAAATCTAAATCACTCATGTATTCACTCATACAACAAACATTAATTGAATATCTCTTCTCTGTTAAGAAATGTGTTGAGCTGAGTTAGAAAGAGAGAAACTGGGCCTGAACCCATCCTTCAAGAAAGAGAGGCGAGAAGGGACTCACAGTCTGGTGAGAAGATCAAGGAACCAGGCCTAGGCCCAGCTCTCAGTGCTATCCAAGTCTGATGGGGAAGTGTATTAGTTATCTACTGGTGTGTAACGAATGATCCCAAAAGTTAGTAGTTTAACACGGAACTGAAAGACTGAGCTTAAACAGCAAATATTGTCTCTGAGGGCAGTGGCTTGGCTGGTGGTTCTGGCTTAGGGTCTCTCATGAGGCTGTACTGAAGCTGTAGGGTGGGACCACAATCACTGAAGACTCAATTGAGGCTGACAGATCTGCTTCCAAGCTCACTCGCTTGGCTGTTGGCAGGAAGATTTAGGTTCTCACTACATGGATCTCTCGATAGGGCTGTGCACAGCGTGGCTTTCCCTGGAGCAAAGGGTCTGAGAGAGAGAAAGCACAAGCCAGTGAGAGTCCTCAGGACAGAAGTTGTAGTCTTCCTTAACCTATTCTTGGAAGTGATATGTCATCACTTCTGACATATGCTACCAATCCCACAGACCAACCCCAGGACAGTATGGTACACAAGGGTGTGAATACCAGGAGGCAGGAATCATTGGGGGCCAGTTGACAGGCTGAATACCACAGGGAAGCAGAGTTTGCCAGCCATGGTCTAGATTCTCAAGGCTAAATCATACGGGTTTCCTAAGACAGAACGAGACAGATGGCTTTGGAAACCCAGAGGAAGCTGGGGTTTTGGTTCACCCATGGGATGGCAGAGGCAGAAATGTGGATTCAATGAGGGAGGACGTGGCATTTGGCTTGGGTTTATATGGACATTGAAGAGGTATTGGGATATCTGAGAGTGAACCTTGTGGCCATTACTCCCTGCTCTTGTGAGGTCACAATGGTTGCCTGGGAGCTGGGGAGGGGAATCCCTTTTCTTGGCTGACCAACCAAGAACTTTCCCCTATTCCCTCCCCTTCCCTTCCTCTCTCATCCCCACCTTCCTACCATCCCACCAACCTTCCCTTCATCTTCCCTTCCTTTCTCTCCCCTTCCCTCTTCCCCTTTCCCTCCAAACACAGGTAAAGTCTTTGGCTGAATCCATTGATGAGGCCCTAAACTGCCACCCATCGGGGCCCATGTCTGAGGAGACAGGATCAGCCCAACTGGAGAAACGAGAGTCGAAGGAACAGCAAGAGGACAGCTCAGCCACATCCTTCAGTGACCTTCCCCTCTACTTGGATGACCCAGTTCCCCCACCATCCCCTGAACGGCTGCCCAGCACAGAGCCCCCACCCCAGGGCCGGCCTGAGTTCTGGGCACAGGCCCCTCTCCCACCAGTTCCTGCACCAGGGCCATCAGGGACCCGGGAAGATGGTAGCCGTGAGGAAGGCACTCGAAGGGGGCCTGGGTGCTTGGAGTGTCGAGATTTCCGGCTGCGGGCTGCCCACCTTCCCCTGCTTACCATTGAGCCTCCTAGTGACAGCTCTGTGGACCTGAGTGACCGCTCAGATCGCGGCTCTGTCCACCGCCAGCTGGTGTATGAGGCTGATGGCTGCAGCCCCCATGGGACCCTAAAGCACAAGGGGCCACCAAGCAGGGCCCCGATCCCACACCGCCACTACCCAGCCCCAGAGGGCCCAGCCCCAGCCCCACCAGGGCCTCTGCCACCAGCCCCCAACAGTGGCACTGGGCCCAGTGGTGTGGCTGGGGGTCGGAGGTTGGGGAAGTGTGAGGCAGCAGGGGAGAACTCTGATGGTGGAGATAATGAGAGCCTTGAAAGCTCCAGCAATTCCAACGAGACCATCAACTGCAGCTCTGGCTCCTCTTCGAGGGACAGCCTGAGGGAGCCTCCAGCCACTGGCCTGTGCAAGCAGACTTACCAGAGAGAGACGAGGCACAGCTGGGACTCACCAGCCTTCAACAACGATGTGGTGCAGAGGCGGCATTACAGAATTGGCCTCAACCTCTTCAATAAGTATGTGCTTCCCATTCCTGCCCCCCCTTGCCCCTTCCTACCCTGCCACTGGGCACTTTGACCCCTGGGGCTGAACTCCAAGCAGTGATCTGCCTCTGCCACCTTCTCATTTTGTGGATGGTGTTTCTCCCCAGCCATTCAGTGAAGAAGATTGAAAACAGGGTGACAGAGTAGAAAGTCCCCCAACACACCCATCAGAGGCACTTCTAGTCCGAGCACTGCTTCTGACTGGCTGTGTGATCTTGGGTGAGATGCTCCCCTCTCTGGGCCCCAGTTCACTATCTATATAATGGATTTTGAACCTGGGGTCCCCCACCTCCCCTTGTTGGTGGGGAGCCGATGTGCTATATAAAGAGCCCTGCTCTGAGACACAGGAGACCTGGATCCTATCCTGACTTGGGCCAGACTCGCTGTGTAGCCCTGGGCAAGGTGGGTTCCTTCCTTGGGCTTCAATGTTTCCATCTGTCGACTAGTAGGATGTGTATATTTGAGTACTGGGGGGGCAGGGTGGAGTGCTAGACTAGTCAGTAACCAGGACCAAGCTCTTTCTAGATGCCTGGTCCTGGGCCAGGTGCTTAGGAGTGGGGTGGGAGTGTGACATGTGATTTGAAAATAGAAAATAAATGTCTTACATGTAGCCTATTAGACACTGCCACCTATGTTTCAGTCTCAGAATAACTCAGCAAGGTGGGTGGTAGTGTTCCTATTTTATGGAGAAGGAGCTGAGGCTTGAAGAAGTAAAGGGAATTGTCCCAAGTCATGCATGATAAGTGATGGGTCTAAGACTCTGGTCTCCGAATATGGGATAGTTCAGATGCAGATTTGGCTGTGTGGAAAGTAGAGAGCGCCTTGTTTATAGACACGCTCAGAGGCTGGCCGATACCTGTCTAGGGGGCACGTGGGATAAGGAGCAAGGTAGCCTCTTCACTTTTTTCCTAAACTGATGGTCTGGGACTCAGAAAAAAGGGCTTAGCCTGGAGCTCAGGCCCTCTCCAAGGAGTCCTCAGTGCCTGCTGGGAAGATCAAAGTTCCCGGCACAGACCAGGCTCTCACTAAATCTGAATTTTCTTTCCATTACAGTGTAGCTCTAGTGAAGGAGGAAGTTGAGTTGAGGGTGCCTTGGAATTTTGAAGCTCTGTGAAATGGGAAAGTGGCTTCCTCTCCTTTTCTTCCGTGTATAAGAAAGGGATTGAACCAAATTATGTATTTGACTTCCTTGCTTCTCCAAGGTCACGGTTGGGCCCAAAATGAGTTCAAGAAATGGGACAGAGGGCACCATTCTAGGAGGACAGTCATTCATCTACCTCTTCTCTTTCTGCAGGAAGCCAGAGAAGGGTATCCAGTATCTGATCGAGCGGGGATTCCTGTCAGACACACCAGTGGGAGTGGCTCACTTCATCCTGGAACGGAAAGGCCTCAGCCGGCAGATGATAGGGGAATTCCTAGGGAACCGGCAGAAACAGTTCAACAGAGATGTGCTGGAGTGAGGACCCCAGGATGGGGCAGACCGGGCCAGGGATTCCTGGAAAAGGAGGGCAAGAGGGAGGAAGGGGGCAGCCTGTCCTTTCTGCTCAGATAAACTTACAAAATGGGATAAATAGCCTTTCCCGCTCCTATACCCTTGTGCCCCAAAGAGGCCTGATCTCTCTTGACCCTATTCCTAAAGTCTTCTGGGTGGCCCCAGGTAAGACATGCTTATCCTATGGCCTTCTTTGGGCCTCAGTTTTCCCATCTCTGAAATGAGTGGGTCAATGGAAAAGACTCTTAGAAACCATGTGTCTGGACCTGATTTTTCAGGGGTGGATTCAATTTCCAATGTTCTGTCCCTGTACGTACTTACTTGGGCCACGGGTCCATATTACGTGGATGTCTATCAGTGGGGGTGTTTGTCCATTTGAGCTGGTCAGGGTGGGTCAGAGGTTTTCTGCAGAGGAATTAAGAATGTCACACCCCTTTCTTCGCTCCTCAGCTGTGTGGTGGATGAGATGGACTTCTCCTCCATGGATTTGGATGATGCACTCAGGAAGTTCCAGTCCCATATCCGGGTGCAGGGCGAAGCCCAGAAAGTAGAGCGACTCATCGAAGCTTTCAGGTGCGCCTGTTCCCCACTGCTGAAGCTGCCTTTCCTTATCTTGGGGGGGGACAGCATAATGTGTCTGCAGATCCCCTCTCTGAGCCTCATACTTTCCTCATCAGAAAAGGGCAGTTATACATCCTATCTTGCAAGGCAGTTAAGTTGTGAGGATCAAAGGTAATGTGCATGAAGTGTCTAGCTTAGCATCTGGACATGGGTCTCCAATAAGTGATGACAACATCAGCAACAGTAGCTAATGTTCGTTGGGTATTTACCAGGTTTCAGGGCACTTTGCATGATTATTTCACAGAATACAAGAACCCTATAATGTAGGTGCCTCTATTATTATTTCCATTTTGCAGATGAGAAGTTAGAAGTTTAGAGAGGTGAAGTAACTTTCCCAGAGCCATACAGTGTGAGTAAGTGGTGGAACCAGGATTTGAACTCAAGTGTGTCTGACTCCACAACCCTTAACTCTTATCCTCTACTATGAATGCTGCAGAGTTCAGGCAGTCCTGGGTATAAACCATGGCCCCACCACTTTGGGGGTATTTAGAGGAGACACAGGAGAGTTGCTGAAAACTTGTTTCCCATAATGGGAGAGGGATTTGCTTTGCAACCAAAAAGATCTAGATTTTCATCCTGGCTTCCCCATTTACCAGCTCTATTACTTTGGGCAAATTACCTTATCACTTGGGGATCTCAAGTCACTTCAGCTGTAAAATGGGGCTGCTAATAGCTACCTTGCAGGACTGTGATAGAATGACATAAGACATGTGCATAAATCCTCTGGCAGAGTTCAGTAAAAGGTAGTGAGTGTGAGCTTTACGCGCTGGTCTTGGGGAAACTCTGAAGAAAGACAGACGTAGAGGGCTTGGGATTACTTCTCAAAGGAGAGAGTTGGTGGTGCCAGACTTGGAGGATGGTGGGTTGGTAGAGATTACTGGTGCCTGACCCTGGCCCTGACCCCTCCTGCCCTGCAGCCAGCGGTACTGTGTGTGTAACCCAGCCCTTGTGCGCCAGTTCCGGAACCCAGACACCATCTTCATCCTTGCTTTTGCCATCATCCTCCTCAATACTGACATGTACAGTCCCAGCGTCAAGGCTGAACGCAAGATGAAACTAGATGACTTCATCAAGAACCTGAGAGGTGACCCCACACCTCCCTATCAGCTTTTCCTGTCCTTCCCCTGGGAAGGGAAAGTGGGCAGGGTGAGGGGCGTGGGGTGGGGGGAAGGTTCCCTGGAAATTAACCTGTGATGCTCTCACTTTCTGCTAAGACTGGATGTTCCCAGGGCATTCCCTCATTAATTCACTCAATTGTTTGTTCATCTACTCGTTCCCACACTGAATATTGACCAAGCATGTCCTAAACAAGAGAGATAAAAACCCCGACTCTTACAGAGCTAATGCTAACTCACCCAGTCATTCATGTGTTCATTCACTCATCACTCCCTCCTTTTTTCTCTTCTTTATTTATACCCAGAAAGACTCACTCAATTATTTTAGTATCCTTTCCTCTTCTTATGCATTTGTTTTTTAACTCAACCAGCCAGCCAGCCAGTTGACACTAACCGAGTGCCTCAGGTGTGCCAGGTGCTGTGATGGGTGCTGAGGGCAGTGGAGCGGCATCTGCCATAGTCCCTGCCCTAAGAGAGCTCCTGTTAGTGGGAGAAACCGACTTACAGTACCAGAGACACAGTATAAGGCAGAAAGCGAACAGAGATAACAGACCATGATGTTGAGTGGGCCAAAAGCATGGTCAGGGCTCAGAGGAGGGAGGGCCCATCTCCAACAGGCTTCCTGAAGGAAGCAGTATTCATTTTAAGGTGGATCTTGAAAGCACAGATAATGTAGCAGAATGGTGGCGATAAAGAAAGAATAACAAAGGCACCCAAGTAGGAAAGTGTAAAATTGTCCAGCTAATAACAGAGATGGGGTAGATGACCCAGTCGGAAAGGTCAGTTGGAACCAATACACAAAGGCCCTGAGTGCCAGGTTAAGGGTGTCACCTTTTTTCTTGGCTGGTCAGGCCCAGCCTCTCACCAAAGAGAAGCCTTCTAAAAATGGCACAGATGTTAGGATTATTGAAACAGAAACAAAAGAGGGAAATAGAATTGCAGAAAAACAAGCAGACAAGACAAATTTGATTTGCTGACCTTCAGGGTTTTCACAGTCGATGAGTTAACCCTTCTGCCAGTTGAGGTCAAAAGGTTGTGTGATGAAGGATGTTCCTTTAGCACCTGTGCAAGGAGCAGGCATGGCATGTCGTCGTTTCTTTTTTTGGAATCCTCACCCAGGATATGTTTTATTGATTTTAGAGAGAGAGAGACATCGATGTGATAGAGAAACATCGATTGGCTCCCACACATGCCCCGGCCGGGGATTGAACCAGAAACATTTTGGTGCATGGGACAACTCTCCTACCAACGAAGCAACCCAGCCAGGGCTGGCATTTCTTTTAATCACCCCAAACTGTGCCCCCTAGAGGCAATCATGGTTGATATTTTGGTGTATTCCAGTCTTTTTTCCTACACTCATGTAACTTTTCAAGAAGTCAAGATCCTACACACAACTTGCCCCGCTCTTTTCACTGAATTTGCTAGAGGAATTTTCTCATGCTTTTTGTAAATGTCAAATTTTTAATAGCTATAGATTATTTTATTAAACAGATATACTCAGCTTTACCTAGTTGTTCTTCTATTGTTAGAACTTGGGTTGTTTCAAAACATTCCCCTCAGTAGCGCTTCTACATGTCTGTGTACATGTCTCTGAGTAGTTTCTTAGGGCAGACTGCTAGGACAGGAATCACTGAGTACTTAGGCTCTTGCCAAATTACCTTCCAAAATAGTTATGTTACTATACGTGCCCACTTCCTTGCACTCTTTCTAACACTAGATCTTATCACTCAACATTATTTTTGCCAGTTGGAAAGGCAAAAAAAGTATCAGATTGTTTTAATCACAATATGATCTGACTTGTTTAGACAAAATCCCCATGCTGGGGAGGAAAGCAACTGCCTCTGTAGTTGAGTGATGGCTTTCCTGGCTGATCCTGACGAAAGGATCGAGGGTGCCTACTCCTTCTACTCCTGGCTATTGTTATGGCCCAGGCCTGCATGTGGGGTTCTGTGGAGAATACCTGCTACCCACTCCCCACATTTATGCCATATACCTATGTTACTCCCCCTATGCAGGGGTTGACAATGGTGAAGACATCCCTCGAGACCTCCTGGTGGGCATCTACCAGCGGATCCAGGGGCGTGAACTGCGGACCAATGATGACCATGTGTCCCAGGTGCAGGCTGTGGAGCGCATGATTGTGGGCAAGAAGCCGGTAAGTGACTTGTGTGGCTCCAAAGGAGACAGGGTGTGGGTTGGCCTCTGCCACCAAGTGGTAAGTCAGTGTCCCTCTCTGAGCCCTAGACCCACCTCACTTGCCAAATGGAGTGGGTGGTAATGCATTCCTCAGGGGTCACGATGTGCACTGAGACACTGTATGGGAATGTATCTAGTGCGCTGCAGGACACACGGTGGGTACTGTCTCAGTCTTAGCATCCTTCCCACCTCTGGTTTTGTCTGTCCATCCCAAGTGAGGAGCCAAGCCAATACTTGATAACCAAAGTCAAGAACACACTGTAGTCTTTTAGTCAACCAGTACTGATGGATGCCTTTCCACTGAGCCCAGCATTTCACTGGGCACCAGGGATGCAGATATGAATCACACACACACTCTGTCCTTGGGGGTGCTCACAGGCCCGGAGTGGGGCGGGGGAGAGGGGGTGTGAGACAAAGACACAATACTTCTGCCTTACAGTTAGTTTAGGGGAGCACAAAGGAGGGAGAGGTTGTTTTCAGTCCTTGGAGAGCAGGAATGGCTTCTTGGAATAAATGGCACTAGAGCTGGGATTCAGAGGAAGAGTGAAGTGTGGTCATATGAAACTGGGCCAGAAAGGCATTCCAGACAGAGGGAGCTCCTGGGGCAAAGGCAAGGCAGCAGAAAAGCCTGGGCATTTGTTTCTTAGGCTCCTTGTGTGTATCAGAGGGAAATGTCCTCTTGCAGTCAACGTTAAGGTGCCTGAAGCTGCCTTGCTGGTCTTGCTGACACCTATTTCTTCCTGCCTGTCTAGGTCCTGTCTCTTCCTCACCGTAGACTGGTTTGCTGCTGCCAGCTATATGAGGTGCCAGATCCAAACCGCCCCCAGAGGCTAGGGTTGCATCAGCGGGAAGTCTTCCTCTTCAACGACCTCCTCGTGGTAAGAACACTATAGGAGAGGAGATGGAGAGGAGGCGGTGAGCTGGGCCCCTGTGCGCTGGGAACCGTGTGAACAGTAGTGCAGATAGGTGGGCGTGGTGCTCTGCCATGTGTTCTCTCTCTGTGGTCCTGGGCAAGGTATAGGCTCCCCCTGCTCCCTGTTTTACCTCCTGGATCCATTTGGAGGTAGTGACAGCCACACGAGGGCAGAAAACATGAGGATCAGGGGAGATGATAGGCTTACATTCTCAGAAGTGGTAGGAAAGGTCCCTATCCACCTCAATAACCTGAAGGTTTGGATGGGAGAAGGTGAACCTGTGACCCTGGGCTCAGTCTGAGCCCTTCAGATGGTCAGGATGCTTAAAGCAATTCTTAAAACCGAGCTCATCACCAGTGTTGACGTGCGTCTTTTACAGCTGGGACTCTGAGGACTCTGCAGGAGGGAAGGGAATTTCAGGGTCTCCTGTTCAACCACTGACCCAGGGCAGACAGCGGCACCCTGCACAGTGCCCTGCTGGTGTGACTGCAAGGACTGAAGGTTGCCTTGGCATCCAGGTTCCCAGTCAGACAGCTCTGACTGCTGGAGTCTGTCTCCCGGTGGGCTTCCTCCAACAATTGTCACTCAGCCCTTGGGATCACAGAGAACAAGTTCTCCCTCCCCTTGGGGATTTTAGGACAGTGAATTATCTCCCTTGATCTTCTCTCCTTTAGAGCAGGGTCTCTTAACTCCGGCACTACTGGCATTTGGGGCTAGATAATTCTTTGTTGTGGGGCCTGTTCTGTGCATTGTGGGATATTTAGTAGTACCCTAGTCTCAACCTACTAGATGTCTGCAGCACTTCTTCAACCAAAAATGTCTTTAGATTTTGCTAAATGTCCGCTGGGAGGAGTAAGGTCACTCCCACTTGAGAATCGCTGCATTAGATGAAGCTTCTCTGATGCCCTCTCTGAGCCTTAATTTCCTCCTCTGTGAAATGAGGCTACTTCCTATCTCATAGGGTTTTCCTATGGATGAAATAAGAGGTCAGATGTGGAATAGCCCAACCCAGAGGAGTTCCTGGCCCATACAGTTGCTGAGTAAATGTTTCAGCGTTTGTCAGACAATGGCCCCTGTGTGTGTCCGGCCCTGTGAGAGGCACTGGGTTCACAGAGACCACTGAGCCTTAGTCCTTATCCTTAGGGAGCTCATAGTCCAAAGGACTCAACAAATATTTTGCCTACCTATACACTGAAACTCTCCTGAAATCAAATAATTTGCTTTTTTTTAAAAAAGGATTTTCTTTATTTTTAGGGAGAAGGGAAGGGAGAGATAGGGAAAGAAACATCGATTGGTTGCCTCTCACACACCCCCAACTGGGTTTGTGGGGCAAAGCGCAACACACTGAGCCACGCCAGTCAGGGCTCAGTTTGCTTTTCAACACAAATTGCAGACTTCTCTGCTTACAGAGTGTCTCAGGTGTTCACAACCTGTGTTCATTGAGTCCAGAGTACCCAAGTACTTGATAAAGACCTTGCGTTCACACGAAGATATTAACGTATATGTTGGTTCAGTGGAGATTACCACTGTGTGCTGGGCTCCATGCGAGTGGGCGAGATATATGAAAACTATACTCCTGCCTCTTGGTGCTCCTGGTCCAGTAAGAAGAGATCACACACTCAGAGCGCTCTCCTCAAGGCTGAGGATGGTGAAAGGCACTGAACTAGCACTCTGGGAGGCAGGGGTGGATCTGTGTGGGCTGTTAGGACAGGCTTCCTGGAAGAAGCAGCATTCAGTTACTTCCTGTGAAAGCTACAAACACCTGTTTGTGCGTAGTCATTACATCAGGAACTTGCATTTTCTCTTGTCTCCTGTTCTGCTCCTCAAGCTTCACTTCTCCCCAGTTTGTGGGTATGTATGTTTGTGTGTATACATCTGGTAGTAGCAGTGGGAGGGAAGAGAGGTGATGAGAAATAGGTGCCATTCGGAAATTCCCCACCCCAAACCCTGCCTCTTGTCTTTTTCCCACCCCTGCCAAAGGTCACCAAAATTTTCCAGAAGAAGAAGATCTTGGTGACGTACAGCTTCCGTCAGTCTTTTCCCCTGGTGGAAATGCACATGCAGCTCTTCCAGAATTCATGTGAGTCCCTCCTTGAATCCCATCATCCCAACAGTCTATGCCGTGGCCCCCATGCTCATCCTGCATCCACACCAACCTCCAGTTTGGGAGTCCATGATAACTGGGCTGATGTCATCTACTCGGTCCCTGGATGCAGGGTAGGATAGGGTGGAGTATGACTCGGCCCTGTGTCCTGGGGAGCTTATGGTCCCACAGTGTGTATGGTTTCTGGGGGGCTGAAGGGATGGCAGTGATGCTGCGCTTTGAAACACTGAGCCAGAGGCCATTTTTGGGTGGCCTTCTGAGCAGAAGGAGCAATGTGAGTGGAGGTAGAGGTGTAAAGGAGGGGAGGTTCTAGAGAGCAGCCAGGGTTGAGTTTGCCCTTACATCCCAGGGTAGAGAGAGTAACATGGCCGACTCCCAGGTGGCTCTTGGGGGCAAAGGGGAACCACTGAAGATGCTCAAACAGATAAGAGGCTCAATCAGAGCTGGACATGAAAGAACTTATTTTGCATATGGGCCATCATACTTTAGTCCTCACAGAGGGCCCCCCCCCTCCTTGCCCCACAGATTACCAGTTTGGGATCAAGTTGCTGTCTGCAGTGCCTGGCGGGGAACGGAAAGTCCTCATCATCTTCAACGCCCCCAGCCTCCAGGATCGGCTACGCTTCACATCTGACCTGCGTGAGTCCATCGCTGAGGTGCAAGAGATGGAGAAATACCGTGTGGAGTGTGAGTAGCCCCACCATCTCTCCTTCCCCCTCCGCGCCCCATCCTGATACAGAACCATGTCGACACCAAGAATCCTGTCCTCTGAAAATCTGAGCTGAGGGTTAGCTTGCCCAACGTTCCTACCCTCATTCCAGGAACCCTTCAGCCTCTGCTTGAATACCTTCAATGACAAGGGGCTCATTACCTGTCAACTTCTGATTATTATTCCAAGCCCTAATTATGAGCAACTCTTCTTGCTAATGAAAGGCATCAGGGAGAAGAATCAGGGTATTGGAGGTAGGACTCTAGTTTCAGATCCCAGGTATGGTACTTATTATCTGGATGAGCTGGGGCAGATTGGTTGACTGTCTTCCTACATGAAATTGGGATAAGGAAATCTCCTTCACAGAGTTACAGAGATTCAATGAGATAAGGCCAACATAGTGTCCTCCATGGTAGCAGAACACTAGTTTTGAATATCCTAGGTGACCAGCAAATGTTATTCTTCTTCCCAGCCTCTCCTCTCCTCTCCCCACATGCCAGTTCCTCAGCTGGGTCCCAGTGACCCATCCTCCCAGCCCCCAGGGACCACACCAAGTCATTTTGATCATGTATAATGGAAAATAGTGTGTGATTACATCTCACTCTGCCCAATGCTGTCCAACTCTCTTCTTCTCCAAACAAAGCAGTTACAGTTATATAACATGGTATTAAGCAGGGAGGGAGAGAGGAGAGAGAGACAGAGAGAGAGAGACAGACAGAGAGAGAGAGAGAGAGAGAGAGAGGGAGGAGAGTGAGCGAGAGAGAGATATGGATGGAAGACAGCTTCTCGGTGAGGCCTTCACAGTTCTGGGGTCTACTCTACTCCTCAGCAAGGCAGGGTCACACATTTTAGCTCACCAGATCCTTGAGACATTCAGAGAGAGGGATAAGCGTACCAAGATAAAGGGAGGGGGACACACAGCTCCATGACCTCTGCAGGGTGGTGGGGGTATAAGGAGGCTAAACAACACAGGCTCTGGACTCAGGCAGGCCTGCCTCCAGAATGTTGGCTGCCCTATTGCCAGCTATGTGACCCTGGGTAAGCTCTATGACTTCTTGGATTCTCAGGTTTTTTTTCTTCTGAAAAAATATGGATGATAACACTTACTTCTGAACTCTTGTGAAGCTTGACAGAGATCGAGGACACATAGTGCCCAGCATACTGCTCACACATACTAGAGGACACGACTCCTGTCCGCTTCCTGCTCCTGCCCTTCCAGGAACCCTCTGCTCTGCAGCAAAGTATCTTAGAACTGAGCAGATTCTGGAATGATTGCCCTTTGCCACAGTCTAGAAGGGCCCCTACTGCGAACCAGCCACTACAAAGCTCTGTTTTGAAGGGCAGGTCTGGTTTAGGAGACCAAATTGAGAGTGGGCAGGGGCGGGAGAAAGCAAGAAGGGCAAGGAGAGGAGGAAGCACTGAGAGGGAGGAAAGAAAGACCAAGGCAGAGGAGATCATGCAAGAAGGGGCTGGACACTACAGGGGGATTGGGAAATGTAGTTGAGGGTGGTGGGGATGCGCTGGAGGTCCAAGGGGCGAACCAGAAGCCCTGGGGACACAGTGGGTGAGGAGGGGAAAGGCCCATGGAGAGCTGGATCAGTCAGCTGGCCTGTCACTCCTCTTCCTGACTTTCAATCCCTGTCACCCCCACTGCCACCCAGCTGAGCTGGAGAAGCAGAAAGGTATGATGCGGCCTAACGCGTCACAGCCCGGAGGGGCCAAGGACTCAGTAAATGGCACTCTGGCCAGAAGCAGCCTGGAGGACACCTATGGAGCAGGCGATGGGCTCAAAAGGGGTGCACTTAGCAGTTCCCTGCGAGACCTCTCAGATGCAGGCAAGTCTTCTGGGCCCCTGCCCTGGCTGGGGAGACGTGGGACCCGGTGTCCTCTTTGCCTCCTTTCATTGACCACCAGCCTTCCCTGCACCTGCCACACATGCACGCCCCTGCCTTCATCCAGAGGCCTGGGCACTGTGCTGTAGGGGGCCTGGGAGCCAGATCAGAACAGGTGGAGCCCAGGGTTTGGGCCCGGGAGTGTGAAGTGGGGCCACAGTCTTAGCCCCTCTCTGCTACTCCACTTCTCCTCCTCTCTCTCCTCTTCTATTTCTCCAGTACCACCTCTACTCCTCCTCCATCTCTTCCTCCTTTTCCTCCTCCTTCACCTCTCCTCCTCCCCACCCTCCCTCTTCAATGGGGGAAAGGGAATAGGGGTGTCTGTCCCCGGGAGGGGCCCAGGCCTAGTGCCCAGCTCTGGAGCCCAGCAGGGTGGGGAGGGCGGGTGGCCACTCTGACGCTGGGCTCCTTGCTTGTGGGTGCAGGGAAGCGGGGGAGGCGTAACAGCGTGGGATCGCTGGACAGCACCATCGAAGTAAGTGCCAGCTCCTGCCCAACTCGTCCTCTGCATGAGCCTTGCCCTGCCTGGACCCCAGAGGAGGAGGGGCCCTATTGCTTTCTGCCTCTTCCCTGCTGGGAACCCTGCTGCTGCCTCTCCCAGCCAACCACTCTCTCCATCTGTCCTCAACTCTGTCTGTCCTCACTCTGCCTGTCTCTCAGTCTGTCTTCAACTCTCCCGAGCCCCCTCTCTCAACCCCTGGGCCAACTCTGAGTAGTAAGGCCCTTGGCGTTGGGCTGCGAGGAGCTCTTACCTCCAACTCCTGCTCTTGGAGCCTGAGCGAGTTACTCTGTCTCTCTGCGCCTAGCATTCTGTCTGCCTGCAAAATGGGGATGAGGAGGAAGAACCGCTAATTCTTCCTCTTCCTCTCCCAGCTGAGGCTCAGATGAGATAGTGGATGTGACAGCAGAGCTCTGCGAGCTGGGGTGCTCCATGTACAAGTACAGGATGTTACTCGGTTTTCATGATGCTGTGGGGTTTCCTGTCTCCCCAGCTCCAGCCCTCAGGGCCCAGGGGGAGTTTAAGGTTGGGGATTTAGGATGTCTAGACTGGCCTGACTCCCCCCCCTCCCCCTTCCAGGGGTCCGTTATTAGCAGTCCACGCCCTCACCAGAGGATGCCACCTCCGCCCCCACCCCCGCCGCCAGAGGAGTACAAGAGCCAGAGGCCCGTCTCCAACTCCTCATCCTTCCTGGGCTCCCTATTTGGAAGCAAGCGGGGCAAGGGGCCCTTCCAGATGCCACCACCGCCAACAGGCCAGGCCTCTGCCTCCTCTTCATCTGCTTCTTCTACCCACCACCACCACCACCACCACCACCATGGTCACAGCCACGGTGGCCTGGGGGTGTTGCCTGATGGGCAGTCCAAGCTCCAGGCCCTGCATGCCCAGTATTGCCAAGGACCAGGCCCCGCCCCACCACCCTATCTCCCGTCCCAGCAACCTCCTCTCCCCCCACCTCCTCAGCAGCCCCCACCCCTGCCCCAACTGGGCTCCATTCCACCACCTCCCGCCTCAGCCCCACCTGTGGGGCCACATCGCCACTTCCACGCCCATGGCCCAGTTCCAGGCCCCCAGCACTATACCTTGGGCCGGCCAGGCAGAGCTCCCAGGCGAGGGGCTGGAGGACACCCTCAGTTTGCTCCACATGGCCGCCACCCCCTGCACCAACCCACATCCCCCTTGCCCCTGTACAGTCCTGCCCCCCAGCACCCTCCAGCTCACAAACAGGGCCCCAAGCACTTCATCTTCAGCCACCACCCACAGATGATGCCAGCAGCAGGGGCCTCTGGGGGCCCAGGATCCCGGCCACCAGGGGGCTCCTACTCCCACCCCCACCACCCTCAGTCCCCATTGTCACCACACTCACCCATCCCACCCCACCCCTCCTACCCACCCCTGCCCCCGCCCTCACCCCATACCCCACACTCACCGCTGCCACCCACTTCCCCCCATGGCCCACTGCACGCCTCTGGGCCCCCTGGCGCAGCCAACCCACCCACTGCAAACCCTAAGGCCAAGCCAAGCCGGATCAGCACCGTGGTGTGATGAATGGAAAGAATGAGCTGGGACCCAAGAAGGTGTGGGGAATCCACGGGACAAGGGCCTTGCACCCTCTCTGCTTCCTCAGTTTTTCCAAAATATATGTACACATAGAAATGTCCTCCTGCCCACTTCCTCCCTGCCTTGGGACCCCTCCTCTAACCCCCAACAGTCACCATGGGGTTTCCTTCCAAATTCAAGGGTCCTTGCCACTTGAAACCTGAACACAGGATTTGAGCTCCAGGGGGAACCTTTTGGAGATCCTCGTCCTCTTTTTCCTCTCTTCATCCTCCCCCGCACCCAGGTCTAGCTTGGTGACCTCAGACCTCCCCACCAGTGTGAGCTTCCTGCCAGCTCTGGCTTGTAGGGAAGAGCAGGTGTTAGGAGGGGTGAAGACAAAGGCTTCCCCAGGGCGCCTCTGGCCATGTGGGCCTAGAAGGGAGCTCTGTTAGAGTTGTGGCCAAACCTTAGGGTTTGGCCCTCTCTCTGACCTCAGGGCCTGACTACACCCTTCCATGTGTCTCTCTGCCTGCCAGAGAACATGGACTGTCCACACACTAGGTAGGTGGGCTCCCATTTATGCTTATCCCCAGATGGGGCAGTGCTTCCCCTCCAGAGCCAGTCTATGCCCCAGCCCTGGCTTCTTCAGCTTCAGGACCTTGCCTCTCTTTGCAACGTTCTTATCCTGATCAAAGTCCAGACAGATTTGCTGGGGGGGGGGGCTCAGGTCTGGGATGAGGAGGGTACTACCCTCCCTCACCCATATTGCATGCCCCCCCATTCCCTTACACCTACCCCTCCTACGACGGAAGACAATGCACTTTACAGACATCGCCCACACACACCTCGCTGGGGCAGGGCACCCAGCATCAGCCCTGGGGAGAGAGGCTTCCAGAGGGCCACCGTGAGCCCAACATGGTCCTTCCTGAGGCAGAGATTGAAGCCATCAGAGCGGGGACTAGGAGCCAGGATGCCTGAGTCTTTCTGTCCATCAAAATCTCCGCTGCCTCTCCAGCCCCTTTACACCCGTTTATTTATTATAAATATATTTTTTACAAGCCCCAGCTCCTCTTCTGGACCTGCATCTCCAGCTCCTTTCTCAGCTCCTGCCTCCCTCTCCCTTCTCCACCATGGACTGCAGTAGAGACAGACAGACCCTGGCTGTATGAAGGGCCAGGCACTGTGGTGCCTGGGGACAGGGGAGGGCGGCAGTGGGAGGGGCTGTGTGGAGAGGAGCTGGGGTTCAGGCATTGTCTTTTTTCCTCCTTGTATATAAGAATGTATATTTGATGCCTCATAAAAAGACCTTGTGCTCACCTCCCGCCTCTGCCTCCTCCTTATGCCCCCTCCCCCATGGTGCAGCCTATGGAGAGAGAGGCCTTAGCCCTGGGAGGTGAGGCACTATTGGGAGATGGCTCAGGCAACTGGGTGGGTGAGATGCTCTAACTCAGTGGGAGGTAAGGGCAAGGCAGGTTTGCCTCCTTTTACTAAAGGTCTGCATAACAAAGTAATGAGGCTCTGAGCTGTGGAGTTGATCCTGTTCAAATGCTGGGATTTTTCCTTGCTAGGTATGTACACTTGGGAAATACACCCTCCCTGAGTGGGTGTCTCAGTTTAAAAGTTGGGGTGATGAGCCGTTGCCACACGGGTAACAAATGCCAAGCAGTAGCGTGGAGTAGGTGCTCAGCAAGTTAGTTCCCTTCTCTTCCATTCACAAGCTGGATACTTCCTTCTACTCTTGCAGCATCGATATTTACCCTTCCTGTGGCTGGCTTGGCTTGGCCTTGCAGTCCTTTCCCCTCCCCACAGCTGGCTGCATTTCTGCCCTTGAGGGGGGTGGTGACTTAAGCCCGGAAGCCAAGGGCTAGATACATTGTAAGAGCTCTGTGTATATGCTGGGAATGGTAGATAACAAATAGCTGGATTCCCTTCCATTTACAGAGGAGGGGACAGGCCCCGACAAGTGAAGGATCTTTCCCAAGGCCACAAAGCAAGTCAAGATGGGGGTTCCTGACTTCTTTCCAGTCCCCCAAACAGCCTCCCTATGAAACGGACATGTTTCCAGCACTACTGATTATGTCCTGGTCCTCAACAGAGCCCAGGAGGAATAGGGCAAAGCAATGGCTCTTGGTTAGGGTCCCTGAAAGCAGCAATCAGTAAAAATGTTGGTGCCTTTTTAGAGTCTGGAATGGCCTCCAAGAAGGCGTGGTTTGGCTGACCATCATCTAGAGCATCTTCAACCGGTGCCTGTTTTCTTCTTCATGCGCACATTTAAGCAAAAGCAGCAGCTGGGGCCATCTGAGCATTTCATGCCTCCTCGAGGACCAGACCTAAGCATTTGAAGAGCTAGACCTGGAGAGTCAGGAATTAAGTCCAATCAGCACTCTCTTGTTTCTTCCCTGGTAGACCACGCTGCACTGCCTTTGGTCGTGCCCCTCTTCTCCCACCTTCAGTTTCATGCTGGTTTTGTTTTCCCAAAGTTCAGTTTTGGCACTCGAATCCTGGCTCAGTTACACACTTGACTGTGTTGCCTTTAGCAAGTCCTCTAGCCCCTTAGAGCTTGATCTTTCACCTGTATAATAGGGATAATAATCTCACAGGGCAATTGTTAATAGATGCATGTGAAATGCTACCTCCTGCCAGACCCACAGCTAGCTGTTTCCAGCCACCTACAGAAAGAAGTGTAAACTTGTTGGCGTTGATATTGGAGGTTCTCCACCATGTGGCCCCAGCCGATCTCTGTAGTCCTGTCATTCCTCGCCCACATTTTGGACATCCACTCATTCCCTGAAAGGGCCTGCATTTAATTTCCCAACTCAATACAGCTGACCCTTGAACAACATGGGTTTGAACTGCACGGGTCCACTTATATGCAGATTTCTGATCTGCAGTGGGTCAGCACCTTTACCCTTCTCCCCCACGTTGTTCAAGGGTCAACTGTATTTTACCTGTGCTGGCCCCCTGCCAGATGTGCCCTCCTCAACATCCCCAATGAAGGTTTTCTCACCCTTGTGAGATGGGCTTAAAGAATCCCTCCCTCACAGAATGTGCCCTTGGTCACATTTTCTGAGATCCCTCACACCATTATCTATCTCCCCTACTAGGCTATATAAAGTGGCTCAAGAGTGACACTGGTCTGAAATCATCTCTGTCCAGAGCATTGCCCAGCACAGTGCTTGGCACAGCACAGATGACACTAAAACATGGCTGATTTGAATGAATGACTGAATAGTTATTTTAAACTAAATCTTAGAGTAAGTAAAGTTATGTTTGGTTGATTTGTTGATTGATGCTCCTGTGTACCAAGCTTTGGGGCCCCTTTGGAACATCCTCATGCTTCCTTCAGCTCTTTCTGATGTTCTCCTCCTTCCCTCCTCATTGCAGTCCCAGCACTGGGCTGTTGCTGCCCCATCTCCCCCCTCTCCCCAGGAGGCTCACTGATCAGACAGTGGAGGCATAGTTCAGCTCCTCACCTCTTTAACATTGCTTTGACCTCTGAGGACCTGAAGTCAAGAAGCCCATCGGCTGTTCTCACATTAAAGGTTCTACTCCCATTCTCTTTAGGAATGTGGATGGGGAGGGACAACACATTCTAGGACTGCACAAAGGTCCTAGAATCTCAAAGAGCCTGAGATTCTTACCTTTGTCTCAGACCAGTGCTGTCCAATGGTCTTTCTGTGGTGGTGGAAGTGTCCTGTAACTGTGCCGTCCAATGCAAGAACCCCTAGCCACATGTGGCTGCTTGAAATGTTACTAGCACCACTGAGGAACCAAATTTTTACATTTGAATTTAAGCCGCCACATGTGGGTAGTAGCTACCGTATTAGACAGTACAGGTGGAGACATTGAGGAGTTGGACAGGCTGGTGGGACTATGCCAATACAGTATAATAAGTATGGGCCAGGAAGAAAGCACAGCATGATGGGAGTGCAAAGAAGAGGAAAACCCAACTTGGGGTGGGGTGGGGTGGGGTGGGGTACCCACCGGTCAGGGAAGTGTTTCTGAAACTGCCCCTTTCACTGAGTCTTGAAGGTTGAGTAGGAATTGACCTGGTAAAGAAGGGCATTTGTCAGAGAGAACCACATATGAAAAGGCATGGAGGTGTGGGTGTCCACAATGTGTTCGTGGATTAATAAGAAAGGAACAGGGGAGGGCAGCCCAGGAGTGACAGCATGAAGGCGAAAGGTGCATGCATCCTCATTCCTCTGCTGCCACAGGTTTTCTCACCTGGACTTCAGTAAGAGCAAAAGTAAGACCAGGTGATACATTGGGCCACGTGGTGTTTCCACTGTAAAGTCACTATTTTTCCCTTTGTAATTAATGAGTATCTTATGGAGAGATGCATTGAAAAATGTCAATATTCTATTACTCCTCAAATTTTCACCCCCCAGTTTTGGCATTCACTGATGATTCTCCAGGCAGCCAAATAGTGATTCTCAAATGCCATCATTCCTTTGACTTCTATTAATTGGCTTTCCACTCTAAGGAAGAGCTTTCCCCTCCCCTACGTTTATGTATTTATGTCTATCCTTGTGGACTCATGGTTGCCTATTTTATTCAATGGGTTATATATAATCCAGTAATATCATTCTTTATTTTGATGTTCAGATGCCTCATATTTGGCCATCCAGAGGTGCTCCAAGCTGGTGCCTGTGCCTTTTTGTCAGGTCCCCATCTTTCTTTGAACACTTGTTTTCAGGAACCACAAGATGCTCCAGGCCTATCTTGTACTTTCTCTGCCCCAGGCCTGGCATCAACCAGTTTTTCCAAGAACTCCTGGATCTTTTTGGATTGAGAATGGTACTCAGGAACCAAGACTTGGGCACTAAGTATTATAGCTACTTTAAGAGTTTGCTTGTTTATTTGAAAAATGTTTAAGCATCTCTCAATGATTTTCTAACTCCATCCTTCCTTTAAGAAAGAGCTTTCCCTTTTCCATCATTTATATCAATGTGGAGATATGGATTTTTATTTTTTCAATGAGTTATGATCTACTACTATTATAATTCATTTAGAATTACTATTATTTTTAATATATTTTATTGTTACTTGTATTAAGCACATAATATACATCTATATTTCTCTATCTCTCTCCATTATATGGTTCCTGAGTTCACACAGATACCTTGACACCTTGAGGAATCTCTTTCAATACAGGCTATGAATACTAAATGGTGCTCACAGGGGTAGAAGATTAGAAAATGGTATGCTAGGAGGAGATGGATTCCAGAACTCTTTACAAGTCAGAACTCACAGCTCACACCTACTTCAGAACTGGAAGGGACCCTATTTTACAGATCAAAAAAGTGAGGCACAAAGTCACACTCATCCAGTTCCCCCAAGAAACATGAATGGGGTGAGTGTAGTCAAGAGTCCACCAAGCCTTCCAGTGATAGCTCTGCACCAGCTCCAGGCCAGACCCTCTTTCCCAGGGGCTTTCCAGCCCCTTGTCCAAGGTGAGCTCCCTGGTGCTTCCCAGTTCTTAACCCTGCAGTGCCCAGATGAGGGCAAGACCTAAGACTTGGAAAAGGAATTAATTTCCTGGGCACCTTACTCTGTGTTAGGGAAGGAGCACCATCTGAGACTTTTATGGGCAGAGTTGTATGGCTGTCAGACAGATGGGTTTGAATTCTGGCTCTGCTGCTTACTAGCCCTGTGACTTGAGTAAGTTAATACTTCCCAGAGCTTCAGTCTCCTCATCTGTAAAACATGGATAACAATACCTATTTCATAGCACCTGGCCCTTTATGAATGTCGGTCATCATTATCTCTAATCTTCATAACTACCCTTTGAGGAAGAGATTATAGTGCCTCATTGGATAAACGAGAAAATCAAGGCTCAGGGAAGTGAGGTGAGGTAGTTGACAGATCTTAGTAGATGAATATCAGCTTCAGGAAAGCAGGAACCATGACTGTCCTGGTCACCATTATATTCCCAGGGCCCAGAAAAATGCCTGGTGCATAGTACAAGTTTAATAAATATTTGTAAATGAATGGATTGGACCAAACCTGGTCTCCCAACTCCTGATTCATGCATGTGCTTTGTCCTTCACTGAGCTGCCTCCAGATGGAAATGCTGAACTTCTCTCAGCCCTCAGCCTAGGTTTTGGCATATTCTCCCACCTTCTTCATTCTCCTGCCCAGTTGGTATTCCTGATGAGAGCAAATGACAAGAAAGAGCATTTGACCAAGAGTCAGCAACTTCTTGTGTAACAGTAGGCAAATTGTTCAATCTTTCTGGAACATGGTTCTTTATCTCCAAAATGGGTAAATTAACCTACATCTTTCCCAAGACTGCTGCAAAGATTAAGGAAGATAATTGGTATGAAAGAGCTGTGTGGACTGTCTGATTCTTACACATATGAGAGGCTAGTGATTTTGCTGTTATTAGCATCACCTCACCTAGCTTTCTGTTTCCCATCCAGACAGTTGTTCAATTGGCTCATTCACTTGTGTTCCTGGTGGAAAGGCACTGAGGTTTCTCCTGACACTTAGAAAACTAGAAAGATGTCACTTACCATTTCTATTACTCGGGAAAAGTTTCTTCACAAATGAAGTGAGAATAAAGATTCCAAACATTTAAGGCAATATAAGGATTCAGGTGACAAAAAATACGAAATCACTAGGCACAATGCCTAGAACAAAAGAGATTCTCAGTGAGATTTGATATATTGGTTGTAGACTCTCAGAAATAAAAATAACGGTTAACATATACTAAGCTCCTTCTATGTGCCAGATACCATACAGCAGTCCTGCAAGGTAGGAATTATAACCCCCACTTGTTTCAGAGGTTAGGACTTGCCCAAGATCATATAATTAGAAAACTGCAGAGACCTGGTGGAACTAGAAGTTGGACCTCTCTGACCCCAGAGTGTAAGCTCCTACCAGTGTGCCCTGCTCCTGCAGACAGGTGTCCTTAGCTCAGTCCTGAAGCAGGCAAAATGATGTACCGGATTGGGACACAGTATGTGATTAGGAACAATTAACTGAATGAAGGAATAACACTCCATATCCCCTTCAAGCATATTCAAGCATATAGCAGATGCTTAGTACAGTATACACAGAAAATGTTGCAAAGAGTTTATATTCTTTTCAGTCAATATATACTAAGGCTGCTCAAAAATACACATTAATTTTTCTTTAATTTACTCAACATTAATTTACTTGGCATGTTTATCATGCCAAGTGTTAAGGAAGTATAAAGCCACATCATCCCTGCCTTAAGGAATACAATCTGATAGGTGAACACAAAATAAGCACTTCATCAGCATGTATACAAGTATTGTAATATGTGCACAGTAGGTGTTCAAACTCTATGCAGTAGGCCCACAACTATTGAATAACAAAGATGATTCTCAAATGCAGTAGATGCCTCAAGTATGGGCAAAGTACTGGTTTGATACTTGAGATAGTTACGATAAACCTGTACTCAATGAATATGTACATAATAGGAGTAGGTGTACACATGGTAGGTACACAAAAGCATATGACAGGCTATACACAACAAATATAACTCATGTACACAGATGCTTGGTAAGTCCACTGTAGGCTCACAGATGCACAAACAGTACTTCATATGGCGGGACCGATAGGTGATAGGTAAGTAAGCTGTTGCTAAACATTCAAGTTTTTAACATATATACACTCAGGCTTATTTTGTAGGAGTACATGCCACAAATGTGCATACAGAACAGTTGAAAGTGTTCATTAAAATGCTGATTCACAATGACTCTTTGGGGGTAAGAATGGAAGCCCCATCTTTGAGAGGCCTCTACACATAACCTTGACGAAATAAATACTTTCTTCCTCTCATTGGATCCCAGAATTCTAAAAATCCATAATCCCCGGGGAGTGAGCAGCCTCTTGCCTTCCTTCTTTCAAAGCTCCAGAGCAGAAGGGTTGGCTCGCAATTGCCCACAACGAAAAGACCCTAGGAAAGAGAATATTGGGGCGGGGCTCCAACCAGGGCTGAGGTCATCAGGGGAGGGAGGGGTGTCAGTTTCGCCTAACGCCCACCAACCCCTGCTTCTTTTCCGGTCTCTCCTCATAACGCGCATGCGCACCACTGGCCTTTAAACGTGCACCGCTGGTCCATCCGGAAAAAGGATCCGGCATATTAATTACAATTTTGCTCCTCCGCCGAAGAAGAGAACTATTTGATCTGTGTCTGGGAAGTACTTTTGAGTTTCAGCTCCCAATTAGGGAACCCACGCCTGCCCATTATACTCGGTCCTCACGGGGTGAAAGCTTCCTGGGGCTTGGCCTCACACAAGATACCCGGGACTGAGAGGGACAACCCGCGGAGGGATCCAGTTTGTTGTGGTGTGAAGAGGGGGAGGACGCTGACAAACCAAGATGGCGGCGGCGGCGGCGTTGAAGGCCGCGGCGGTTGGGAGGTAACTGTAGTGGTGAAGGCTGCAGGAGTTGGGAGGCAGCGGCAGAGTTTGGAAGGAACGGAGCAGGATTAAGAGGCGGCAGCAGTAGCGTCAGCCTGAGCCTTTCAAAGCGCGGCACTCAACACGCCCCCTTAGCCCTCGGCGGGCGGCGGCCACCTCGCTTAGGGCCTAGTCTCCGAGCAGTGCCTCGGTTTCATACGGCGGTATCCGCCATGAGTCCTTAAGGGCTGTCCGAGCCCTCCAGTCCTAGGGTCCACCATGGAGCCGGGGTCTGACGACTTCCTACCGCCGCCGGAGTGCCCGGTGTTCGAACCTAGCTGGGCCGAGTTCCGAGACCCTCTTGGCTACATCGCGAAAATCAGGCCCATCGCCGAAAAGTCCGGCATTTGCAAGATCCGCCCACCCGCGGTAAGGCCGGGTAGCGAGGCCGGGAATGAGAAACTAGGGTAGCCGGTGGGGGACTCTCGGGCGCAGGGCATCTCGAGATGGGGGAAAAGGGGGTGCCTGGGGCCGTTGTGGGTGCGACGCGGATGGGAGAAAGGATGCTGGGGCCAGGGGTGCTCGTGATGTGAGGCCCCCAAGGGACCTGGACTCAGAGATCCACCCCCACTCCCACCTCGCCTTTCAGAATCATCCCTGGTTAGGGTCCAGGCAGGGATGCCTAGTGGGCCAGGGAGAGTTCACAGATAGAGACACGCATATCTCTTAGTTACCCCGGACCACCCAGGTCAAGGCTGAACTAAATAAGGCCTTTCTCCCCTGTACTGTCACCACTTCTCTTAAGGCAGGCGGTGTGTTGTAGTGGGCGATCACAGCTCTCAAGGGAGACAGACATGAGTTCAAAACCCCACTCTGTAGCTTCCCAGCTGTGTGACCTTGGACAAGTAACGTATCTCTCCAAGCCTGTGAAATGAGTCCCCTGAGTAGTTATTTCAAAAATTCGATTAAACTAGGTAGCGCCTATGTGTAGTAGGCACTAGATCAGTGGTAATTACTGTGACTGTGAAGGTGTTTGATGTACTCATTGGTTTGCTCCTATGTGAGTTGACTCATTTACTCACATCCTGCCAGGCCAATCCATCTACGATAATATCCTAGCCCAGTAGATCAGATAGGAAAACAGTCGTATGGGGAATGCCCTATCTGGCTCTCCTGAAATGGGTTCAGGGACTTGTGCCCTTCTTTTCTTTTCGTTTTTCAAAATTTTTATTGTTCTTCTATTACAGTTGTCCCAATTTTTCCCCCTTGCCCTCCTCTGCCCAGGCGCCCCCGTCCCCCAGGTCCCGTTCTTTTTCTAGTTGAAGGCAGTATCTGGGCCTTTCCTGCACATCACTCCTCCCCAGAGTTGACTTCTGTGAAGAGGCTTGGACCACTTGGCTTGGGGGTGGGGTATGTGTCCTCCAAGGATTTCTACTCTGCCCTGTCCCAGGATGTAGGAAGTCCCAGAGTATAGGGTATTCTTGGACTCTCCGAAACAGAATGCAACTATGGAAGTCTGCCTTTAGAACAATTGATTCCCAGAGGTCAATGACAAAGGGCATATCTTTGCTCCTAGGCCTGGCTTCAGGCCAGGAGAAGTCCCCCAAGGGCTAGAATAGGCTGGCATGGAGGAGAAATGATGGTATGTGTGTTCAGTCACCACTTGGAATTCTAAGGGCAGGAATTGAGTTTGTATGGAGTAGGATGTTTTTGAGTAGGTGTCCCTGGCTTAAACGGGCTGGGAAGCCTCACTGCCACCTGAGGAGGGCACCACAGGCCTTCTCATTCAACTTGGTGCTTTCTGGTGTTCTGCCACAGATCTAGGCTGGTTTCAAATGGATCCTCTGGGAGGTGTTGGGTAAGCTAATTTCTTCCTTGTTGGAGCCTGGCCACAGATCTCTGAGGTATCCTTGTCCGTGGTGAGGGAGTGGCAGTGGGTAGGGAAAGGTCAGGAAGGCTAGCAGAAAGGAGAAGCGGGAGTCCTGGGCAGCCTCAACGGAGGCAGCATCTGACAGAATTTTCATTTTTCTGTCTTGGATTTATCTGGGTGGCCTGGCTTTGTGGAAGTGATGTTACCCTTCCTTGGGGGAGGGGGACCAGGAAGGGGGAAAGTGACATGTCCCTAGTGTGTATGTGGGGGGCTGTCTTTTGTTACGCTTCTCTTCTCCACCTCAACAGTGCGCTCCTTCCAGTTCAGGAGATGTGGCTCTCTGGTTTCATTCTGTTTTTTCCTCCTGTGGGGCTGCTCCTAGGCTGTCTTGGCAGCCAAGCCTTCTGGCTGGAATTTGAAGCACTCACCCAAGTGGTGCTTGGGCTCAGGGTGGGAACCTGTGTGAGGGTGGGTACTTGGAAATAGAAGTTTGCCCAAGGAGGGACGATTTGGGCTCTGAATTGCTAGACAGGAAACTACTACTCTTGGGGAAGATAGGTTGCAGGAGAGCAGTGGTACCCTGGAGTAGACCCAGGGAGCTTGAAAGGGCCTTGTTTTTTGCCTCAGGTAGCCAAGCTTTTTAGCACCATCCTGATAAAACTGACACCCTGAGGGTTTGGCATGCAGAAATGTGGTGGTAGCATGAGGGAGCTCTTAGGTCCCAGGAAGAGCCAGGCAAGAGGTATTGCTGGACCTCCCCCAGCTATCTGTTGTACCCACAGCTCCTGCTCGAGGATTTTGGTTCTGCTATTTCCTGCCAGTTTGCTTGATGTTGTGCTTACTCTTATCTAGAACTTGATTTCAGCAGAAAAGAGGGGTGCCTGGAGTTTGGGGTCTGAGCACCTTTCTACCTGGGTTACCTGTGCTGAGGAAAATGCCCTACTAATGGGAGGCAAGAAGGCATAGGGAGTTTGTCTGGGCTTCAGGCATAACGTTTTAGTCTTTTTCCTTTTCTTTGCCCCTGCTTCGCTGAGCCCCAGGTGTTTCTACCTGCTTGGGGAGTGGAGGGAATGTATATGGATGCAAGTGTGAGTGCTCTGGCCCCTTTTCTAAAAGTGTGCATGCAGGAGAGACCCAACATCCTTTTGTTTTACTGACCCCTCCCCCTTCCACATGTGTTCATGTGTGCGTGAACACTGGTAGACTGGTAGCATGGGTTCTAGCCTTGGGTCTCCCACTAATTCAGCATGTGATTTTGGAGAAATCACAATTCTTTCCCATTTGTAAAATGAGGGCATTGGTCTAGGCTGCTGTAGATTCTCTTCAGCACCACAGCAGGGCCCAGGGCTTTGGGGAGTGGGTTCTCCACAGCCATTCTTTACGCAGGACACAACAAGCTCCAACTTGGCGGGACAGCCTTCCTCACTTTTATTACCTTTCTCTGACTTCCCTTCTCCTCCCCAAAACCTCTCGTTCTCAGCCACCATAGTTGGACATCCCTGCACTTACACCTCCTGCTCACTCCTGGGGCTTTCTCCCCTGCCTCTCCCTGTGCTAGGCAGGTGTTTGAGAGAGGGCCCAAGGAGCCTGCTAGGTCAGTGATGCAGATTCTTGTTCTCTGTTCCTTGCAGTGTGTGTCCTGAGCCCTTGGAACTGAGAGAACAGACATGAAGGCCCAAACCTTTAAATCCTGCCAAAATCAGAGCTGATCTGCCCTGCATGTGTATGGGCCCCATGTGACATGGTGGGGTCAGCTTTAGATGCCTTTTTTTTTTAATCTTTACCTGAGGGTACATTTATTGATTTTCGAGGAAGGGGGTGGTGGGAGAGAGAGGGAGAGACAGGTAGAAGTAGAGAGGTGTCAATGTGAGAAACATTGATCGGTTGCCTCCTGTGTGTGCCCTGACTGGGGACCAAACCTGCAACTTAGGTATGTCCCCTGACTGGGAATCGATCCTGTGACCTTTTGGTGTACAGGACAATGTTCCAACTGAGCCACACCGGCCAGGGCTAGATGTCAAGTCTTAATGACAGCACCTTTGAATAACATTTTAATTTGAAAACCAGTTTAATTTTCCATGTCGGTCTTGTGATGAAGCCAGAGCAAGAGTTCATATTCCTGCCTTATAGGTATGAAAACAGGTGCAGAAAGACAAAATCCTGTAGCCAGTAAGTAGTGGAGCTGGAACGTGAGCCTACGTCTTCTGACCCCCACCCTGTGTGCTGTCCAGTACTTTCAGACCGTGCCCTATAGCATGTGCCTGGGGGTGAAGGGTTAATGTGGCTGTAGGGAAAGTTTGGGGTCAAATATTTTGGGCCCCATCTCGTTTCTTGAAATTCTAGCATACTGTACTATTGGGAGGGACTTAAGAGAAGCTTCCCAGGGCCTGTCCCTGGGGCACTGGGTGTGGACTTGAGGGACTGCTAAGGCCCTGTTGTGAGTTCTACGTGTGGCCTAGTGGGTTGGGTGTGTGCCAAGGTAAAAGGTCTGGGGTGGCTAAAGGTCTGGGAAGGTGTGAGGAGGGTGTTGAGCTGCTTTGGGTGTCCTCTGGTCTTGCACTATGCTGGAATAACCCAACTCCCTTTCCCCTTTGGACCCCCTCAGGACTGGCAGCCGCCCTTTGCTGTGGAAGTGGACAACTTCAGATTTACTCCCCGAATCCAGAGGCTGAATGAACTAGAGGTGAGAAGACTGATAGCTGTTGGTGGGGTCGGGAGAATGGATACCTGAGCTCTGACCCCTGTTCCCTCATGCCTTCTCTGGCTAAGGTACTTGACTGACTAGGCCTTTGTTCTCTCTTCTGCGAAGTTTCATGGAGGGCATGGAAGAAACTTCAGGGCTTTGAACATAACCAAGAACATGGGCATTTAGCATTTCTGATTTGGTAGCTGAAAGGCTGGGGTTATCCCTTTCTCATAAAGGTTTGCTACTTCTGAAGATCCCCTGTCAACTAACCTATCCTAGCTGACCCAACAAAATGGAAGTCTGGGGCTGGCTGAGACCCTGTCGTGCTTGGCCACCTGAATGTGGCCTCATTATGCAGTTCATCCACACAGTGCTGTGCTTCCTGTCTTCTTTCCATGGTGCTTGATGAGGTGAATGGGCGGGAACAATATAAAAACTTATCTGTGTGGAGGCTGGGATATGCCCAAATTTGGGCAGAGGGTCAGGCAAGTAGACTTTTCCCTCTTCCTTTTGTTCTGTGTAGGAAGTCAGGTCCTTCGCATGGGTAGCTGAGGTTTTCCACCAAGGGCTTTATACTGATGTCCTGGGGTTAATGAGAATGGGTGCCCTGAAGCCAGTTCCAGGTAACATCCTGGAGTTTCCCATGGAACATGTAGGTTAGAAATACGCTACCACCCCTCTCCCTCATTATTATGTGCCCACAAGCCTTACCAGATGTCCTGGGGGATATTAGACTCAACTGAATACTCACGACCTAAAAGCTTACTTGTCTCCTAGACCATGGTGCCTCCACCTTGGCACTATTGACATTTTGGCCCAGATAATATTTTGTTGTGGAGGGATGTCCTGTGCATTGCAAGATGTTTATCAGCATCCCTGGTGCCTACCCATTGACGCTGGTAGTACCCTTTCCTAGTTATGGCAACCAAAAATATCTCTAGGCATTGCTGTATGTCCCTGGGGGCAAAATTGTCTCTCATTGAGAACTGCTGTTCTAGGGTCAGTCTAGGTGCTATGTGGATTGGGACAAAAATCATCTCCTGTAAGGAGTACAAGTTTCTTAGAGAAATGGGTCTGACCAGATCTGTAGGGTACAACTAGGGCAAGGTGTCATCTAATATAGGACAGGTTTTCTAGAAAGATAGTGCTGTCTAATGATGGGGGAGGGGCAGGGATGAGGCCAGGTTGGGAAATCTAAGGGACTGAGATGGAGGGAGTAGAGTTCCTAGACCCTTAGGGGTGCTGACATCTAAGGATGTCATATCTAAGGAGACATAATAGGTTGTTTCTTTCCACAAATAGATCTTAGTGTTCCTCATTTATGAAACAGGCCTGTCCCTGCTTCCCCTGATAGGGTCAGAGCAAGATGGTAAATGGTAGTGAATTATCTAGGTCTCCCTAGAATCATGCCCTCTGACCAGGGTGAGGTGGTCATAGACTTGGGCCACTGAGATTTCAGGGAAGTATGATACTGCTTTATTCCTAGGACCTTTGGCCCACATTTGGCCCTGGGTTGGCCAGGTGCCAGTGCTGCTTTAGTACACCATCTCTTAGTTCTTTAGGCTATTCTGTCATGCACTTTCGCCCTTCAGGTGCCATGGAACAAGTTTTGTGGAGCCTGAGAAGAGATAAAAGGTCTTTGGGAGCCTTCATTCTCTAAAACATTTGTAGAGCTTAGATGAAATTCTGGAGTTTCTAGAGGGTTTTTATGGTCCCTCTCATAAGTCCACCCTTCTCGGGGAGGTGGACTGGGCACTTATTTTATTTCCCTTTTATAATTAGAAAATGAGAATCCAGAGAATAAAACTGATTTGCTCAAGGCTGTTCAGTAAATCAGTAGCAGACAAAAAGCTGAAGCTTGTTATTCGACATTCAGATTGGGCACGGTCTTTTTTAATTGAATAAATTTGACGGGTAACATTATGTAAGTTTATGTACGTACAGCATATTGCTTACACATTGTAATGTGATTGCTGATGTAACGGTATTTATCACATTGTATATTATAGTATTATATAACTGTATCATTATATCGTACTGACATTGAGATCTCTTGGTACCTGCTGTGTGACTTGAGGAAACAGAAGTTCGCTGTAAAAGAGATGATGATACTCATCCAGCCCTGTCAGGGAGACTGAGAAAGAGTACAAGTGAAGCTTTGGCTGTTGTGACCCGACCCTCTCTGTTTTGGGACCTTGGGCTTATCCTATGGATAGAAAGTAGCAGAGATCAGAGCGAGGGCGGCTAACCACTGCCTGAAGTTTGAGATCGGTTCATTGGGAGAGGCCCCTCGTAGTGGTCCACTCTGTACCCTTTCTCCTCTTCTAAGATTAGGCCAGAAGACCAGAGCCTCTTTGAATTGTTTCTTTTCTAGGCCCAGACGAGAGTGAAACTGAACTACTTGGACCAGATTGCCAAATTCTGGGAAATCCAGGGCTCCTCCTTAAAGATTCCCAACGTCGAACGGCGGATCTTGGACCTCTACAGCCTCAGCAAAGTAAGAACAGGTTTTTCTCAAACTCCTTCCAACCCCACACCTTAATATCCTTGGTATTCTGGAGGTTCCCTTGGCTTGGACACTGGCTCTCTAGGCTGCAGTGGAAGGGGTACAGCCTGGTAGCACACAAGCTGTCATCAGAACTTCTGGGCATCTCTTGCTGCAGTTTGCACCTTTGTGTTGGTGGTAGGAGGAGGGGTAACCCCCAGTGCAGTAAGGGGCTGGAGTTGTCCTCATCGTGCTCTCTTCAGGCCTACTCCCTCATGTACATATACACAGCACATCCACGTCCCTTCCTGCTTGTCCTTGCAGATCGTGGTGGAGGAAGGTGGCTATGAAGCCATCTGCAAGGACCGTCGGTGGGCCCGGGTGGCCCAGCGCCTCAACTACCCACCAGGCAAAAACATTGGCTCCCTGCTACGCTCCCACTATGAACGCATCGTTTACCCCTATGAGATGTACCAGTCTGGAGCCAACCTGGTGGTAAGGATGCCAGGCCGGGGTGGAAGGAGGCTTCCTCTCCCAGACACAGATTTTCACACTTGCTCTTGACGAATCTGGTTCAGTGGACTGGAGGCCTGCGAGCTAGACTCCACTGTTTTCTATCAGTGCTCATTCTCTTCCCACACTGCCCAGGGTCACGGATCCTGGAGTTAACAGCATGGCCAACTGACCATCTGTTACGTGACAAGTTTTTAACTGGTAGAAGAATTCAGAGGAGGGAGAGGCCTTTGGGGCTGGAGGAGAGGTCTGGGAAGAGATGGAATCTGGTTTAGTTGGGGAGATCATTGTAGGGGGGAAGGTTGAAAGGAGGAATGGCATAAACAAAGGAATGAGAAGAATTCCCAAAGTGTATGCTGGTGTCAGTGGTACACACCAGCTGAGCAAGACCTATTGGTGTAGGTCAGGGAGGTGCGACCACAGCTTTGGTTGCCACTGGGTGAGGGGAGATGGAAGTCCTTGCTGTCGGGGGCTGGGACCCCATGCCCTGACCTCTACCTCTTATTTGTCCTCAGCAGTGCAACACACGTCCATTTGATAATGAGGAGAAGGACAAGGAGTACAAACCCCACAGCATCCCCCTTCGACAGTCGGTGCAGCCTTCCAAGTTCAACAGCTATGGCCGGCGGGCCAAGAGACTGCAGCCTGATGTGAGTACTTCCCTTCTCTTGACTGAGGTCTGTAGGGTAGAGAGAGTGCTCTCCCTCCCTCTGGCCAAGGCTCTGTTCCCTGCTCTGCTCTCCCTTCTCCCAGTTCTCTAGTTCTGAACAGTAGTGGGCCTCTCTCAGAATTCACTCTTGTTCTTCCCTCCACTCTCCGCTGAGCTTCTGAGCTGGGTCTTGATCTGTCCGTACAGTATCTTTTGTACGTGTTCCCTTCCTGCCTGCCTTGTTCTTTTCCTGACTCACTCTGCTCATAGGGGCAGAACTCTTCTTTCTCTTTACATCTATATCCAAGCCTCAGGCAGAAGCTTATGTGCCAGGCATCCTTCTAGGCGCTGGGAGTACAACAGGGAACAAGACAGACACTGTCCCTGGACTCACCAAAGCATGTAATTTAGCACATCATATAAGTCACTGCCATTTATCGGTAGTGCCGAATACTGTTAGATTTCTTTTATTTAAGTAATCCCCAAACTCCTTTGTAACTTTAAGGTAAGAGTTAATATTCTCAATTTTAGAGTTGGGAAAATGGGGATATTGTCTTAATTCATTTCTAAGAAAGGGCTGAGGAGGGTGTTCACTTACCCCCAATATCCAAAAAGCAGCTCTGAATTCTTGCCCTGGCCCATCTATGCATCGGCCCCTGGTATAAGCTCAGCTGATACATACTCTAAGCTGTTGTCCTTTTAGGAGGGGGCAGTCTGCCCAAGGTAGTAGTCTTGATTCATTTCTTTCTTTTTTTCCAGCCGGAACCCACGGAGGAAGACATTGAAAAGAATCCAGAGCTGAAGAAGCTGCAGATCTATGGGGCAGGCCCCAAGATGATGGGCCTGGGCCTCATGGCCAAGGATAAGACTCTGCGGAAGAAAGGTGAGGCCTGCAAGACTGGAGCAGCGTGAAAGATGGCCTCACCTGGGGAGAGGAGGCGGGGCCCTGATTGTTGACCTGTATCTTAGCGCTTTGCTGTTCTCTCCCAGATAAGGAAGGGCCTGAGTGCCCCCCCACTGTAGTGGTGAAGGAGGAGTCAAGCGGGGACATGAAGATGGAGTCAACCTCCCCTAAGACCTTCCTGGACAGCAAGGAGGAGCTGAGTCACAGCCCAGAGCCCTGCACCAAGATGACCATGAGACTGCGGAGGAACCACAGCAATGCCCAGTTTGTAAGGACCCAGCCCCGACTTCCTCATGCTTTGCTGCTTCCCCTTCATCAAGCATTTCCCCAGCATGGCACTGGACTGGGTTGCATTAAGCAGAAAAGAGGGCCTGGTGTGCCCTCCCCTCAGGCCAACTCACACAGAACAAAGAGCGAGAAAGCGTTGTCAAATACTATCAATGTGAAGTTCAGAAAGAGTCCAAGAGAAGACCAAGGGTCTAAAGAAGGAGACTCCCTCTCTCGTTTCAGGATGAAGGCTGAGCTGCTCGTTGCCATGCATGACGCAGCTCCTGCCGACCTCTAGCTTCATTCCCAGCACTGTCCCCTCCACTCCTTTGCCGTAGCCACACCGAACTACTCGTAGGTGTGTTCGTTGTTTCCTCGACACACCACGCTCTTCGCTTCCCCATCCTTCGCACATGCGATTTCTTCCCCATGCACTCTGCCCCATTGCGTTTGCTTTCAGGTTTCAGTTTCAAGTGCTACCTTTTCAGTGGAGTCCTTCCTTAGCGCTCTCCCTCCTTCTCGCCAGCTGATTTGAGTGCTTTCTTTTCTAGGGTCCCATAGTACCCTTTATGGGCCACTGTTGGTAGTTTCTACACTCCCCAGTAATTTTTAGAAACCCATGTCTCTGGTGTACTTGTGCCTTTAGAAGGCAGATGCCATGTTATGTTCATCACTGTCCTGCAGAGTCTGTTACACTGTAGAACATGTAAGTGTTCGGTAAGTGTTTATTGAATGAATAAAAATGGGAGATTCAAGATTGAACGATAAAGACTCTGCTTTCACAACTCCACCAGTTCATTTGGGGAGACGGTGCGTGCATGCAGGTAAACTCCGACCTAGCATGAGCAGCTTGCCCAGGGCCTCTAGAGTGATCCAACTAGCAAGCACTGTGGGTTCCCAACGGAAAGCTCTGTGGATCTGGGTCCATTCCAGAGGGGTCCGCTGTGTGGAGCCTGCATGGGGCCCTGGTGGGTAACTACTGCCTCCCTCCCCCGGCAGATCGAATCATATGTATGTCGGATGTGTTCCCGAGGGGACGAGGATGACAAACTCCTGCTGTGTGATGGCTGTGATGACAACTACCATATCTTTTGCCTGCTGCCTCCTCTGCCTGAGATTCCCAAGGGTGTCTGGCGGTGCCCAAAGTGTGTCATGGCGGTAAGGCCTTCCCTAACCACAGTCCATGTCTGCCTTATAGGGTGTCCTTGCCCTCCTTCATCTGGCATTACTGAGAGCAGCCGCCTAGCTCAGCCACAGTTGCATGTTTTGGGCCCCTGGGATGGGGTTAGTCTGGGTAGAGCTTTGGGAGGAGGAGGAAGAGGAGACTCAGCCTTTGCTTGTATCCTCTGGGAGCTCCCAGACCGCCTGGGCAGGTGAGAGCCCTGATTAGACAGACTCAGTGTACTGAAATGCCAAATTGTGTGTTTGAAACTCGGAAGTGTACAAGTTCTGAGGAGAGGAAAATGACTAAGGGTAGGTGTCAGGGTTGAGGTTTGGAGGACAGGAATAAGAAGAAAAAATTGTTCTTTTGATTTCCAAGTTTTTTATTCTTTGTTTTTTTTAGAAAGCTTGGAAAATAGACAAATTACCTATCATCTCACCACCTAGAGACAACCATTGTTAATAGTCTGGTATATTTTCTTCTCATCTTTTTGTTGTTGCATATATATAGATATATATAGATATATATATCTTTAACAAGTTTGGGATCTTACTGTATATTTTCATTTGTTACTTTATAATCATTTTTCTATATTTTGAAGTTTATTCATGGGTGTGGTTTGTTTTTCTTATAGGGGGTCCATCATATGGGTATAAAATTTATTTGCTTTCCTTCTGTTGTGATAATTCAGTTGGTTTGCAGTGATGCAGAATCTCACTAGAAAAGGTAGGCAGGAGTTCTAGACTGGGGAACAGCAGGACTGCGGAAGCAAGGGTATATGGGGAGAATGTTCCTAGTGCAAAAGGGCCGTAAGGAGAGCAGCTAAAGCAGCAGTGAGGGCGGAGAGGCCTGGAAAGTCTGCCAGGTCTGTTCCATGAACTTCCAACCTTTATCCAAATTCTCAGTGTGCCTCTGTATTTCTCTCTGGGTTTCTGGGAAGCAGATATTGAGAGTCTCTCTAGCCTTATCTTAGGGATACAACGGTGGTTGTAGAGACCAGGTGTGCATGTGCACACGCATGCACACACACACAGATGAGGAAAGAGCAGGGCAGTGCATAGTGAATGGGCTTGGGATGGTGGAGATTCCTTTGGGGAGGCGTTTGAATACTAACAGTATCATAGGCAGCAAAAACTGTCAGCTCTGCTTGGCTCTATAAGTAGCTGTGGGCCAGTGGACCAGTTAACATTTTCAGACATAAGAAAAGTGTGTGTTTGACTCCGGGGTACATAATAGCTATCATGTAAAACCATGAATATAGGTACAAAGTTAGGTCAGCCCACATCCAATATTCTGAGACAATCTAAAGAACAGGAACAGTGTAGGGTTTGGCACCGTAAAAGTTAGTGCCTTCATTTCTCCTGCTTCCAGATACTGCAGTACTCACTGTCCATTTCCCAGGCCCGTCGTCCCAGTCTGGGCATAAAAGCTTTCCTAAGCACCCTGTATAAACTCATATTTTAGCTCGAGAGAAAGAATGGTGGCAGAAGAGCATAGGATAGTATATTTTTAAGTCAGAGACCATGGTTTAGATTGTAAAGTCCTAAAGGAAGAGAAGAGCAAACGCATGGTAGCAAGCACGTGAGAAATGAAAAAACTAAAGCCGAAGTGCTAGAAGAAAAGGTGGAGCTATTAAACGAGGCCTGCCTCAGGACCCCTGAGCGCAGACCTAGGGCTATTTTCCCTCCCTGCTCCGACCCATATTCCAGCTCTGCTTCTGAGGCTTCTTCACCTCTTTGCCTCTGCCTTGGTGACATGTTCTCCTTTGGGTTTCAGGAGTGTAAGCGCCCCCCCGAAGCCTTTGGCTTTGAGCAGGCTACCCGGGAATACACTCTGCAGAGCTTTGGCGAGATGGCTGACTCCTTTAAAGCCGATTACTTCAACATGCCCGTGCACGTAGGTGATGGAGGGCTGGGGTAGTGTCAGGGCTAGGGTCGTAGGTGTTGGCGTCTGCTGGTCTTAGCTCTCCTGGGTCAGTGGGGCTAAGATACGATGGGCCACAGTCATTCGCTACCCCTGTTCCCCAGATGGTGCCCACAGAACTTGTGGAGAAGGAGTTCTGGCGGCTGGTGAATAGCATAGAGGAAGATGTGACGGTTGAGTATGGGGCTGACATCCATTCCAAAGAATTTGGCAGCGGTTTCCCTGTGAGCGACAGTAAGCGGCACCTAACCCCTGAGGAGGAGGTGAGTGGATGATTCATGGTCAGCCCTGCAAACCTAGGCAAGTCATTGAGTGTCTGGAAGACTCATTGGCTCTGGTAGATGCAGATCATTATGCTTACCATTTGTGGTCTCGGCGGGGTTTAGGTGAGATGATGTGTGTGCAAAGAACACAGCCTAGGACTGGCAGGGCATTGGCATCTCCAGTCATGAGGTTGGCTGTTTGCTTGTCTATAGAATGGGGATCGTATCTATCTTACACATTTGTTGCACAAATTCAGTGAGAAGGTGTGTGAAATGCCTAGTAGCAGGGTGCCTGGCTTGTTCACAAGAGGTTCAGGGACTGAGATGCTAAGTGCAGGAAGGAGTGAGAGCCCGGGCCTGCCTGAAGGAAAGGGTGCATTCTGGGTCAAAGCAGGGTCTTTTAACTTGCAAGTATTTTGGTGGGTGGGTATCTGCCAACCTCCCTGAAACTGAATTGAATTGAAATTTTGTGGGGAGAAGAATCCTTAGATGTTTCAAAAAGGTCCATGACCTCAAAATTAAGGTTTCCTGGGCTAAAGACCTCAGCTCCCTATCGAAAGCCTCACCCCCTTTCTGCAAATGCTTGGCTCGGCAGGAGTATGCTACCAGTGGCTGGAACCTGAATGTGATGCCAGTGTTGGAGCAGTCCGTGCTATGCCACATCAATGCGGATATCTCTGGCATGAAGGTGCCCTGGCTCTATGTAGGCATGGTCTTCTCTGCCTTTTGCTGGCATATCGAGGATCACTGGAGTTACTCCATCAACTACCTCCACTGGTGAGTGGGACCCTGGGGAGCCAGGAAAGCAGGGTGGACTCCCTCAGGACCATGGGTGTGACCACTCTATATGTCCCCTTTCCACTTGGACAGGGGTGAACCAAAGACTTGGTATGGGGTACCCTCGCTTGCAGCAGAACATTTGGAGGAGGTGATGAAGAAGTTGACACCTGAGCTCTTTGATAGCCAGCCTGACCTCCTGCACCAACTTGTCACCCTCATGAATCCCAATACCCTCATGTCCCATGGTGTGCCGGTGAGTGCCCAGGAAACAGGGACAAGGGGTAGGAATGATGTTAGTGATGTCCTTTGTAGTGGTGGTAGTGGTCCTTGTCTGGAATCCACCCCTCCCCTTTTTCTCATCCCCCTCGTATCTTTACTGGGCTGTCAGTTTGACAACCTGAACAGAGACCCAAGATAACAGTGGTTCGAGATACGGAGTGATGGTGAGCTGTCTGGGCCGTGTGTTTGAGGGCAACACCTTAGGAACAACTTCTTACCGCATTTACATTCCGGCCAGGGGAAGAGGGACATGATGGAAGGACAGGGCAAGACAGGTCTCCTTACTTTGAAGGGCAGACATCATTTCCAGTCATTTCCTGTTAGTCACAACTTACTCACATGGCCACATTTAGCTGCAGGGAAGATTGGAAAATGTCATTTTTGTTCTGGATGATTATGTACCAGCTACAAATCGGAGGTCATGTTGTTATGAAAGAAGGTGAGAGAATATTGGGATAACTAGCAGTCTCTGCCAGACTCCTCATTCTGTAACCTCAGAGCAGTGGGTAGGTCTTTTTACTTAACAGGTCAACAGTTGGTGGTAATTATTTTGCAATATGTAAGTCTATCAACTCAATATGTTGTATACCTTAAACTTACACAATATTGTATATCTCCATAAAGCCAAGGGGAGGAAAAAGTGACTAAAAAAGTACTAATATCTTTCAACATTTTAAAAAAGTTGAACCCAGCCCTGGCTGGCGTAGCTCAGTGGATTGAGCACGGGCTGGGAATCAAAGTGTCCCAGGTTCGATTCCCAGCCAGGGTACATTCCAGGGTTGCAGGCCATAACCCCCAGCAACCGCACATTGATGTTTCTCTCTCTCTCTATCTCCCTCCCTTCCCTCTCTAAAAAATAAATAAATAAATAAAATTAAAAAGTTGAACCCAAAGTCCTGGCTTATACTATCCTCCTCTGTGGACTTCTCTCCCCCCATAAAATGTTTTGGTGAGTGTATATCCTGGCTTACCTGTAAGACGCTTTATATCCCTGGGAATTTCCAGCATTGATTAGCATCAGCTAGTTTTCTGGGGTGGATCTTAAAATAGCCCGATCAGCAGTCCTGTAGGAACAGGGATTAGTGCATTCACCACCTCTGCTTTGAGTCTTATTCTGTACTCCTCCCCACTCCCTTCCACCACCCCCACGCTTACCTGCCCTGCCACTTAGTCTTATGCAGGGCCTATGGTCGGCAGTGAGTACATGTGAACCGATGTCTCCTTGAGATCCTTGGACATCTGTACAATAAGGCTTTGGACTGGGTCAGTGGTTCTCACCTGAATGTTTTCTTGCCTTAACTTTCTTTTGATATACTGTATACTCTTTGAGTAATATTTTTTATTATGCATTTTAGTGGTATTTAACCAGGGATTGAGATATCGATGGAATTAGAGGGAACATTTTACAATAGTTTGGGCAATCTTGTTCCACTTAGAGGTGGAGTATCCTTTTCCATGGCCACCTCATTCCATTTATGAATTCCGGAAGTTAAGATGTCGAGGTGATCAAGGGCCCTTCCACTTCTCTGCTCAACTAGACATTGGGTCTGGCCTTTCCTTAAACCTGACCTGCAGTGTCAAGGAAAAGTGAAAGAGTAGAGGAGGATTCTCCCTAAGGATTCAGACAGCTAAGATGCATATATATGTAGCTGTTTCGTCTTTACCTCTTTTTAAACAGACTTTGTCACAGCCTTTTAAACATGTGCTCTTTGCTTCTACAGCATTTCTCTTGCTCATGGTAGTATCCCTCAATCCAAGACATCTGTGATTTTCATATTTTCCTGTTGGCAGGCTGCAGTTTAGCCAGTTGGAGCTCCCCCAGAGCTATCTTTAGCCTGGTCCTGCCTTTCTCTTTGGTGAAGAAGGCCATTTCTTTTTATAGATATATAGTATAAGTATAATTTTCATTATAAAAGAAACATGTCCCCTTCTCAAAAAAATGGAAATAGAGAGGTATTTATTTCCTTCACATTTTATGTTTCTACCTGTTGTTTTTTCTATGTAAACGTTGACATAGCAATAATCAGTGTGTGGTCTAGAATAGCACTGCCCAGGTTGGTAGCCACGAGCCACATGTGGCCACAGAGTACTTGAAGCGTGGCTAGTCCTAACTGAAATGCTAAAAGTGAAAGCACATGTTGGATTTCAAGACTTAGTACAAAACAATATAAAAAATCTCGCTAATATTTTGTATATTAATTACACATTGAAATGATAATATTGTGGCTATGTTAAGTTAAATAAAATATGTTGAAATTAATTATACCTGTTTCACTTTTTAAATGTGGCTACTAGAGAATTTTAAAGAGCATATGTGGCTGGCATTATATTAGAGAGTGCTAGTGTAGAATGATTTTTGTTTTTTTACTACAAATTATTTATAATTGCTTTTTAAAAAAATACCAAGTCAGCCCTGGCTGGTGTAGCTGAGTGGGTTGAGTGCGCCGACCTGCAACCCAAAAGGTTGCAGGTTCAATTCCCAGTCAGGGCACATGCCTGGGTTGCGGGCCAGGTCCCCAACGGGGGCGCACTAGAGGCAACCACACATTGAAGTATCTCTCCCTCTCTTCCTCCCTTCCTCTCTGTCTAAAAGTAAATAGATAAAATCTTAAAAAAAAAAGTCTTTTAAAATAGCAGCTTCATTGCAGTATAATTTACATGCCATAGACTTCACACATTTTAAATGTACAGTTCAGCAAATTTACAGAGTTGTGCTACCACAGTCCAGTTTTAGAACATTTCCATGACCCCAAAACGTACTTCATGCCCTTTTGCAGTCACTCTCCATTTCAACTCCCTAGTTCCAGACAACCACTAATCTGCCTTCTGTCTATATAGATTTGCCTTTTGTAGACAGTTCGTGTAAATGGAGGAATATGTGGTCTTTTGTGTCTGGCTTGTTTCACTTTGCTTGCAGTTATTGAAGTTCATCCATGATTATCCTGTGTCAGAATTTCATTCCTTTTTATAATGGAATAATTTCCCATTGTATGGGTATACCAGATTTTTTTTATCCCATCACCAGTTGATGGACATTTGGGTCATTTTCTTTAACAGCTGCAGAAAGTGAGGAGAGCTTTTTAAAATAACTACATAGGAAACAGTAAAGGGACATTGTCAAATGAAGGGGTAGGTTGAGATAGAGAATCAGGAGCATTAGGTTCTGTTTCTGGCTCTGCCACTTGAGGCTTCTCTGGGACTTGGTTTTCACATCAATAAAATGAAGGCTGGAACTAGATCATTCAACAAGTATTTCTAGAACTCCCTCAGTGTGCAAGGCCTCTGGTCATTACCCTGAGGGTGAATAAACCACTCCCTGCCTACGGGCACGCACTGATGGGTGGAGGACAGAGGTGAGTGAGCCAACAGAATGAAATGTTAGAGGTGCTGCAGATGAACTGGCTGGGTCCTGAGGAAGGGGGCGGTGAGGTGGTCAAGAAAGCCTTTGTAGCAATGACTCTGGGAGGAAGAGGAAGAGTTTATCTGGCCATGGCTTTATCATGTAGCCATGGGGTTTAAGCTGGGGCCTCCTGGTAGGGTCAGATTTGCAAACTAATTCTGGTGGTTGGTAATGGGGCCTAGTGCAATAATACAGGCAAAAAATGCTAATGTTGTCTCTGAGTGGGGATGTATTTGAGGAGAAAATGTATTGGAGGTGGGAGTTGATGCATGAGCCGAATAAATGTTTAGAGGTTTTCACCAGTGGAAAGATTTGGTCCTGTTAGGATATTCATTCTCTTCACGTTAATCTAGAATCCTAGCGGGGGAATTGTTGGGTTTGGGTTGAAGGCTATAAACATCTTAGGTTCCTGATAGGTATTGGCAGTTTTGTCTTCTAGAGAGTAAAGGTTATTGGTCCCCTTATTGACACTGTACCTATTTCACTTTGTCTTTATCAGCATAGAATACTCATCTTAGGAAACTTTATGAGACTTCTTGGTAAAGATGGTGAATTAAACATACACATGAACACTTCCATTCTATAGTGTAACTGCACTAAAATAGCACAAAGGTTTTTTTTTCTTTTTAAGGTAAAAGAACAAAGATGGATAAATAAGAAGACAGTGATATACAAAACGTTTGAAATTAGAAAACAGATAAGAAAACTCATTGTTAAACTAGTACTGGAACATCTGAGGACCCACCTGATTTATATGCCTCAGAATCCCCCAAGGGTTTAGTAGTTGGTGGCACCAGGCATCCTGAGGGTGAAGAAGATGGAGTGAAAATAAGGAATGGTTCATATCTATATAAGAAGCTGTGAGATACCCTCCATGCTGGGCAGCTGGAAAGGTGACCCTCAGTCTAGCAAAAGACTAGAAATTTACTTTCGAAGAGGTTAAAATAGATCTCTGGATTGAGGTCTTCTAGGTACAGTTGAAGGTGGAGGTATGGTGAAAATAGTAGAACTCGTTATTGTATACATACGAGATGCTGAGGTTCCCAGCTGTATTCCTCCACTTGGCTCTCAGAACACTGACAGACCTTTTTCCTTCAGGCAAAAAATGGGAGACTTGGGGGAATCTGGCCCAAAAGGAAAGACCTAAGAGTTTCCCACACTACATGGCTCAGCCAGATCACCCTACAGTGAAGCTCACAGTTGACAAACTTCACCTATATATTCAGTTTCTATTCCTCTTTTTGTTTCTTACTCTTAAATATAAGTAGCCACAAATTAACATAACAACCAGAGAAACTAGAAAATAGAACCGAACAGGGAAAGAAGCAACTTGGAGAAACAGCATAGGCAGGGAGAAGTAAACTTTAAAAAGGAAAGGAAAAGAAACCTCATTAATACATCTTCAGAGATGGGCATATATTGCAAACATGAAATAAGAACAAATACTATTTTCAAAGACCATACAGAGAAAAAAAGAGCTCTTGGAAATTAAAATGATGCTAACAAAACTAAAAAAAGTTTATTTAGAAAGGTTAGAAGATGAATAGTTAAGGAACTGTCCCAGAAAAAAAATAGAATAAAAAGATAAAGATGGGAAAATGCAGAAAAAAAATGGAATTTGTTTAGGAGGTTTAATATTCAAATAATAGGAGTTCCGAAAAGAAAATAGATAAAGACTGAAAGGATCAAATCATTAATGAAATCATTTAAGAAGATTTCCCTGAATTAAAAGACAGAGTTTCTAGAATCAAAGGGCCTACCCAGTACATGAGTGAAAATAGACTCACACCAAAGTATATTTGGTGGATTTTTTCATATCAAACGCTGAGACCAGGAAACTCTACAAGCTTCCCAAGAGAGAAGACAGGTTTAATTCAAAGCATTAGAAATCAGAATTGCTTCAGACTTTCCCAAAGCAATGCTGGAATCTAGAAGATTAGAGCCATGCTTTCAAAATGATTTTCAACCTAATATACTAAATGCAATCAAAAGAAAAAAAAAAAGCTGTGTGCTGAAGCACAGCAAAGGAATGAACCAAGGGAGGAAAACACGGGGTCTGGAAGACAGGAGAGGCTTCATGGGAGAGCGATGGTCCCGGGAGGACAGCCCGGCCAGACCGAAGCAGAACTTAAGGCTGTATGACAATCAGTTACAGAAAGGTAAAAACTGACAGTAGAGTTGGACACTTGTCCAAAAGGTGGGGATTACATTACTAATACATGCATAGAAAATTAAGCAAATTGAGAGATAGACTGTTTTTAGTATGGAGACGTGTTACTTATTCAGGGTTAAGGTAAATGCCAAAATAATCGAAGAGGTGAAAGTGATGGGTTCCGGGGAGTGGAGAATGGCAGGCCCTGCTGACTTTGTAACAAACCTTGTAGGACCCTTTGGCTCTCCAAATTTACATATGACTGATAAAAAATAGTTATTAATGAAAAAAACCTAGCCCTGGCTGGCGTAGCTCAGTGGATTGAGCGTGGACTGGGAACCAAAGTGTCCCAGGTTCGATTCCCAGCCAGGGTACATTTCTGGGTTGCAGGCCATAGCCCCCAGCAACCGCACATTGATGTTTCTCTCTCTCTCTCTCTCTCTCTCTCTCTCTCTCTCTCTCCCTCTCTCTCTCTCTCTCTTTCTCTCTCTCTCTCTCTCTCTCTCTCTCTCTCTCTCTCCCCTTTCCCTCCCTAAAAATAAATAAATAAAATCTTTAAAAAAAAAAAAAAGAATGTTTTAAAAATATATAAAAAAAAAAAACCTTGGCTAGGGTAATGAAAGGTGATACTCTAAATCTTTTTTTAAAGGATTTTATTTATTTTTAGAGAGGGAAGGGAGGGAGAAAGAGAGAGAGAGAAACATCAATGTGTGGTTGCTGGGGGTCATGGCCTGCAACCCAGGCATGTACTCTGACTGGGAATCGAACCTGCAACACTTTGGTTCGCAGCCCCGCGCTCAATCCACTGAGCTATGCCAGCCAGGGCTGATACTCTAAATCTTTATAAAAATTACTAGTGAAGTTGAAATAGTTTGGTGTGTGTGTTTTTTTTACTTTTTGTTGTGTTTTTTTTTTTTTAAGATTTCATTCACTTACTTTTAGAGAGGGAAGGGAGGGGGGAGAGAGAGAGAGACATCAATGTGCGGTTGCTGGGGGTTATGGCCCACAACTCAGGCATGTACCCTGACCGGGAATCGAACCTGCGACATTTTGGTTCACAGCCCACGCTCAATCCACTGAGCTACGCCAGCCAGGGCTTGTTTTTTACTTTTGACTCACATTTTCCTGTCACCTGTCAACACAAAACTTTGACAGCAGAGACCAGTGGTCCTTCCTTTCAGAGTTTGAGGGTCTGGGAATCTATTGTCAGACTGTGTTCTCTGAGGCTTTCCTTTGTCTCCTTAAGAACCCTGCACTTAGATCAAGTTTCTACAGACTGGGAACCCTCTGTCTCAGTGACTTTGGCCTTCCTTCCTCAGGTGGTCCGCACAAACCAGTGCGCAGGAGAATTTGTTATCACCTTCCCCCGTGCTTACCACAGTGGCTTCAACCAAGGCTACAATTTTGCTGAGGCTGTCAACTTTTGCACTGCTGACTGGGTGAGTCTAGAGTGCGGCGGGCTGGAAGGGAAAGAGCAGGAGGGCTACAGGGAAGCTGAGGCACCATGGCCTCCAGCCTTGGCCACACTCAACTTTTAATCTGTCCACAGTTGCCAGCTGGGCGCCAGTGCATAGAGCACTACCGCCGGCTCCGTAGATACTGCGTCTTCTCCCATGAGGAGCTCATATGCAAGATGGCTGCTTGCCCAGAGAAGCTGGACCTGAACCTGGCGGCAGCTGTGCATAAGGAGATGTTCATCATGGTGCAGGAGGAGCGGCGTCTACGAAAGGCTCTGCTGGAGAAGGTGAGTGGTGGGGGAGGTGCCCTGGATCAGGCACCCTAGCATGGCAGAGGTGGGGGAGGAAGGGGCAGCCCCAAGAAGTAGATGTAGCATCTATTCTTGGGGAAAAAATAAAAACAGCTAGATGCGTTTGGATGGGTAACCACATTCCATTCTGCTCCACCATTTACCAATACCCACAAGCAAGTTAATTTACTTCACTGAATGTCAGTATCCCTCTCCGAAAAATTGGGATTATAATAGTGCTTATGTTTTGAATAGTTTAGTAGATTTAAATGTTCATTAAGTAGTTGAGCCATAGCAGGTATAGTATAGCTGCTGTTATTATTTAAATAACCCAACAAAGCAGACCGACCTGTGGATTAGCTGGACGACTTTTTTAAGCCACTTAACCTCTCATGGTCTCACTTTCCCACTCTGCGAAATGGAAATAAATACTTAACTTGCAAGGCGGTAAAGCTTGAAGAAGGTGATTTATGTCAAAGCATCTGTTACTGCACTAGCAGCATAGCAGCTGCTGTTATTGGAAATACTAATAACAGGAAGAAAATGAAATGTGGAACATTTCCTTGGAAATGCCATTTTATTACATTCAGATGATGCAGTAGCTCACACTAAGGGACTATTACCAAGTAGAAGGCAGTCCTCCTTTAATAGATTTCTCATAAGCAGATGTCAGTTGTGTGTGTAGATGAGTGTAGTTCAGCTGCCTTCTTAAAGCTCCAAGCTTGCCTAGTTAGGAAATTATGTAACTTAGAGCCCTCCATAGGGATCCCTTGCCTCCCATTTAGGGAGATACTTTCTTATTTTAAAGCTCAGTTATAACTCTCCTATGAGCATGGGCTGTAAGGAGAACTGCAGTAAGAATAAGTGTTAGAAGTCTGGGGCCTGTTAGCCTGTGGCATTAGTTGGTGAGCCCCTGGGCATTCCCAGGCATCATTTTCTCTGTTTAGTACCATTACTAAATGGCCCTGGGGCCATGCCAGCATACAGGAAGAAGCCAAAGCAAGGTGGGAAGACTAGCCACTCTCATCCTGTCATTCAGGTTCTTTACACTTGGCTCTTACCTTAGAGAATCGTTCTGGATCCCCAGTCTTGAAATCCTATAAAAGACTATGTGTGTGTACAGGTGTACACTTTTCTGGGGAGAGGGCTCATAGTTGGCATCCGATTTGCAGGGGAGTCCATGGTCCAAAAATACTTAGGGGGCGTCATCTTGAGAGCATTCTCTGCCTTCAGTCAAAATCGACTGCAGTCAGACTCTCACATGGGGCTACTAAGTTAGGAACTCTCTCTCTGAGACTTAGTGTCCTCCTTAGTGAAATGAGATAGGCCTGTGAAATGGGGATTTTTATCTGAAAATTACAGCTAATAACAGTAAATACTTGTTGAGTGCTTTTTTCTCTGTAGTCACTATACTGTACATTAGAGCCTCAAAACTTACTTATAACTTTGACCAACATATCTCCCCATTTCCTGTGCCTCCTGGGCCCCTGGCAACCACCAGTCTATTCTCTGTTTCTGTGAGTTCAGCTTCTTTAAATTTTTCATATGACTGATATCCTACTAGTATTTCTCTAATTTCACTTAGTATAATACTCTCAATATCTACCTATGTTGTCACAAATGGCAGGATTTTCTTCTTTCTCGTAGCCGAGTAATATTCCACTGTGTGTGTATCGTCTTTTTTTCTTTCTTTTTTAAAAATTTATTTTTATCTACTTTCAGAGAAGAGGGCAAGGGAGGGAGAAAGAGAAGGAGAGAAACATCCATCTTCTGCCTCTCGCACATCTCCCACTGGGAACCTGGCTCACAGCCCAGGCATGTGCCCCGACATGGAATTGAACCAGCAATCTTTTGGTTCGCAGGCCGGCACTCAGTCCACCGAACCACACCAACCATGGCTCTTTTTATTTTTTAAAGTTTATTTAAAAAAATAGTTGACATAACACTATTGTATTAGTTTCAGGTGTCTAACGTGTACTAATAGACATTTATACTTACATGTTAGGAAGTGATCACCTCGGTCAGTCTAGTGCCCATCTGTCAGCATACATAGTTATGGTATTATTGACTATCCAGTGCGGCCAAAAATAGATTTACAGTTGTGAGTATGTGAAACACAGATTTGATTCTTATATTATTATTTATTAATTATTGCATTATTTGTGTTACAACTGTAAACCTACTTTCACCCACCCCACCGTTCCTTGTGCTGGATAGTGCATCCCCGTGACTTACTCTGTACTTGGCAGTTCACGCCCGTCTCCCACACTTGCTTCCATCTGGCAATCATCACCTTGTTCTCTGTATCTATGAGTTTGTTTCTGTTTTGTTTTGTTGGTTTGGTTTGTTTTTTTAGATTCCACATATAAGTGAAATCATATGGTATTAGTTTTTCTCTAATTCATAACAACCCAATGAGGAGGATACCATTATCTCTATTTTACAAGATGGGGAAACTGAAACCTAGAAAGGTTTAAATAATTTATTCAAGATCACACAGCTAATAAATGGCCAAGTGGGATTTGTAACGGCACTGGACTCATCGTATGCAGAGGTTAGGTGTTAAGTCAAAATAGAAGGTAAAAACTGTTAAGAATCAAAATGTCCCTTTAAGATCCCTAAAATTGCCCATAATGGTAGCATTGTATTATCTTTCCATTTCTCCCACAAAGCCAGTTGGTCCTCCATTTTTTAAATGGACTGCTTTTTCTTCGTCTGAGCAACAGATGAAGTCATTGTTTAGGTTTGGAAGCCATGTTAAAAATATATGCATAGAGTATCTTTAACAGCGGACACAGGCACATAGTTTTATTTCTGTAACTTACATATGTGCACGCGGTGTGTCCTGCCTGCTAAGCAGCCAGCATAGAGCCTAGAACACAGTGGCTCTGAGTGACTAGAAGGCAGCACTGTTCCCCAGTGCATGGCCTGACTCTTAGCTGCTCTCATACCTTGCCACCTCTTTGGTGCCTTGGTCCACCACTTTCCTTACCTTCTCCCATCCAAAAGGCCCTTTCAGCTGATCTGGATGTTACCTAATTTTTCTTCTCAGCCCACACTGATTTTCCCCTGGGTCATCTGATTCCCCCAGCTGCGAGAGTCTGGACTTCCTAGCAGCAGTGTGCTCCTCGAAGCTTGGTCTCCCCCACAGCTCTCAGGACAGATTTGTTTCTGATGTGGGGTTCAGTAGTGGCTGAGATGTGGGTTTCTGAGGCCCTGTTCTGGTTCTGTATAATGTGCGTGGGTCGAACGCCCCCAGGGCATCACAGAAGCTGAGCGAGAGGCTTTTGAGCTGCTCCCGGATGATGAGCGCCAGTGCATCAAGTGTAAGACCACATGCTTCCTATCAGCCCTGGCCTGCTACGACTGCCCAGACGGCCTTGTCTGCCTTTCCCACATCAATGACCTCTGCAAGTGCTCCAGTAGCCGGCAGTACCTGCGGTGAGCAGGGGACCTACCTGGAGGAAGTGGGCTGAGGAGGGAGATGTAGAGCTGGGCCAGAAGTGCTCTTCCCTGCCCTCTTCCTCCAGGTATCGGTACACCTTGGATGAGCTCCCTGCCATGCTCCATAAGCTGAAGGTTCGGGCTGAGTCCTTTGACACCTGGGCCAACAAAGTGCGAGTGGCCCTGGAGGTGGAGGATGGGCGGAAGCGCAGTGAGTGATGGGGGGGACAGAGGGACTCCACAGGCAAGTTCTACTCCCTTTTCTTCTGTGCCCCCCCACCCTCTTCCTCTGCGTTTACTCAATACTGCCTACTCCTTGCTGCTCTCGTTCTCTCTCCAGGCCTGGAAGAGCTGAGAGCACTGGAGTCTGAAGCCCGTGAGCGGAGGTTTCCTAACAGTGAGCTGCTGCAGCGACTGAAGAACTGCCTGAGTGAGGCAGAGGCTTGCGTGTCCCGGGCTCTGGGACTGGTCAGCGGCCAGGAGGCGGGGTATGGCAGCACAAAGTGTTGGGCACAGGTAGCCTGTTGAGACAGCACCTAGGACAAGCACTACAAGGGTGGACTCTGAGTGCCATTGGGCAGACGGCGGCATCAGTAGGAAGCTGACCAGTACGGCAGTATGAGGTGGCCTTGGAGGTGTCGGGGAGGGCAGAGAAACCAAGCAACTAGAATGGAGCAGAGTGTCTCGGTCCTAAGAAAGCTAGAAATGTTTCTTTTTATCAGTACCTGGAACAGGTTTCGGATAGGCTGAGGGATTTGTGGGCAGGGAGGAGTTGTGTTTAGGGGCAAGAAGAGAACAGAGAAGCACACACTTGATCCCACAGAGTTCACAGTAGAGGATAGATTGAAAAGTCCAGCTTCTGTTACCATCAATTAATTTCTAAGTACCCCTCTTCCGAAATATATCCTATATTCTTCTCTGCTAATTCTTTCCCCTCATCATGTGACTGTGCTTGCATCTTAGAACCTTCCCTCTCCCTGGGCAGCTGTAGGGGGAGCTGTGCAGCATGAGAGATCAAGGAGGAAAGGTGTAAGGAGAGTGGGTCTTAGCACAGACATGGAAGAAGGGGACTGGGTTCCAACCCAAAATTCTACCTGTGAAACTTCATAGTCCCCACAGGGTAGCTGGTCTGCAGATGACCCTGGCTGAGCTCCGGGCCTTTCTGGAGCAGATGAACAACCTGCCTTGTGCCATGCACCAGATCGGGGATGTTAAGGTAAGTAGAGGTGGACTCAAAGAGTGCTGCTGAGTGACTAGGAGGGTGGAGGGACCCGAGCAGCACGCCACCTTTGGCTCCCTTAAAAAGTGTCAAGTATTTAAGCAAGACAGGTTGTGTGTGGAAGGAAATAATGGGAGGTAGGAGGCAAAGGGTCTTGTGACTGCCTCTTAGAAATGGGGTTTGAGGGACGGGCAGCCAGGGCGTGAGTACAGGATGCAGAGTCAAGGGAAGGGTTCCTGGCGGCGGGGAGAGAGGGAAGGGGGGAAGTAATGAGGGTGTGTGTGGGCCTGGGAAACCCAGTCAGGTTTGGGAAGGTAGAGAAGTGGGACAGAGAACCCCTCCGTGGACACTGGAGGGGTTTGTGACAAGGCCAAGCATCGCGGAGCAGGGAGGGTGTCCTGGTCCAGTCCGTCAGAGTTCTCTGGGGACGCACAGCATGGACCACTGACCAGCCCCTATTAAGAATCTGAAGGGTGGGGCCCAGGAATCTGCATTTTAAACAAATTCCCCAGGGTGCTTGGTAGGCAGCGAGTGTTAGGAACCACTGTTGGGGCATGGCGAAGGAGGAAAGCCCAGCCCATGTTAGGGTCTCCCCCCAAATACTGAAGGGTGAGAAGGTAGGTGGGGTAAGGGGATCTGGTGGTGGGACCTCTGAGTGGGCGCAGCTGAAGACTTTGTTCTGCATCTGTGTCCTGGTAGGGTATTCTGGAACAGGTGGAGGCCTACCAGGCTGAGGCCCGTGAGGCCTTGGCCGCACTACCCTCCAGTCCAGGGCTACTGCAGTCCCTGTTGGAGAGGGGGCGGCAGCTGGGGGTGGAGGTGCCCGAGGCCCAGCAGCTCCAGCGGCAGGTGGAACAGGCACGATGGCTGGATGAGGTGAAACGCACGTTGGCCCCCTCAGCCCGAAGGGGCACCCTGGCTGTCATGCGGGGACTGTTGGTTGCGGGTGCCAGTGTAGCCCCTAGCCCTGCTGTGGATAAGGCCCAGGCCGAGCTGCAGGAGCTGCTGACCATCGCTGAACGCTGGGAGGAAAAGGCCCACCTCTGCCTGGAGGCCAGGTAAGTCCAGCTCCCTGTCCAACTTCAACCTTTAGTCTTTACTGGAGGAGCTGAAGATGATCCCCATGGGTGGCCTTGGGCACCAGGACTCTTCCTTCCCCATTTTGTTCCCTAGCTTATCTTTTTTCTTTTAACTCTACACACACATGGAAGCAGAGACAGGCTTGTGGGGAAGCAGAGATGGACAGGTACTGAAGTGTATAGGAGACTAGCTCTGCAGGCTGACGTGTTCCCATACACGAGCACAAGCACCAACAGGCAGATGGACAGATGTTGGTAGAAAGACATTAAGCACAGGGCAGCCCGAGAAACCGCAGCATAGGATGACTATCTCAGCTTGTGTGTGTAGGCACTGCCAGCAGGCTGGCAGACTGGTGGACAAGCAAAGGCCCCAGGGCTCTGGCAGAAGTTGGGTGTGTGCGGTCTGGAGCAAGCAGTGACTGACTAGCAGCCACTCATAGGCAGGATACGTGCAAGGAGGTCCACATGGCGGCCCCAGGGGCTCATGCCGACGCACCTGGCAGTTAGGCTGGGTTTCTGGTCAGGCAGACTGCCCCAGACTAAGGCCTCTTTTTTCCCTACCTTTAGGCAGAAGCATCCACCAGCCACACTCGAGGCCATAATCCGTGAGGCAGAAAACATCCCTGTTCACCTGCCCAACATCCAGGCTCTCAAGGAGGCTCTTGCTAAGGCTCGGGCCTGGATTGCTGATGTGGATGAGATCCAAGTGAGGACCCTGTCGCCCCCTTCCCCTCCCTCCACCCCAGACCTTCAGTCCAACCAGGAGAGGCGGCATACATCAGGTTGGGCTGGATTGGCTAGAGAGAGGAATGGGGCACGGCACTTTGTGAAGAGGCAAAATGTGCTTAGTGAGCAGCGTCAGGAGGGGTTGGGAGGCTGGGCTGAGGGAAGAGCGGATGCTGGTGAGGGTGAGAATGGTGGGGGCAAGGAGTAGAAGAGGCAAACCCCAATGAAATAACTTGTCTGGTGGTCCTGGAGATGGGCAGGACACCTGGGGGCTGAGCCAGTGGATGTAGGAGTTGTGGGGTAGAGCCCAGTGGGTACGCCCGCCATAGGACAGTCCCTGTTTTGTTTTCCTCAACACTGCGAGTCCATTTGCTCTTCCTGGCTCAAGGCCGGGCACGGAGTAACGTCAGTGGGTGTTGGCATGTTGAGTGGAGCTTTCTCTTGTCCCTGTCCCAGAATGGTGACCACTACCCCTGCTTGGATGACTTGGAGGGCCTGGTGGCCGTGGGCCGGGACCTACCTGTGGGGTTGGAGGAGCTGAGACAACTAGAGCTGCAGGTACTGACAGCGCACTCCTGGAGGGAGAAGGCCTCTAAGACCTTCCTCAAGAAGAATTCATGCTACACGCTGCTGGAGGTGAGGCCGGGACCTGAGCCACAGCTTCCCCCGCTTCTGGCCGGGCTGTTGTGAGACAGCTTATATAAGAACACGGAGGCTTGGGGCACTGGGGGAGGGAGGGGAGAAGGGTGAACAGGGAAAAAAGCCCATCATCCCTCCTCTGTCTGCCCGCCTGCCTCAGGTGCTCTGCCCATGTGCAGACGCCGGCTCAGATAGTACCAAACGCAGCCGGTGGATGGAGAAGGAGCTGGGGTTGTACAAGTCCGACACAGAGCTGCTGGGGCTGTCTGCGCAGGACCTCAGGGACCCAGGCTCTGTGGTAAGGAGCTTGGGCCGAATGAGAGAAGAGCCTGCAGACAAGAGTGTCTGGGCTGGGTGATCATGGGCAGACTGCTTGCTCCCTGGGCCTTGGTTCTCCGAGAGTGGGGTATTCGTGACATCAGACAAGGGAGGGGTGGGCTGCTGATCTTCCCTCATCCTGGACGTGCAGATTGTGGCCTTCAAGGAGGGGGAGCAGAAAGAGAAGGAGGGAATCCTGCAGCTGCGACGCACCAACTCTGCCAAGCCCAGTCCACTGGCATCATCAACCACGGCCTCCTCTGCAACCTCCATCTGTGTGTGTGGGCAGGTGCCAGCTGGGGTGGGAGCTCTGCAGTGTGACTTGTGTCAGGACTGGTTCCATGGGCGGTGTGTGTCAGTACCCCGCCTCCTCAGCTCCCCGAGGGCCAGTCCCACTTCATCCCCACTGCTGGCCTGGTGGGAGTGGGACACCAAATTCTTATGTCCTCTGTGCATGCGCTCACGGCGTCCACGCCTGGAGACCATCCTGGCACTGCTGGTGGCCCTGCAGAGACTGCCTGTGCGGCTGCCTGAGGGCGAGGCCTTGCAGTGCCTCACAGAGAGGGCCATCAGCTGGCAAGGTCGTGCCAGACAGGCGCTGGCCTCTGAGGATGTGACTGCTCTGTTGGGACGGCTGGCTGAACTTCGCCAGCGGCTGCAGGCCGAACCCAGACCTGAGGAGCCCCCTACCTACCCTTCAGCCCCTGCCTCTGACCCTCTGAGAGAAGGCGGTGGCAAGGATATGCCGAAGGTGAGCTGCCTGGCCCAGCTCTTATCCTCAAATTCTTGTCCCAGCCCCGTCCCTGATCTCTGGCCTTCTGTCTCCTTTGGCCCATCCTGCCTGCTCCCTTCTGCATTCTGTCCAAATTCCTAGGCTGTTCCCTGCTGGGGGCCTGTGTCTGCCCTTCTCCAGAAAGAGGGGAGTCCCAAGTCTTGGGTGCGAGGAGAACAGAGCCTGGTTCTTCAGTTACCACTCCCCATTCTTGCTCTCTTCGGCAGGTCCAGGGGCTGCTGGAGAACGGAGACAGTGTGACCAGTCCTGAGAAGGTAGCCCCGGGGGAAGGCTCAGGTAAGAGAGGTAGGTCTAGGTGTGGGTGGGCTGTTCACTGGGTATCACCAGACTTGGTCCACATGGTCCTTGGCTCTGTCGTGGCAGTGGGGAGGCAGCGAGGGGCAGCCTCTAACCTCGCCTGTCTCTACGACCCCCAGACCTGGAGCTGCTGTCCTCGCTGTTGCCACAGTTGACTGGCCCAGTGTTGGAGCTGTCTGAGGCCACCCGGGCCCCGCTGGAGGAGCTCATGTTGGAGGGGGACCTACTTGAAGTGACCCTGGATGAGAACCACAGCATCTGGCAGCTGCTCCAGGCTGGGCAGCCTCCAGACCTGGAGCGGATCCGCACGCTTCTAGAGGTGAGGAAGGGATTGTGGACAGAGCCAGGAGGTCGGGCCAAGCAGGCAGGGAGCCCAGGCCTGACCTCCTGCCCACACCTCTTTTTGCCTCTCTGTGATCACAGCTGGAGAAGGCAGAGCGCCATGGGAGCCGGGCCCGGGGCCGGGCGTTGGAGAGGCGGCGGCGGCGGAAGGTGGATCGGAGTGGGGAGGGTGATGACCCAGCCCGAGAGGAGCTAGAGCCAAAGAGGGTCCGGAGCTCAGGGCCAGAGGCCGAGGAGGCCCAGGAGGAAGAAGAGCTGGAGGAGGAGATTGGGGCTGAGGGTCCTCCCCAACCCCTGCCTACCACTGGCAGCCCCAGCTCCCAGGAGAACGAGAATGGCTTGGAGCCAGCCCTAGGGGCCAGTTCAGGCCCCTCGGCCCCTTTCTCCACTCTGACTCCCCGGCTGCATGTGCCGTGCCCACAGCAGCCGCCTCACCAACAGTTGTGACAGTGGCTGAGCCTGGCACAGACCCCAACAGAGAACCCCCCTTGGCCTCAAGGATCCTCTTTCTGACCATCAAGCCTGCTTCTTGGGAGGTGGGCAAGTAGGGGGGATGGCCACCCCCCCACCCCAGCCCACCCCTAAGTCCCTTGACTTTTATATTCTGACTCCAAGGTATTGTTCAGACCTCAGCTCCTGGGGGCCGGCCCCTGGAGTCCCCCTCCCTGGTAGCCTCTAACCAGCATTCCTAGACACCTGAGGCAGATAGACGGATGGGCAGGGGGGTGAGGGGGGCGGGCTGGGGCTGGGGCAGGGGCCGGGCCAGCACCATTCCAGAGACAAGGCCAGTGCATATGCAAGCCGGGGGAATCTCCTCTCCCTTGCCCCAGTTCCAGCCCTGGCCAGGCCAGGCTACACTAACATCACCTCTCCCTTTCACTCTCCTCCCTCACTCCTTGCCCTCCCTCCCTCTCCCTTCCCCCTTCCCCTCCCTCTCCCTTCTCCTTTCTCCTGACTGGTCCACCCAGGAGGAGGAAACTTCACATAGCTGTGCTCACAGTTTCTTTTAAAAATGATTCGGTCAGGGAGCTGACCAGGGCTCCCTGTAATCTGAAGAAAGCTTTTGGTGCTTGTCCTCACAACCACCTGGACCTTCCCTCCCTGTTCTGCCCCGTCTCCTTTCCTCCTCCTGGGTTCATGTTGTAATAAAACAAGATTGTTGGTGTGTAATTAATTTGTTCAAAAGAAAACAGAAGCAAAACAAGAAACTTGGTTCCAACTGAAGCCTATTTTAATTTTATTTTATTATTTTCCTCTTGTTAGAAATAAAACCCTTAGCAACATTTTTTGGAAACATGTTTCTGAAGTGTGTTTCTCTTGGAGGGGGGAAAACAGTGAGTGTCTCCAGCCCCCGCCAGTGGAGCAGCTGCAGGCGAGTGGGAACACAGCCTGTAAGTTCCCGGCTCTGGAATAGGGTTCCCTTACATGGAGGCAGCACACCCCCAAATCTCCCCCACTCCCCAAGCCAGTTTCCCCATTCCCCGTACGTGGCCCTACACCTCTCACTCACCTCTTGCAGTAGCCATTGTCTGTCTTCCTCAAGCCCCTAGAGTGATTCTTGGCTTTATTTAGGTGTAGTTCACACACCATGACACTTGCCTGTTGTGAATGTACAATTCAGTAAGTCGGGGGATGTTTCTAAAGTGCAGATCTAGTCATGTCACTGTTGCTTAAAACTGCTCACGATGCTCCATTGCCCTGAAGACCAGGATTACATAAACAATATATATCTCATTCTTTCCAGAAAGCTTTCTGTCCAACCCATATGCCAGTTGGGGACCCTTCTCTGATTTTCTCCACCCTCAAGGGTTCTTTCTGACCCTGTGAATGAGGACTAAAGCTCAAGTGTGTGGTCATTTGCAACTGGAGTTCACTTTTTAAAAACAGCTTTATGGCAATCTAATTTCCATGCCATGCAATTCACCCACTTAAAGTATACAGCTCAATGGTTTTTACTGTATTCTACTTGTGAGACCATCACTGCAAAAGATTTTAGGGTTTTCATTCTAAGAAGAAACCCCACACCCCTTAGGCACTGCTCCCCCTACCCCCTGTTCTCCATTTCTGGGTCGCCACTAATCTATGTGGATTTGCCTATTTTGAAACATTTCATATAAAGGGAATCACACAGTAATGTGGTCCTTTTCAACTGTTCTTTCAGTTAGCATAATGGTTTCAAGATGAATTCACTTTTTTAAAAAAGATTTTATTTGAGAGAGAGGGAGCAAAACATCAGTGTGTTGTTGCCTCTCACATGCCCCCAACTGGGAACCTGGCCTGCAACCCAGGCATGTGCCCAGACTGGGAATCAAATTGCTGACCCTTTGGTTTGCAGGCCAGTGCTCAATCCACTGACCCATACCAGCCAGGGCCAAATTCACCTTTAAATGTGAATGTTAATTATGTCTTCATATTGGGCAGGTTTTTTCTCCTGGGCCCCAAAGTGAAGGTGCTGGAGTAGATTAGGGATCATCAAAGGAGTGTTTACATATTTTTGTGGGGGCTTGCATGCATGTTTTTCTGGCAAGAAGACTAGCCAGCTGTATCAGCTTCATAAAGGGATCCTTATCTCTCCAAAGGCAAACAAGAACCACTCCTTGTGTGGGGGAGGAACTTTGTTCGCCAGAATCCTGTCCGCTGCAGATGGTAAATCATCCCGGACACAAGACAAAAATTGTCCTGAATTTTGTGTTCAGTCTGCCTGTGAAGATAGGGTGGAGGAACCAAGAGCACTGGAAGCTCCTTCAATGGGGTAGTCTGCCAGTTTCCCATCATGCCTGGTTCCTTAAGGGCTGTTCCTCCTTGGGAGCTGGGTACTGTCCCAAGGGCTCAAGTATTAGAGGCCAGGCCCTGGTGCCTACCTAGCCCAGGAGCCTGGCACACTGCTCTGCCCTTTTTCATCTGAGTGCTCAGTGGGCTCGTTTTGCTCCACTGTAAAAGTCTCATTCTGTTCCAGCATGGCCACAAAGTCCAGAATCTCAGGTGTGAATGAGGCTCCTTGGGTGTATTTCTTAAGAACAGCTCCTTAAGTACTATTTTTCTCTACCTGTAGATCTATGAAACAGACAAATTATCTGTCCCCAACACACCAAACATATAGTGGTGGAACAGGCACAGGATAGCTGCTACAGAATTCCAGTTCAAAAGGGAGGAAACGAGACACAACGGAGTCACTGGTCTGTAGCAATTTGGAAATCCAGCAGGGCAAATGGATGTTCCTTGATTAGGTTTCAAGGCCTGGGAATAATTCTCTGTAGCTCTTGGTTTTGCTCTCTGGGCTCTCGGTTCCACCCTCCATGCCTTCCTTTCTTTTTCATGAGAGGAAACACATGTTTGCAGCCAAGTAGTTTTTCCAGTCTGCTTCCTGCCAGTGGGGATTTGGGGGTCTCTGTAATCGGCTGTTACTGGGCACTTATTCCATAGAGGGGCCTGGCACCTCTGTGCTGTCATCAGGTTGGACACTCAGAAGAGGCTAGAGCCAGACTGGCCTTGATGAAAGTCCATATAGTGGGTGGAACCCATGCATCAGCTCCATGCCTGCTACTGTGGCCATTTTGCTCAGGAGTCCATTCAGTAAGGGAAAGGGTTAACAGAGATAGAGGCTGACTGATATCCACAGAATGGGACGTGTTTCTACCTAGATGAGATCGTCCTCTACATGGATTCTCTGGTGCTCATTCACTTGCCATGTGAATATCCTCACACTCTGCACCCATTCCAAGAGGGATACCCACATGCCTTTTTCCCCAGACCTTATCAATAATATTTCAGGCCTGTTCTTTCCAAGTCCTTGACCACCTAGCCAGATCATTAGAAACTACATGAATCACTGGAGATCTATACCTCTGACCATCTTTGTGACCAGCCAGTCTTCCTACTGGGGGAATTTCCCTTCTCACTGTCCTTCAGGATCAACCCTGAGTGGGGCTATAATGCTGCAGCTGGCCACTTCCAGCTGGTACCAGCATATCATGCAGAACCATCTGTAAGCCAAGCTTAAGTATTGGTTTCCTTAGTCATTTGGTCGCAGGAAAAGCCCCAGGAGGCCAGAGGTGTGACTGACAAAGGGATCGCAGTGCAGCCAGTGGGAGTATGATCCACCTGCTCGGGCAACTTGTGTCTTCTAGACCTGCTTGTATAAACCTATTCGGTTTATACAAGAATAAAGTGTATTCTTGTATACACTCTTTCGTTGTATACAAGAACGAAATAGAATAGAGTTGCAGAGTGCTGCTGCACAGAGATGCCCTCAAGGCTTGATGCGACAGTTGAACACACAGCTCAGACACTCATTCACAAAATAGATCTGCTTTTGCATTTTTATTTTTCTCTGTTTCTGAAACTCCTGTTATCACGATGTGGCCACTTATAAATTTATCCTCGATTTCTTTTGTCTTAAAATAAGACTTTATTTTTATAGAGAGGGGAAGGGAGGAAGAAAGAGAGGGAGAGAAACATTGATCAGTTGTCTCTCTCATGCCCCTGACCGGGGACCTGGCCCACAACTTAGGCACAGGCCCTGACTGGGAATTGAACCGGCGACCTTTTCGGTTTGCAGGCTGGTGCTCTATCAAATGAGCTGCACCAGCCAGGGCTTTCCTTTAGTCTTTGAAAAATATTTTGTATCTCTTCATACTTTCCTGTTGATCGTTCTACACACTAATTTGTTCTCCAGCTGTAGCCCCACACACTGTGTGCCATCTATACAGTATGTCCTCTGCTAAGGTGTCCAGGAACTAGGGAAATCACCACTGGATGGGATTTAGGATTTCCTGGGCCAAATAAGAGAAGGACTTGGACTGAAACTTAAGTTGACCACCAAGACAGTCTCGGTCACTAGAGATTAACGTGGACTCAGAACCAGTATCTAGTCTCTTTTGAAAGGTCTGGATAGTTCCCTGTCCCTAGGCCACAATTGCGCTTGCTGCAGGTCCCTCTGCAAGAAGCAAGGAGGGACACTTTACCATACACCCTTGTGAAAAGTGTAGCAAGGTCCCTCTTCAAATACACCCTCCCCTTCACTCAAGGGGCTGTAGTCCATGAACGGGGGGAGAGGCTAGGACTCTATGTTTTGAAGACTAGATCAGAATTCCATTTGCTAGACTACATTTTCTCTGGTTATGTAAATCAAGTGGGACCTTATTAGGCCGTTCATCTATTTTGGAACTAGGGAAACCATGGTAATTAGCAACCACTACAGATCCCCACAAGACGTGCCATTCTGATTACTGCTACAGCTCTGCTGGCCATTACAGGAATCAGACCCAGCGTGTCCTGGGAGGTGGCCCTTTCATCTCCATTGAAATCAGGGGGCAAACAATCATGATCATTCACCATGACCCTGACTTACAGAAACAAACAAAACCCAACAACACTGCAATGCTTTTTTAAGAATACTGACGCTCACTCACGTTAAAGTAAAGTTAGCTTCTGAGACAAAAAAACAAACAAAACAAAACAAAAAAACAAGCTGTGATTTAAGACAATGAAAGTTTACTTGCTTTTGTAATATTCCAAAAGAGGTGTTACTAGTCGGGCTTTTCTTTTCTAACTGATTCAGAGGCCTAGGCACCTTCTGTCTAGAAGGTCTGGCGTGTTCAAAACGTGCTCGGCATTGCACTTTTGCCATCTCCATCTCAGACAACCAGAAGAGGAAAAGACCACGTGAGAGGTTTTCGCGAGCTAGGCCTGGGTGGAGTGGGGATTGTTTCTGCTCACCTTCTATTAGCTAGAACTCAGACAGTGGTTATACCCAACTGCCAGGAACACTGGAAAACGTAGTCTGAATTTGTCCCAAGGAGAACAGGGAAACAGGCTTAATGACCACCTAGCTAGTCTTGGTCACACCTCATAATGTATTTCTCGAAGCCCTTGTGAAAGAAACATCCACATAGTTAGGGGGAGAGTGTACACGATGAATTGATCGAAACATTCTTATTGCCCTAAACATTTGGCAGGCAGCTATGCTCACTGCTCTGCCACCAACACCACTGGCATTTGGATTCGTCCCTCTACAATATGTATATGGCATTTCAACACAGGCTACTGTTGAATCTAGGTTTCAATCAATCAATAGAATAAATCTTACAAATATTCCCAGCTGCTTCAGCTAACACAGTACCTCAAGGATTGCTGATAAGAGCACCTATATTAAAAAGGTTGGCCCTCCCAAAACCAGATAAAGACATCACAAGAAAAAAAAAGTTACACACCAATATCCCTTATGAATATAACTGCAAAATCCTCAACAAAAGTCCAGCAAACTGAATCCAACAGCATATTATAAGGATTATATGCCATGATCAATGGGATTTATCTCAGAAATGCAAGAGTGGTTCACCATCAGCAAATAGATCAAGGCCATACATCACATTAATAGAACAAAGGAAAAAACCTTCATGGTCATCTCAACTGATGCAGAAAAGACATTTCAGACACAGAAAGGGCATAGAGCTAGTAAATTCAACAAAGTTGCAGGGTACAAGAGCAACTCATAAAAATCCGTTTTTATATACTAGCAATGGGTAATTGAAAATTGAAAGAAAGCAATTCCATACACAATAGCATCTCAAAGAAATATCTAAGAATAAATTTAACCAAGGAGGTGAAAGACTTGTTCAGTACGTTGAGCACTATAAAACATTGCTGAGAAAAAGTAAAAGAGACCTAAATAAAGGAAAGACATCCTGCATTTGTGGATTGGTGCATTTTATATTGTTAACATGTCAATACCACCCAGTGTGATATAGAGATTAACATGATTGCTATCAAAATTCCAACAGCTGTTTTGCAGAAGTGTGGAAATGGCAATCCTCAAATTCATATGGAATTGCAAGGGGCCCTGAATAGACAAGACTCTTGAAAAAAAAATAAGAACAAAGTGAAATGGCCAAATGATTTTTGACAAGAGTACCAAGACCATTTAATGGGAACAGGATAGTCTCTCCAACAGATGGTGCTGGTACAACTGTATTTCCAGATGCAAAAAAAGGAAGTCAGACCCCTACCTCACACTACCTATATTAACTCCAAATGGGTCAACAACCTAAACACAAGAGCCAAACCCATAAAATTCTTAGAAGAAAACAGGGGTAAATCTTCATGACCTTGGATTTGGCAACAGACACTTAAGTATAACACTGAAAGCATGAGCAACAAGAGAAAAAATAGATCAACTGGACTTTATAAAAATTAGAAACTGTGTATACAAGGACATTATCAAGAAAGTAAAAAGACAACCTACAGAATGGAAGAAAACATTGTAAATCATATATCTGACAAGGGTTTAAAATCCAGAGTACTTAAAGAACTCCTATGAGTCAATGAAAAAAAGACTAATAACCCAATTAAAACATGGGCAAAAAATTTTTAAAGACATTTCTCTAAAGAAAATGTATAAATGACCAACAAATGCACGAAAAATTACTAAACATCATTAGTTATGAGGAAAATTTAAAAAAAAAAATCTAAACCACAATGAGATACCACTTCACATCCACTAGATGGCAGTAAGAACAAGGCCAACAGAAGAAAGGATGTGGAGAAATTGGATCCTTTTTCCCTTGGTGATGGGAATGCAAAATAGTGTAGCTGCCGTGTAAAACATTTTGACAGTTTCCCAAAGTTAAACAGAGAAGTACCATATGATCCAGCAATTCCACTTCTAGGTATACACTCGAGAGAATTGAAAACAAGTGCTCAGACATATATATTTGTACAGCAATGTTCGCTGCAATGGCCAGGACATGGAAACAACCCAAGTGTTCATCAACAGCTGAATAAACAAAATATGGTGTATCCATATACTTAAGTATTATTCATCCATAAAAAGGAATAAAGTTTAGATAGATGTTACAACACGGATGAAACTTGAAAACATTATTCTAAGTGAAATAGTCTAAACACAAAAGGGCAAATACTATATGATCCCACTTATATGAAATATCTAGAATAGGCAAATGCATGGATATAAAAAGTGGGACAGAAGTTACTGGGAGTGGAGAGAATAGGGAGCTATTATTTCATGGGAACAGAACATCTGTTTGGGATGACGAAAAGTGTTGGAACTAGATAATGGTGATGGGTGTACAACACTGTGAATGTAATTAATGTCACCTGAATGTACAAATTTTATGTTGTATATGTTACCACAATAAAAAAGTTTGCCTCCATCAAAAGTTACATTTTATTTCTTGCTAATCTATTATCCATAAAAACAATTCCCACACATATTACTGAGGTGTTTGTCAATATAAATTACTAACATCTTCTCATTTTTGTGTATATGTAGGCTTTTTCCTCATAGATTCGACTCTACTTCCCCTGGGGCATGCAGAAATCTGAGTGAATCCAGTGATGGATATGGAAGCACCAGGGGGAGATATGTGTAGATCTTGAGAATGATTATCTAGATCTTTAGAGGGTCCCCGAGTCATGGAGGTCCGGCCCACCAGACAGGGGAAGAAGGGCTGCCGCGGCCACCAAGCAGGGCTCAGTGGGACTGGGGTTTAAGGAACTCAGATCTATCCAGCAATCCTGGTGTTCCTATTCCAGTTCCCAAGAGTCCACTCTTCCCCCGATCAGTGGCATTTTGATTTCACATAAGAGATCTGGAGATCTGGGCAATTCAACCTGCAGGATTTGCCTTCATGCCTGATTTCAAGCTACATTAGTCCTATAAGTAAAAGAGATAAAGAGATGTTTTTTTAAGTACAGACTTTATTTTCTTAGAGCAATTTTAGGTTCAGCAGAGTATGAAAGGCCCTGTTGTTTCACATCCTTACCAATCCTTGGTACAGTCAATTTTGAACTTTTGCCAATCTGAGGAGTGTGAAATTGTATTTCCTGTAGTTTAAATTGGTATTTCCCTGATAATTAATGGAGTTGAGCACCTTTGCATATACTTACTGGCCATTTGTGTGTTCTTTGGTGAAATGCTTGTTCAACTCTTTTTTCATATCTTTCTATTGATTATCTAAGTTTCTCTAGTTGAATTGTAGAATTGTAGGACTTAATTTTTATAATCTACCTTTGTACTGTTTATGATGTTTTTGGATGAAAAGAAGTTATTATTATTTCTTATTGATTTGAGAGAGAGGAAGGGGGAAGAGAGGGAAACATCGATCTGTTGTTCCACTTATTTATGCATTCATTGGTTGATTCTTGTGTGTGTCCTGACAAGCAACCTGCAACCTTTGGTGTATAGGGTTGATGCTCTAACTGGACTACTTGGCTAGGGCAAGAAGTTATTATTTTTAATGTAGTCAATTTTATACATCTGCTCCTTTTATTAGTATTTTGGGGGTTTTTTAGTTTATTTTTTAAAAGATTTTACTCATGCCCTGGCTGGCGTAGCTCAATGGATTGAGCACGGGCTGCAAACCAAATTGTCGCAGGTTCGAATCCCAGTCAGGGTACACGCCTGGGTTCCAGGCCATGACCCCCAGCAACCGCACTGGGGTTGATGTTGATGTTTCTCTCTCTCTCTATCTTCCTCCCTTCCCTCTCTAAAAATAAATAAATAAACTCTTTTTTTTAAAAAAGAATTAAAATTGTTTGCATCTTAAAAAAAAGAAATATTTTACTATCTTCAAGTCAAAAATATATTATCCTGTTATCTTCTTTGCTTTTCACATTAGGTTTCTATTCTACCTGTCAATTATTTGATTTTTTAGGTATATAGTGTGAGGCAGACATCCGATTAAGTTTTTTTTTATATTTGGACAGCCAATTATTCCAACATCATTTATTGAAAAGACTGCCCTGGTGCCACTGCTCTCCATTGCCACAGTTGTGTTGAATCAAGCATGCAAATGTGTGCATGGGTATTTTCCTGAGCTATTTGTTCCTCTAGGCTAGTTTTCCATCCTTGTGCCAATACTACAGTCCTACAGACTATGGCTTTATTAAAGAACTGGAACATCTGAGAGAGCAAGTCCTCCCACACTTCTTCTTTAGGAATCATGGCCATTTTGGGCCTTTTTCATTTCTATTAAGAATTTCGGAACCAGTCAAGTTGCATAAAACAACAACTCTTTAACTGGAATTGTGTCTTCCACACACAACTATATTGAATCTGTAGATCAATTTAGGGAGAACTGATATCCTTGAGATACTGAGTCCACCAGACTATGAATATGATATATCACTCCGTTTATTCACATCTTCATTAACCCCTTTTAAAAAATTATATAGTTTTCTTTATAAAGGACTTACATGTCCTCAGATGTATTTCTAGAACTTCTAAGTAACTGATTTTTAATGCCATTTAAATGGTAGTTTAAATTTTTTATGTTCTTCTTTTTAAAGATTGTATTTATTTATTTTTTACAGAGGGGAAGGGAGGAAGGAAGAGAGGGAGAGAAACATCCGTGTGTGGTTGCCTCTCATGTGCCCCCAACTGGGGACCTGTCTCGAAACCCAGGCATGTGCCCTGACTGGGAATCAAACCAGCAACCCCTTGCTTTGCAGCCCGGCACTCAATCCACTGAACCACACCAGTCAGGGCTAAATTTTTTATTTTCTAATTATGTCTGCTTCCATGCAGAAATACAGTGATGTTTGTAAATTGGTTTTGTACCCAGTAAACTTTAATCTTGGAATATTTATCTCTACTCTTCAAATATTTTCTTCTCTCATTTATTTATTTGTTTATTCCTATGCTGTCTTTGAGACTATTATCAAGATGTTGGCACTTCTACTTTCCACTTCTCTTGTTTTTTTAAATTATTATTTTCTATATTCATTCCTGCTGCTTTCTAGGAGAATTCTTCAATATAATCTTCCAACTCACTTATTCATTCTTCATCTGTATTCAACCCACTATTTATCCCATCTACTGTGTTCTCTATTTCAAATTATATATACATATAATATGTTATTACATGTTATATATGTTATTATTTGAAATAGAGAACACGATATCATATATATATATATATATATATATGCACTAATATTTCCACTTTTCTGTGCCTGAGGCACTGGGTAATGGAAAATCTCACAAACAAGGTGGTGAAACAAACACAGACAGGCTGCCAAAATGAGGAGACAAAGAAACATGTTACAAATTAAAGAACAACAAAACTCCAGAAAAAGAACTAAGCAAAACAAACACAAGCAATCTACCAGATGCAGAGTTCAAAACACTGGTTATAAGGATGCTCAATGAACTCAGAGGAACAAGAGAGCAACTCAGTGAGAACTTCAACAAAAATATAGAAAGCAAAAATGAAGATAGAAAACATAAACAAGGGCAAGATAGAAATAAAGAACACAATAACTGAAATGAATAACACACTAGAAGAAATCACAACAGTAGATTAGGTGAAGCAGAGGATCAAATCAGCAATTTGTAAGACAAGGTGGCAGAAAACTCCCAAACAAAGTAGAAAAAAGGAAAAAGTATACAAAAAAGTGAAGATAGTTTAAGGAGCCTCTGGGACAACATCAAGTGTACCAACATTTGCATCATTGGATTGCCATTAGTTGAAGAGAGAGAGCAAGAAATTGAAAACCTATTTGAAAAAAATGACAGAAAACTTCCCTAAACTGGTGAAGGAAAATAGATATACAAGACCAGGAAGTGCTGAGTCCCAAACAAGAAGAACCCAAAGAGGCCCACACAAAGGCACATCATAATTAAAATGCAAAAGATTAAAGACAAAGAGAATCTTAAAAGCAGTAAGAGAAAAGCAGTTAGTTACCTACAAGAGAGCCCCCATAACACTGTCAGCTGATTTCTCAGCAGAAATTTTGCAGGCCAGAAGGACTGGCAAGAAACATTCAAAGTACTGAAAAGCAGGGACCTACAACCAAAGATACCCAGGAAAGCAATCATTTAAAATCAAAGGGCAGCCCTGGCTGGTGTGGCTCAGTTGGTTGGAGCATCGTCCTATACACCAAAATGTCGAGGGTTTGTTTTCTAGTAAGGGCATATACGGGAGGCAACCAATTGATGTTTCTCTCTCACATCAATGTTTCTCTCCTTTCCTCCCTCTAAAATCAATAAACATATTTTTGAAAAAAAGAATCAAAGGACAGAGAATGAGTTTCCCAGACAAGAAAAAGCTAAAGAAGTTCATCACCACCAAAGCAGTATTATATGAAATGTTAAAGCATCTTCTTTAAGAAGAAAAAATAAAAATATGAATAATAAAACAGCAGTATATATATATTTATATATATAAACAATTACTTTAAATGCAAATGGATTAAATGCTCCAATCAAAAGACATATGGAGGCTGAATGGATAAGAAAACAAGACCCTTACATAGATTGTCTACAAGAGACTCGCTTCAGATCGAAAGACACACAGACTAAAAGTAAAGAGATGGAAAAAGATATTTCATGCAAATGGAAACCAGAAAAAGCTGTGGTATCAATATTTATATCAGACAAAATAGACTTTAAAACAAAAGCTGGAACAAGAGACAAAGAAGGATGCAGCAATTCCACTTCTGGGTATTTATCTAAAGAAATCCAAAACAATAATTTGAAAAGACATATGCATCTATACATTCATTGCAACATTATTTACAATCACCAAGATATGGAAGATAAGTACCCATCAATAGACAAATGGACAAAGATGTGGCACATATTCACAATGGCCATCTTAAAGAAGGCAATCTGCCATTTGTGACAACATGGAGGGACTTACAGGGTATTGTGCTGAGTGAAATAAGTCAGACAGAGAAAGACAATACTACATGATTTCATGCATATGCAGAATATAAACAATAAAATTAACAAACAAAACAGAAACAGACTCATAGATACAGAGAACACACTGATGGTTGCCAGAGGGGAGGGAGGTTGAAGGGCTGGAGGATAAAAGTGAAGGGATTAAGAAGCACAAATCGGTAGTCACAGCACAGTCCCAGGGATGCAACACAGCATAGGAAATACAGTCAATAATATCGCAATAACTATGTGTGGTGTCAGGCAAGTACTAGACTTATTGGAGTGATTACTTCGTAGTTTATATGATAACTGGGTTGTACAGCTGAAACTAATATAATATTGTACATCAACTGTAATTAAAAATTAAAGTTATTTTAAAATATTTGATGACAAAGGATTGGAAGCAATATGAGTGGCCATCCAGACTTTGCAAACCATAGAGTACTACAGGGTAGTTGAGGTTGATGGAAGATCTACAAACAGCCTCTTGAATATATCTTACAATACATTGCTGCCATTATTCATGATAGGCAAAAAGTGGGAACAACCCAAATGTCCATAACTGATGAATGGATAAATAAAAGGTGCTATATCCAGACAGTGAACTATCATTTAGCAGTAAAAAGGGTGAAGTACTGACCCATGCTACAACATGGATGAAACTTGAGCATTATGCTAAATGAGACAAACCGGACACCAAAGACCACATATTGTATGATTCCGTTTATATAAAATGTCCAGAATAGGCAAATCTATAGACACATAAAGGGGATTAGAGGTTGTCTAGGGAGGCAGTGGAGGAGGTTGTAGGGAAATGGAGCATGACTGCTAGCAGGTACTGATTTCCTTTTTGGGGTGACGAAAGTACTTTAAACTTAAATTATGATAATGGTAGAACAACTCTGTGAGTATGCTAGAAGAGACGGAATTGTATACTTTAAATGGGTGAATTGTGTGACATGGATTATATTTCAACAAAGCTGGTATATACTATGATATTTTGGAGATGATTAATTATATCTCAATAAAGCCAATGTATGTTATATAAACATACTGCTAACCTATGAAACATCTATCAATCATCCATCTAAACATGTTGCTGCCTTTTTGAAGAAGTATTTGATTCCAGGGATAGCACCAGAGAGTTAGGAAGTGCTTAAAAATGAAAGGAACCTGTCAAAAGCGTACAGAAGCCAATTTAGAGGATCTCCCAATGGTCGGATTTGGGATAATTTGAGCAACAAAATAAATAATAGATATAATAAATTATAATCCATAAAATAAAATAAGAATTCATGAGTACATACATCTATAAACAAATGAATGAATGAATGAATGAGAGAGAGGGAAGGTAAAGTCTTCCTTACAGTCAAAGTCTAACTAATAAAGTCTAATAAATGTAGAAGGAATGATGGAAAAAGAAAATCAGCCCTGGCTAGTGTAGCTCGGTGGATTGAGCACTGGCCTGAGAACCCAAGTGTTGCCAGTTCGATTCCCAGTCAGGGCACATGCCTGGGTTGTGGGTCAGGTCCCCAGTGGGGGCCACGTGAGAGGCAAGCACATACTGATGTTTCTCTGCCTGTCTTTCTCCATCCCTTCCCTTCTCTCTAAAAATAAATAAATAAAATCTTTTAAAAAAGTAAAATTAGCTTCATTCCCTGAGAATGGCAAATTGGTACTAAAGGAAATCAACCAACCAGTCAGTTCGTCAAAAGAGGAAATCTAAACTGGACGTTTTCTGGAGGGGAGTGAGATTGGATTTGGATGTTGCAGGGTGGGCGGAGGGATTTGGAAGTGTTAAGGGGTGGTCTGAAGCCATAAAAGTGGCAAAATGTGGGAGAGAGAGCTAGATGGGGCTTGGAGGGAGTGCCAAAAATCTGCCTGGATCTGAGCAGAAGGAACTGACTAGTCCAGAGGGACTGGGAGTTGAGGCTGGCTGTAGAGGAACTCATCAAGCCCTGGAGATGTCTTCAGGGCCAGTCTCCTCTCTGGTCATTATACTCCCTCAACTACTTCTAGGGGCACTGCTGGGATTGAGCCCTTTCCTGCCCTTTATCTGGTTTGGGGGTCTCATTCTCTTCTAAGGATCACCCTTTCAGCACTTCCTTGACCCCTGGACGAAGGCATCTGCTGTGTTGTCCTGTGGTCAGCTCTGGACAGGAGGGTAGGTAGAAGGCCAGGCCTTTCCTCTAGACTAGGCTTAGGGTCAGGCTGGACCAGGGGGTGATGCATCCATTACTCTCTGTTTTCCCCAACTAGAGACTTCAGTGTTCCCATCCGGGCCTGTCCTGCTATGTGACTTGTATGGTCACCTGTCTAACCTGTAGTTTGGCCTGGAACAGCCTGGGTTTTGGTACTGGGACAACCTACCAGTGCAGAGGAAAAGCAGAGGCCCAAGGGGAGCAGAAAGGGGCCCAGAAGTAGCGGTCACAATGAGGGTACTCAGAGGGGAGGAACTGCCCCCTCACCATCCCCTGCAGGGGCTGCTGAACTGCCTGGGTGCAAATCCTGCAAAAAAAAGCCAGAAGATTAGCACAATTGATGCAGGAAAAGCAATTATTTTGTGAAATGGCTCTCTATTACCATGGGATATTCCCTTGGTATATTCCCTTTATATTGAAGTTAGTGGATTGTCTTGATTTTTAAGAACTGTGTGTGCAGGCAGGTTCCATCAATATTGCATTCCACTTCAGGGTAGGAAAAGATACATTGTATCTTTTGTATAAAGTGGCTGATAAATTAAGTTACTGCCCTCAGGTGACACTGAATCACACACGGAGGACCAGAGGACCAACAGAACACCGTCTACTTTCCCTAGAAAGGGCGGGACCCAGGAAGGGACAGTCCAAATTACCTGTTGCTGATGGTGGGAGAGGGCAAAGTTTGGGGGAATTGGGGAAGTCCTGAACAGAGAAACCAAATGTTGGTCGGATCAACTTCAAAGAAGCCCGATGACAGTGGGTTCAGAACTCTGGCATGGAAGGGGTGACACATTGTCTAACATGGTGTGGTTCCTGGACGTGGGGACAGACTTGTCTGCTCTTAGAAAGAAATTTGTCTGACTTTCCTCCCAGGAGCATGGGGCTATGGCATAGACTCTGAGCTGGCATTAAGATATCCTGCTTCAGGAGGACATGAGAGTTTCTTCTGTCTTCTGCCAATTTTTAAAGTGTACACTGGGACAGCAAGGTGGCGACGTATGCTGTGTAATTCTGATTCTAACGGGAGTGTCGGAAGCAGCTGGCCTCCCTTGTTAAAGTCAACTGTGCACGAGCTGAGTGGGACTTCTGCAAGGGCCCAACTCAGAAAGCTGGCTATTGTGGGTCAGACCAGGTTGTTACCGATGGGCCTAGGGAGGTCCGGCTATCACCTACCTGGCTGCAACATGCTTAGTTAGCAAGGAATATTTCTACCTGAGATGTGAGTAGACACACCAGATTTAGGCGAGAAGGCACATACCTCACTGAGGCATCTCATGGTAATAGAGAACATTTACAAAATAGGATATTTGGCTTGATCACGATTTAAAAGGGCAGCAAAGAGCTGATCTGATGAGGCAAGCAGCATGGGGAGACAGTGTGGAATGGGCAGCTTTAGTGTTGAAGGGGACATGTCCATTCACCCATCAGTAAAGATAGGGACACTATGATTGGGGGACAAAAGGAGGCATAGAGTGGGTACAGGTGATCTGAATAAACTCAGTGTAACCCACCTGATCCTTTTCAAGGCCAAGGATCACTGAGGTTTACTCAAGCACTCATTTTTCCAACAGCCAGGTTTCTGTTTCTCATTTTTAAACCAGAGAGGCAATTTCTGAGACACAGTCCAACATGGGACTGTACATGAGGGTTTGGTCTTTTCCTCTGGTGAGGACATCAGTTTAGTCTCCTGTTATTTTCAAATTAAAGTTATTGGGGTGACATTGGTTAATGACATGCTTCAAGTGAACAATTCGATAATACGTTATCTGTGTATATTGCACTGTGTGCTCATCACCCAAAGTTTGATCTCCATTCATCACCATATATTTGACCCTCTTTACCTTCTTCAACCTCCCCAAGTCCCTTCCCCTCTCCACTGGTGTTTTGCATTTTATTGTGAAATGGGATGATAGGCCAAGGGCTGCATTTGGAATCCTTCAGGAACATTGGGCAGCAGTCCACAGATGACACTTTGGGGAAAAGACCACTCAGAGGGGCCTTCGAAATTCTCTACCTTGGAAAACCTTCTGTAGCAACCACTCACTTATAATAACCTTTGGAGCATTTTGCAATTTGGCTTTATAGCTATTGGTTTTGGACAAATTGGATATAATAAGGGCTGGCATCTTTATCATATTCAAAATTCAGGTGCAGAAAGTAGAAGAAACTAGTTCATAGTCACATTATTGTCTCTCATATGTACAATGTGTATGTTTTATTTATTTATTCATATGTTCCATTTTTGTCATTCTCCACTCCCATTTCCAACCCTCTTCCTCCATAGGCAGATATTCTGATGTTTATTGTGATTCTCTTTGATTCTATGTGTTCAGTCAGTTGTATATATTAGGTTTGAAAACTGTGTTTCTTTTAAAATTTTAAATACATTCAACATATGGCACAGTTTTTGAAACTTACACAGTTTAAAGATGAATAATATAATGCCCATATGCCTACCAACCAGGTTAAGAACTAGAAGGTTACAGTATTTGAGAAGCCTCCTGTTTCCCTTCATATACCTCCTTCCCCTGCCCCACAGGAAGCCATTACCTTGACCTTGATGTTCTCATTTTTTTGGTCTTCTTGAAAGTTTTGCTTCCTGTGTATGTATCCCTAAACAATACATTGTTTAATTTTGAAAACTTGAGTGACAAGGATACACACTGTTGGTTACTGAAGTTACTCTTAGGTGAAGATACCCAGGAGAGGATGAGCTGAACAGAGTCTGTCAGTCACAGACTGACTTCAGCTTCCGGAAGGGTTTGCAAGAGGTGCTTCTGAGGGAGTCAGTGGGTGAGGTCATGCGAGAGTCTAGGGAATGAAACACCTGGCTCACCACAGTCAGTGCACCAGCAGGACTGCTGTGTGGACCAGAAATGAGTTGTCTGGTAGCAATACGGTTTGACAGGGAGCAGGCCTCTCTAACTTCTAATCTCCCCATGACCTCCTCTCCCCTCAAGAGTAGATGGTAGCAGATAACTTCTGTGGGGTGGAATGTGTGTCCACCCCTGACCCAGGCTGCAGCCGTGCTTAAAGGGAGGGGGGGGTTGTAGGAGCTTCAGCAGCATATGGTCAAGTTGAGCCCAGTACAGGCACTGTGAAGCAGGCTCACCTGGGAAGTCTGTCCTGAGGTTAACACACAACAGGTGTGGGTATTTCCTCTTTAGTGAAGAGTAGATAGTAAAGCACAGGTGGCAAACACAAGGCCCACGAGCTGAGTCCAGCCCTCCACCTTGTTTTATCTGGCCCGGCACCTTGTTTCTACCAGGTGGCAGCACCAAGCTCTCACTGAACTGCTACGGAGTAGTTGCATTTATACAGTCCTAAAATTACATTTGGCCCTTCAAAGGCAACTGCAAGGCTGATGTGGCCCCCGGTGAACATAAGTTTGACACCCCTGCTCTAAAGGATGAATGTCATGGAGTGGGTGACCTAAGATAAGGGAGTAGCCACTTAATTTTTTTCTTTATCCCTTTCTTGTTTTGTTTATTGCAAACTCCCAACCCTCCCCAAGCCCTGGCATGTATTTTAATGTATTTAATCCACATACTTTTTTTTAACTCCTCACCTTAGGATATGTTTTTTTTTTAAATTTGATTTTAGAGAGAGAGGAAGGGAGAGAGAAATGTAGATTGACTGCCTCCCACACACGACCTAACCAGAGATTGAACTCACAACCTAAGTATGTGCCCCGACCAGGAATCAAGCCCCTAACCTTTTGGTGTGTGGGATGATGCTCCCACCAAGTGAGCAACCCTGCCAGGGGCCTATACCCTTTTGTTTTGAGTTCTTGTAAGATGTATATTTGGTGTGTATACACATGCATTTGTAACTTCTGTGAATAGTGTTTTGTTATGTGGCTTATTATTTTTTGGCTCAGTGCTATCTATGTACTGAAGCCCATCAGTGTTACTCTGTGTACATTTCACTCTAATCTGAAAGGCTGATTATAGAGTGCATCCCTCACTATTTTCTTGTGCGCATCCCCAGTGATGGGCAACCAAAATGTCTCAAACTCCCCATTGTTGCAAACCACATCATAGTCAACACTCTCCTACGTGGCCCTTTCTGGATCTGTGTGATCTGGATCTTCAGAGGGCCCATGGGGATACTGAATTTGACCGCGCACTGCCACATTCATCTCTGGGATGGATGCCAAAGCCCCCACTATCTCTAGAATTTCATGAGCTCCCTATGCCCCCCACATTCTCACTACAGGGCTTGACATGGTTCAACTTTTAAAAATTTTGCTCATCTATGAGATCTAAACTGAAACTTTGTGGGATGCCCCATTCTGTGGAGTTCTCCCAGCCTCCGTGGATGAGAATAAGTCATCCGGGGCACAATCTGTTGTTCCGGTGGGGAAGGGGGTGGCGATTCCCTCTAGTGGAAAATGCCCCGAGCACTTCTGTGAAATGACTTTTATTGGGATAGGTATGTGCAGGGGTATACAGTATGCATGCAAAACTCATCAATCAATGTCTAAATGCCATAGTTACAGAAAACAGATATTGTTTATAGGTAACAGTTGAAGGAACACAGACATTGCCTCAGGACAGGGTCTATTAGACACACTGATGCCAGGTGGTCCTTAAGGCATGGTTCATGAGTTCAGGAAATCATTCCTTCTATTTTGGGTTCAGATAACTGATTTATGGCAACAGGACTATACAAAGCAAAGCAAGCCTCAAGGGGTATAATGCATTCTTTAGGTCTGATTTCCCACGGGAACCCTTAGTACCAGTATCTGGTCTTGCGTGCATCCAGCATTCCCAGCATTCCAGTCAAGACTTACAGGCGTCTTTCAAGGGCTTGCTTGCGCAGGGCTAGTTTCCGCAAACCACACAAAGTGGTCCCCAACCAAACTTTATTGTAGTTTTCTTTTGTATTTTTTTGGTAACTAATGCATTGGAGCATCTTTATTATGCCTGTTAGCTTATTGGGTTTTCCACATCAGGAAATTGTTTGTTCATATCCCTTGAACACATGTTTGTGGAACTCCCTGTTATCACTGTTTTTCCTTTCTATGTGGGCTCCACTGATAATCCTGATTCTGTGGGAAGGCTGGACCCTAACCAGGGCTTCTGTACCCTGTCATTACTATTGACATATAAATTACTATTTATATGTCATTACTATATAGGCATTACTATTTCCATATACATTTTACAATCAGCTTGTCAGATTCATTTTTGCCATATTTATTCCTAATTCACATTTTTAGATGTTATTATAACTGGAATATTAAAAATTTCTATGTCCCACTTTTTATTGCCATATACAGTTGGTATGTATTATTGTTTTGTGCATATTGACCTCGTAGCTTGCAACTTGCTGGCTTTACTTATTGGTTGTAGTAGTGTTTTCATTGCTGCTGTTGTTTTTTGGTAGATTCAATTGGATGTTCTACATAGAAAATGATGTCATCTTCAAGTACAGTTTTACTTCTTCCTTACCAATCTGGATGCCCTTCATTTCCTTTTCTTGCCTGATTGAACTGGCAAGAACCTCCAGTATAATGCTGAATAGAAGTGGTGAGAGCAGATAGCCCTGTCTTGTTCCTGATCTTGGGGGTGGGGCATTTAGTTCTTCACCACTAAATATACTAGCTCTGGGCTTTCAGTGTATGCCCTCTCTCAGGTCAAGGAAGTTCCCTTCTATTCCTAGTATGCCAAAACACTGTTTTCTTTTTTTAATTGGGAACAGCTGTTTAATTTTGTCAAATGCTTTTCTGCATTTATTGAGATGATCATAGGAATTGTGTCTGTGATGGTTACTGAGGCTGGGACTTTTCCCCACCCTGGAGAAGACCCAAAGGAATTTGGAACAGAGATCTAAAGCATTTTTGATATGGTTAATCCTACCTGTGGACTGTGAATCAACTCCTGGCAGCAGTGTTGCCCCGGAACAAATGTATGTCCCCAGCCTAAAGAGTCATCACACCCTTTAAAGTGTCTTAGTACCTGACTACCTGATGCACTTGATATCCTACACTCTAAGTTGCCCAAATAATTGCTTCAGATTCCTGGCTTTGTGGGTTTTTTTTTTTTTTTTTTTTTTGTGAATGGCTTTTGTTTCCAAGATACTGGGGGAAGACATGCGGCAGGACATACTTTGTGCTTTCCTCACGGTACCATAGAAACTCTTCTCCTTTCAATGTCCTCAGGACAAAAGTAAAAATGGTAAGAACAGCAAACAAATATACAGTGCTTACATTGTATACCAGACACTATTCTAAACATGTTATATATATCAACTCATTTAATACTTTCAATCACCCTATGAAATAAACACTATTGTTATTATCATTTTTATAGAAGATGAAACTAAAGAATTGTAGCAGTTAAGTGACTTGCCCAGCTATGAAATGGCGGACCCAGGATTTGAACTCAGGTAGTGTGGATCCATAGTCACCATACTAACATGCTCTCAGGTGACAGAATGGTGGCACTGACCCATGCTTGTACACTAGTAGAGGGGCCCTTTCCCCCTCACTCCCACTATCTATACACACTCCAAGGCTTCAGAATATATCATGTCTTTGGTATCTGTGGTACCTTTGGACAAATCTGGCATCAGTGAGAGTTTCTCACTGATGCTAACACCCAAATATACATATTTGAAAACAAAAACTATGCAGGGAAAAGAACACTTAAAAATGCTTATTTGACATCCTCAGAGTGACCAACAAAACTGTGTTCATGAAGCAACATCAGGATTCTATAAAAAGAAACACTTAGAGGACAACAATAACAAAAAGCTCTTAGAATCAAGCAATAATCAAAGAGGGATCCTCAAAGCAGCCAGAGAAAAAGAACACCTACTTAAAAACCCAAAACAGCCCTAGCTTGTGTGGCTCAGTAGGTTGAGTGCTGGCTCACAAACCAGAGGGTCACCAGTTCGGTGCCCAGTCAGGGCATATGCCTAGGTTTCGGACCAGGTTCCCAGTGTGGGGCATGAGAGGCAACCACACATTGATGTTTCTCTTCCTGTCTTCGTTTCTCCCTTCCTCTCTCTAAAAATAAATAAATAAAATCTTTTTTAAAAAAAACAAAACAATTACATAGGAGCAAACTCTCAATAGCAATAATGGAAACAGGAAGGCAGTGCCATATCTTCTAAGTGTTAAGAGAAAAAAGGTAACTGAAAATTGAGGACCAAGCAAATCTACTTTTCAAGAATAAAGTGAAATAAAGGCATGCACAGATAAATACAGATTGAGACAGTTTTCTATTAAGAATCTTCTAAGTATATATTTCAAGAAGGAAAATCATCCCCAAAAATGAGGTCTGAAGTATAAGGAAGGTAAGCAGATAAATTAGTAAAGAAGTATTTAAATATAAGCAAACACTGTCTGCATAAAATAATATTAATGTCTATTTTGTGTGTATGTTAATGACTTCCTTAGAAAAGGAAGAACTAAAATAGTAGACAGCAATAACTTGTAAATTGGGAGACAGTGTTTTATAAAGTCCTTATATTATTTGTATAGGGGATTATAATGTTGAAGTGTTGACTTTAGGTTAAATACATATGGTAAGATTTCAAGGCAAATGACTAAAAAAATCTCTGGGGGCATTAATAAAAAAAAAGAAAAAATAAACAATATAAGCAATTTCAAATATATAGCAGAAATTAAAAATAAGAGGGTATAATTAATTTTAAAATTCAGATGAATTGGACCAATTCTTAGAAAATTAATTTATTTATTGAATGAGCCTACTATAACCTTGACCAAATATTGTAGATGACCAAAGATGCAAAAATCCTAAATAATTTATTAGCAAACCAAATCTAGGATGAGTAGAAAAAGATTTAATATAACATGAAAATGTGGGGTCTAACTCCAGAAATGCAAGAGCAGTTGAACATTAGAAAGCTCCCATAACAACGTGGCTCTGTGACTCTGAGAGAGCAGTTCAGTGCTTTTCCAGCTTTAGAGGGAGGAGGCTGGGAAAGGGGTGGGTCACCAGGGGTAGGGGTCTCTGGAGAGAGCAGGGTGGAGAGGGCCCTGAGGTCTGTGAAGGCCCCCAACTTACATGTTATACGCTCCTATAAAAATACCCACAGCTCTGAGGTAGGCACATGCACCTTATTTTACAAACGTTAAAACAACAGCTAAAAAGTTGACCAAGGTCACAACACTAGTAAGTAGCTTAGCTGCGATCCAAACTGACATTGGTCTTGATCTACAAGCTATGTTCTTAACTGTGATGCTGTTCTCCCTTTAATAGTGATAGCAGTAGGTGTTCAGTAAATGGTGGCCAGGTGCGAGGTACTTTACCAATACTCTTTTTTTAAAAAATTTTATTTATTTAGTTTTAGAGAGGGAGGGGAGAGAGAAGGGGGGAGAGAGAGAGAGAGATCAATGTGCGGCTGCTGGGGGCCATGGCCTGCAACCTAGGCATGTGCCCTGACTGGGAATCGAACCTGCGATGCCTGGTTCGCAGCCCGCACTCAATCCACTGAGCTACGCCAGCCAGGTTACCAATACTCTTAACACCCACAAGAACTGTCCAAGGGGGTGGTAGATCCTTATCACTGATGAGAAAACTGATGCTTAGAGAGGACAGGTGTGAGGTCACACAACCAAGATATGGGGGTACCATGCTTTGCAAACTGGCCTGCCAGGCTGCGCCACTCACTTGTCTTAGATTATGGGTGTGAATGAAGCCCAAGAGGAGATGAACACCAGTGTCTGAGGACAAGATGAGCAGGCCCTGTCCATTCCTTGAAAGATGAGGTTGTCTATACCATGGGTGGTGTCAGGAGTCAGAGAAATATCTCTGTATAAGGAGATCTCAACATATGGGCCCCAGGGAAACTCCAAATGACCCCAGCCACAGGGGGTTCTAAAGGAAGCAGGCCACATGAACACCATGGTCTAGATAAGGAAGCCAGGAACATTGAAAGCTGGTGTAAACATGCACAAAGACAGTCATGTCTGACAAACTTTTCATTACCTTTCTGAAGAATTAACAGATTAGCATGTTAGGGGAGGTCACAAACTCCTCATATTTGGATTTTGGTATTTGCCAGAGTCTCCTACGATGACCTCATAGAAAGACACATGAACAGTTGATGTAGTTAGGCAGCTTGGTGCACCTGTGCTGCTTCCCATCTTTGGGTCTTTGCTCATGCTGTACCCTTTGCCTGAACTGCCATCCTCTCTCCTTGTTAGTCATCCAGAAGTCTCCTTCTCATATTTTAAGGCTAAGTACATATGCCATCTCTTCTAAGAAAACTTCCCTGGCCCCCTGAGCTGGGTTCTATGTTCCCTAGGGGATCCCACAGTCTGTTGTATCCACTATTGTCCCTGACACACTGAAATTATGGTTCTGTGTCTGGGAACATACCTTGTTCATCTCTGTGTACTCAGTGCAGAGCAGACCTGACACATAATAGATGGTAAGTTAATTTTGCTCAACTGAACTTATAGCTCGTTGGATTATACTAGTAATGAGTAATGAATTAATGTTGGCCTGGACAGGGATATCTGTAGTGGCATGCCACAGGGCCCTTTGTATATTTATAGCACTCTGAGAAATTAGTGGGTGACAAAAAACTATGGGAGTAGGTTAGACGTTACACAACATAATTAATATCCAGTCATAAGTGGACAGAAACACTGGAGCCACATTGGTTAGCAAGGACCTTAGGGGAAAAGCTGGGACTAAAACCTCATAATCTGTTGCAGCCTTAACAGTGGAAAAAGGGGTTTTGGAGGTAAAACTTACTTTCCTGTGGTGTCCAACATTATAACAGCACTTACCATGTATCAGACTTTGTACCAGCTCCTGCACTCCACCCTCACCAAGCACCGCAGAAAAGGTCTAATGGGGCAATCTTCTTGTCCTGGGAACCAAGAAACAGTTCCTTATAGGGCAGAGAAATGGGGATCCTAGCTGGGATCAGAAGGCCCTGTGCGAACTAGGTCTTTGGTTTGGCACTACTACACAGCAGTTTGAGGGCTGTCTGAGAAAGAGGCAGGTCCACCTTTGGGAGCCCCAGGGTATAGAGTCAGTCGGAGAACATGGGGCATTGTCACCACCATACCAACTGCGAACTTGCTTCTCAAAAGAACTCAGGAGCTATTCTCATTGCTTCATCACAGCTTTCTGAATAATGACATCTGAATAATGACATCTAAGCTCCTCAGCATGTCATGAAAGGCCTTCATGCCTAGCCTAATTTTCAAAGCATTTCTCTATCATCCACATTAATTCATTCATTCAGTTTACTCCACAAATATTTATTGAGCATCTACTAGATATTACTATGTACTGTTCTTAGCACTGGGGATACAACAGTGAACAAAAGTCCCTGCTTTGTGCAGCTTACAGTCTATTGGAGAGAGACAGACACTAATCACAACAAATAAATATGAAATATATCTGGTGGTGATCAGTACTTTGTATAAAAACATAAGACAAAAAGTAAGATAAGGGGATAGAAAATGTAGGTGAATGGGACTAGTTTAGATATGCTGTTCAGGGAATGCTTCTCTAAGGAGGTAACATTTATGTACTGGAAGTGACTGGGCAAGTCATCAAATTATCTGGGAAGAAGAGTGTTCCAGGCAGTGAGAACAACAAATATAAAGCCTCTGAAGAGGGAGGGCACTTGACATGTTTGAGTAACAGCAAGGAGGCCAGTGTGGCTGGAGAATAAATAGCGAGTGATGGGGAGAATGATAGGACATGAACTCAGAAAGGGGATGGGAACCAGACTGTGTAGGGACTTTTGGGCCAGGTGAAGGACTTTGGTTTTTATTCTGAGGGAGCTGGGAGCCATGGGAGAATTTTCAGCAGAGGAGCGACCTAATCTGAAATGGATTTTAAAAAGAATTTCAGAGAATAATTAGTAATAGGTATTACAACACCAGACAAAGAAAAATACAATTACTAGGAAAGCAAAAAAGTATACAACAAAGGATATATAATCAGAGTATACTATGTGGTTCAGATGTACACAACATTTACAGTCTCATATTTATGTAAACAGTGATTATTGGTTGAACAAAAATTATATAAAATGTTTAAAGAAATAACAGATGAAACCACAAAGACAAGCAAGCAACAACAGTTTATTAGGGATGACTAGGCAGATTAGAAAGTGAAATATATGGAGCTTATTACAAATGAAAAATATGATTGTTGAAATAAAAAACTCAGTGGACAGATTAAATAGCAGATAAGACATAGCTAAAGAGTGAATCAGTAAACTGAAAGATATATCTAAAGAAATTTCCTAGCCCTGGCTGGCATAGCTCAGTGGATTGAGCACGGGTTGCGAACCAAAGTGTGGCAGGTTCGATTCCCAGTCAGGGTTCATGCCTGGGTTGCAGGCCATGACCCCCAGCAACCGCACAGTGATGTTTCTCTCTCTCTCTCTATCTCCCTCCCTTCCCTCTCTAAAAATAAATAAATAAAATATTAAAAAAAAGAAAAGAACTTTCCTTCCCAGAATGAAGTGTAGGAAGACAAGGAGACAGAAAATGTTAAAAAGATGTTATAATATATGGAAGATATAATGAGAAGTTAAAAAATATGACTAACTGTATTTTTAGAAAGAAAATATGTAAGTAATGGGAGAAGGCAACATTTGAAGAAATAATGGCTAAGAAGTTTCCAGAAATTATGAAAAAGACAAATTCAGATGTATGAAGCAAGCACATTTCCAAAGCAGAATACATGAAAAAGAAATACATGCCTAAACATTTTAGAATAAAACTGAAGAGCCCCCTGTACATTCCCCTCCAATAAAAAGAGAGAGAAAATAATAAAGGTAGCCAGAATATAAGAAAACAAAAACAACTACCAAGCCCCTATCCAGCAATTAGGCTGATAGCAGACTTCTAAATACCTATAACAAACTATCTTTGAAGATAAAATGACATTTACATATAACAAAGACTGGGAGAATTTAACACCCAGAGACCTGTACTAAAAGAGCATCTAAACATTGTACTCATAATGAAGGAAAATGATCCCAGAATGATGGTCTGATATACAAAAATGTATGCATGTAAATCCAAACAAACATCGTGCATATAAAAAAATACTAATGATGATGTAAAATTTATGAGGTTAGAAAAAAAAAGAACTAACACAGTCAACACAATAGCATGTGGTTCAAGAGAGACATTCCTACAGTTGAAGGTTCCTGTATTCTTCAAGAAGGAGAACTTTAGGCCTTATAAATTAAACATGCATGGTAAAATTTCAAGGGTAACCACAGAAAAAATAGGAAAAATATAAATTCTAAACAGTAGGGAGGAAAAACATTTAATAAGAAAGCAAACAAACAAATCTCAAAACTAAAAAAGCAAGCAAGAAAAGAGAAAAATTAAGCATAGAAAAGATGGTGTTAGGAAATAGAAATAAAAAAGTATGATGGTAGAAACAAGTCCAAATATATCACAGTAAATGTAAACAGATTAAACTTGCCTATTAAAAAACAAGGATCATCAGGTTACCTTTTTAAAAAGGTCCAGCTATATGCCATTCCCAAGAGATGTAATTAAAGTATAAGAACATTAAAATGTTGAAAGTTAAAGGATAGAAAATTACATACCACATAAATCCTAGCAAGAAGAAAAGTTTGTGTTGTTATATCAATGTAAGATTAAATAGACTCCAAGAAAAAAATCATTATCAGGAATAGAAGGTCATTACATATTTACCAGGAATATATAATTCTTAATTTGAATATTCCTAATAAAATATTCTCAAAATATATAAAATTTTAATAATGAACATGGAGAAATAGACAAATCCACCATCAGAGTTGAATATTAACATACTTCTTACAATATTGGTATATAATGACCAAAAAAAGCAGTATAGAAAATTTGAACAATATAATTAACAAACTTGATAATAGACATGTAGAACTCTATATTCAGCAATTAGAGAACATACACTCTTATAAAACACATAGGAAACATTCAAAAATATTGATCATGTACTAAGCCATATTCAATTCTCAATAAATTTCAGAGTTGTTATCACAGAGACCACATCCTCTGAGCATAACACAATTAAGACAGATTTCAATAACAAAGAGCTACATTTAAAAATCCACAAACATTCAGAAATTTAAAAACATACTTCTATATAACTTACAGGTTAAAGAAGTAAGCAAGATGGAAAGTTGAAGTACTTGGAATTGAACAATAATGAAATACAACACATCTGACCTTATAGAAAAGCAATGTCTAGAGAGCAATTTATATCCTTAAATGCACAAATCAAAAAACAAGGAAGCCTGAAAATTAATGAACTCAGTATCCAATTTAAGAAATCAGAAAAAGAACAACAGAATAAATCCAAAAAATGTGGAAGGAAGGAGATCAAAAAAGATAAGAGCAGAAATTAAAGAAATAGAAAACAAAGACAAAATAGAGAGAAGCAACAAAGCCAAAAGTTGGTTCTTTGAAAAGACTAATAAAATAGACAAACCTCTGGTGAGATTTATCAAGAAAAAAAGTGAGAAGGCACAAATAACCAATATCAGCAATGAAAAAGACATAACTACAGATTACATACAGCAGAGAATAAAAAATAAGGGAAGTTTATGCCAATAAATTTGAGAATTCAGACAAAATGGACCAGTTCCTAGAAAACTTTAACTTACCAAAACTAACACAAGAAGAAAAAGAAATCCTGAATAGTCCTCTACCTAGTAAGAAAATTGAAGCAGCAGTTAAAACTTTTCCTACCAAAAATTAATACATGAATAAACAAACAAACAAACAAAAATAGCAGGAGGCAGAATTTTCTAGTTGATATGTGGATTACAGGTAGGTAAAGAGATACAAATTCCCTCAGCCCTGGAGGTGTCCATGTGGAACCTAAGGCAGTGGAGACCCTAGGAAGCCTGCCTCTCTCTATATGCAGCCTCCTGTAGAGATCCTTGGAGGGTGGTCCTTAGTGAAACAAGGTCTGACAAATCTCTCTACGTACCTGTAGGTGGTGAGCACAAATGAGTAACATCCAGCACTCAGTTACTGCTCCATAGTAAGTGTGCTAAGTCAGGCCAAGAAGGAGTTCAGTCACTTGGACAGCCTCTTCAGTAGCCAGTTTCTGTAATCTTCTGCTCACTGAAGACAAAGGGCCTGTGGAACTGCTGGAAGAGTCTGTGTTCGTTGCTAAGAAACACCATACACAGCCAACTTGTGACTAGTTGGAGTGGGGCTGGGTGCAGGAAGGCTAAGCTGGAGCTTCTAGAGAGTGTAACTCCAGGTAGAAGCTCTGAGACTGTCTTCACAAATATCAGATACTTTTATCCATTTGCAGCTGATGGGCCCCTTTAATGGTGTCCAGGCTAGCTGTAGGTGATGGGTCTAACAATGATGCATGTTCTGCAAATAAGAGCTTCATCATTATTTTGAAATAATTTATATGTAAGAGTTCAATTGGTTTGAAGTCTAATTACATAATCACAAGAAATTTGAATGATATATTTGTCAATGAAACAAAAAGAAAAGCTGTCAGATGCCATTTCAATTGTTAAACATTTATGAATAGTTTAAAAATTGGCTTTAAATACTTTATCACCTACTTGTACTTAGGTTTTTGTTGACCATAACTATTGAAAACCTTAAAGAACACATCATTAAAAAGTCTTGATCAGAATTTGTGTGTAGCCATATCAAGTATAAAAACCTCATATAAAATAAACATGTTATGGAGGCAGTTTTCAAATTTCTCATTTAAAAATCTGAAAAGACTTTATTTAGAAGTTTAATATTAATTCAGTTTTAAAAAAGAAAACACCAAACCAAGATAGTTTTATAGGAAAATTCCACTTAATAGACCATTCTAATGCCATGTAGCATCTTGCAGAATTCTGTAAAAAAGGGAACACTGATTCATTCTATGATACCAGCAGAACTTGAGGTGAAAAGCAAATAAGGGAAGCATGAGAAAGGAAAACCAGAGACCAATTTCACTCATGGACACAGACATAAAAATCCTAAACAAATATTAACAAACTAAACCTTCTACTGTATAAAAAGAAAAAGATCAGAACAATGTTGTATTTATAACAGAAATTCAAAGGTGGTCTAACATGAGGGAAATCTATCAATGGCATTAACACATTATCACATTATTAGAGAAAAAAAACCATAATCATCCTAAGAACCAGAAAAGGTATTTGACAAAAAATTCTATACCCTTTCATGATTTAAAAACAATAATAAAAACTTGTTAGCATAAAGTAACAGGATAGAACTTGTCATTCTTTTTAAAAAAAGATTTTATTTCTTTATTTTAGAGTGAGGGGAAGGTAGAGAGGAAGACAGGGAGAGAAACATCAATTGGCTGCAACCCAGGTATGTTCCCTGGCTGGGAATTGAACTGGCAACCTTTGGCTTTGCAGGAAGATGCTCAACTCACTGAGCCACGCCAGCCAGGGCAGAACTTGTCATTCTTTTTTTTTCTCCTTCCCCTCTCCTAGAGAACTTGTCATTCTTAACAGGATAAGGTTAGTGATGTTTCCTCTAAAATATCCAACAAGACAAGGATGCCCACTAACATCTTTTCTATTCAATAGTGTCTTGTCTTACTAAGAGGTCTTGTCCACATTAGTAAGACAAGAAAAATAAATTAAAGGCATAAAGATTAGAAAAGAAAAAACAAAACTGTCAATACTTATAGCTGACATAGTTGTTAATGTTGAAAACACAAAAGAATATGCAGACAACTTGAAAGGAACTGTGCCTTGTTGAGAAATGGAGAATTCCAGGATTTGGGGCAGGAAAATACAAGATGAGTAGGAAGCATCTTGCAGTGCCAGCAAGGAAGTGCTAAAAAACAAAAGGATGGAGGCATGTCAAAAGGATACAGGAGCCGTCCTCAAAAAGAAACCCAGTGGCCAAAGCTGGAACAACTTGAGCAACAAGACAACACACAGTAGTATTGGATTTATAAATCAGATTATATTAAATAAATATGCATGAGTTCATTATATTAAATAACTTTAATATATTAGATTAAACTCTGATTATATTAAATAAATATGCATGAATATGCACAGATATAAATAGGTACCTGAATAAATAAACATATAAATATATAAATAAGAGAAAAGAAAACAATCTTTTTTTACAGAAGAGTTCCAAGTAATATATGTAAATACATCCCCTTTCAGAGGTGGACCTTAATTCCTCTCCCTCTCCTTGCAGGTGGGCTAGATTCTTCCAAAGAACAGAGAAGGAAATGGGAGAAATAGCAACTTTATATTGGATGAACCTGGCAACCACTTTAACCAAGTGATGAAGGTCAGCATCAGCAGTGATGGCATGGGGATATCACATACCCCTGATATGATGTGATGAAAAGGGCACTTCAATTCTGTGGTGTTTTTTCCAAAAACAATCCCAGTCTAATTATCAGGAAAACTTCAGACATTTCCAAATTTAGGGTCATTCTATAGTACACCTTAAATGTGTTAAGGTCATGGAAAACAAGGAAAGACTGAGGAGCTGGCATAGACCAGAGGACACTAAAGAGACATGACAACTTCAATGCAATGCAGTATTCTGAATTGGAGCCCAGAACAGAAAGAGGACATTAGTGGGAAAAGTGATAAATCCATACAAAGTCTGAAGTTTAGTTACTAGTAATATATCAATATTGCTTTCTCAATTTTGACAACTATACTATGGTAAGAAGTATACAGGAACTCTCTGCACTATCTCTTTATTTACTTTTCTATTACTATAAAATTATTATAAAATAAAAAGTTTGGCCCTGGCCAGGTATCTCAGTTGGTTAGAGCATCATTAAGATATGCCCAGGTTGCAGGCTTGATCCCTGGTCAGGGCACAAATAAGAATAAACCAATGAATACAGGAATGAGTAGAACAAAAAATTCTCTCTCTCTCTCTCTCTCTCTCCCCCTTCCCCCTTACTCTCTCTCTCTAAATCAATAAGTAAAAAGTTTGCTTAAAAATAATAAATTTAGCAAAGTGAATGGCTATAATATCAGTATTAAAAACTGAACTTCATTTCTATACCCCTGCAAAATAAAAAACACATTACATAACAAGATCTCATTTATAATAGGAGCAAAACACATAAATACCAAGGAATAAATCTAACACAAGATATACAACACCTGTATTATAAAATTGTACACCTGAACCTTATATAACTTTACTAACCAACATCACCCCAATAAATTAAATAAATAAAAATAATTTTAAAAATAAAAGGAATGAAAAAAATACACAACTTATGTAGAAAATTACGAAGCAGTACCAAAAGATATTCAAGAATTTATTTTAAATAAAAGGATATGTCATATTCATAGGTGGAAAGATTCAACATCATAAACATATCAATTCACTAATCTATAGATCCACTGCAATTCCAATATTTTTATAGACCATAACAAGCTGATGCTGAAATGTATTTAAAATAACAAGGGCCAAGAATATATGATATTCCTAAAGAAGAATAAAATGGGAAGATTTAACTTTATCAAATAGCAAGATTCTTTATGAAGCTAAAGTAATTATTGTTCTGTGGTTAGAGACAAAAAGTTAGCCAACAGTAGAAATTCCTGAAACAGACCTATACAAATATAGAAACTTGAAGTGTGTCAGAGATGTTACTTCAGATAACTATTCACATGGAAAATAATAAAACTGACTCCCTACCTTATACCCTTATACCACACAAAGATCAATTTCTGTTAAGTTAAGGACTAAATGTGAAAGGCAAACTTTTAAACTTTTATTAGAAAAAAATAAAGAATATCTTTAAGACCTTAGGTTACATAAGACAACACACAAAAAAGTGTTATCTGTAGAGAAAAACGCTGAATTTTCAATACAATTAAAATTAGGAATTTCTGCCCTGGCTGGTGTGGCTCAGTGGATTAAGCACCAGCCTGGGAACTGAGGGGTGGCTGGTTCAATTCCCAGTCAGGGCACATGCCTAGGTTGTGGGCCAGGACCCCAGTTTGGGGGGTGCGATAGGCAGTCAATCTGTTTCTCTCACACACTGATGTTTTTCTCCTCTTTCTCCCTTCATTCCCTCCTCTCTAGTAAATAAATAAATAACATCTTTAAAATTAGGAATTTCTGCTGCAAAGACACCACAAAGAAAAAAATAAGCCACCAACTGACAGAAAATATTCAACATAGATAACTGACAAATAATGAGTATCCAAATAACTAAGTAGCTCCTACAAATCAATAAAAGTGATAAAAATAGTAATTTTAAAAATGGGCACAAGGTATTAACAGTCATTTCCCAGAAGAAGAAACATGCGCAGCCAGTAAACATGAAAAGATGCTCAAACACATTAGTGACTGGAAAAATGTTAATATAGTCCACAACGAGGTATCACTTTACACTCACTATGACAAAAACTAAAAAGTGGGAAATAATCAAGAATTGATTAAGTTGTGGGACAATAAGATTGCTTATAAATTGCTAAAAGGTGTATAAATTTGGTACTATCAGTTTAAAATACATTTTGGGCCCTGGCTGGCATGGCTCAGTCAGTTGAGTGTTGTTCTGCAAAGCTAAAGGCCACTGGTTCAATTCCTGGTGAGAACACATGCCTGGGTTGCAGATTTGGTCCCTCATGAGGACACATATGGAAAGCAACCATCAATCTTTCTCTCTCACATCAATGTTTCTCTCCCTTTCTTTTGCTCTCCTTCCCACCCTCTAAAAATAATAAAATTTTTAAAATAATAAAATAGTATACATTTTGGCACAATCTTTTCTATTTTTAAATTATACTTTACTGACTATGTTATTAGAGTTGTCCTAATTTTACCTCTTCCCCCCTCCACCCAGTACCCCCCATGACCTCAGGCAATCTCCCCACCATCATTCATGTCCGTGAGTCATGCGCATAAGTTCTTTGGCTACTCTGTTTCTTATACTGTACTTTTTTACATCCACATGGGTATTCTGTAACTACCTATTTATACTTCGTAATCCCTTCACCTCTATACCCACTCCTCCACACCCCCCACTCATCTCATCAGGCAATCATTAAATGCTCTCCATATCTATGATTCTGTCTCTGTTCTTCTTGTTTGCTTAGTTTGTTTTTACGATTCAATTGTTGATAGATATGTATTTTTGCCATTTTATTGTTCATAGATCTGATCTTGTTCTTTTCCTTAAATAATTCCCTTTAACATTTCATATAATAATGGTTTGGTGATGATAAACTCCTTTAGTTTTTTCTTGTTTAGGAAGCTCTTTATCTGCCCTTTGATTCTAAATGATAGCTTTCCTGGGTACAGCAATTTTAGCTATATGTCTCTGCTTTTCAAGACTCTGAATATTTTTTGCCAATCACTTCCAGCCTGCAAAGTTTCTTGTGAGAAATCAGCTGACAGTCTTTTGGGAACTCCTCTATACGTAACTAACTTTTCTCTTGCTGTTTTTAAGATTCTCTATTTATCTTTAACCTTTGGCATTTTAATTATGATGTGTTTTGGCGTGGGCTTCTTTGTATCCATCTTGTTAGAGAGTCTGTGCTTCTTGGACTTGCAAGTCTATTTTCTTCACCAAATCAGCTAAGTTTTCTTTCATTATCTTTTCAAATAGATTTCAATATCTTGCTCTCTCTCTTCCCCTTCTAACAACCCTATGATGTGAATGTTGGACCTCTTGAAGTTGTCCCAGAGACTGTTCATCCTAACCTCATTTTTTTAAATTCTTTTTTCTTCTTGTTCTGATTGGTTGTTTTTTGCTTCCTTATGTTCCAAATCATTGATTTGGTTCTTGGCTTCATCCACTCTACTGTTGTTTCCCTGTAAATTGTTCATTTCAATTAGTGTATCCTTCATTTCTGACTGGGTCTTTTTTATGCTGCTGAGGTCCTCACTAAGTTCCTCGAGCATCCTCATAACCGCTGTTTTGAACTCTGCCTCTGATAGAGTGCTTTTTTCCATTTCATTTAGCTATTTTTTTTCTTTTTTTATTATATTTTAATCATTGTTCAAATACAGTTTTCTCCTTTTTAATCCCAATCCATTCCCCCCTCCCACCCTCCCCACTTCCCTCCCATTACCACCCTCCCCTTAGTTTATGACTCATTTAGCTCTTTTTCTGGAGTTTTGATCTGTTCTTTCATTTGGGCCATGTTTCTTTGTCTCCTTGTTTTGGCAGCCTCCTTGTGTTTGTTTCTATGTATTAGGTACAGCTGCTTTGACTCCCTGTCTTGGTAGTGTGGCCTAATGTAGTAGGTGTCCTGTATGGTCCAGTGGCACAGTCTCCCTTATCACCCCAAGCTGGGTACTCGATGTGCATCCTTCATGTGGGCTGAGTACACCCACTTCTTGTAGTTGAGCCTTGGTTGCTATTGGCAGGTCAATGGGAGGGATTTACTTAGGACAGCCAGCTGCAAGAACTCGCTGTGACCACTGAGCACCAACCTCTGCCCTCCATGGTGGACCAGCTGTGCAGGAGCAGGGTGGTGGTGTGCTGATGTGGTCTGTAGCTGTCCACTGGGTGCACTGGCCCTGGGGTTTCCTGGGTGGTGCAGGCCAAGGTCAGACCCACCTGTGTTTTGCCTGTTGGTACCCTGCCTGACCTATAAAGCAACCTGAGATGGCTGCTACTTGTGCTGGGCTTAGAGATTCCCAGGCAAAGCCAAGCTGTGAGTCTAAGCTGCTGCTGCCAGTGCCTGGCCTGAGGCTCACTGAAGCCAGCTGTTGCTTGATAGGATTTAGGAAGTTGTGAAGCATGAGCCAAGACCAGCCATTCATATGGAAAAGCAGCTTGGGTGGGCCCATAAGTTGGGTGGGGCAGTCTGGGGATCTCCAACGTGGGTCAAACAGTGTTAGCCAGGTTGATGAATTTTCAGATATGGCACCAGCTTGCTGGCTCTGTGGGGAGAGGGCTTAGCAAAGGGACAATGGCTTCTGCTAGCCTTGATGCCAAACATGTTAGTTTCTCCCTGTGTGCCACTGGTGCCTTTCAAGCTGCTCCCCCAGTGCTGGAGCTCAGAGGAAGTGAGTCTGAGTAGGTGAGTCCCTGTATGGGTTCTTTAAGAGGAACTGCTTGAGGCTCCAGAAGTTTCTTCCACCAATGCAATCCCTACTGGTTTTGGCAACCAGAAGTTGTGGGGACTTATCTTCCTGGTACTGGAACTCTGGGTTGGAGAGCCTGGTATGGAACTATGACTCTTGGCTCACAAGATATCCCTCCCAAATTTTTGTCCACCACACATGGTTGTGGGACCAGCCTGTTCTGTGTCAATGCCCCTCCTACCAGTCTGGATGGATGTGGTTTATTTAATTCCATAGTTGTCAGTCTTCCATTCAACTCAATTTTTTAGTAGTCAGGCTTTAATTCAGCTCAATTTCTGATGGTTCTGAATGATAATTGTTCTATATTTTAGTTGTAATTTTGATGTGGTTGTGCAAAGAGACGAGCATGTCTGCCTACACTGCCATCTTGACCAGAAGTCCCCAGCACAGTCTTCTTGAGGTGAACATTTTCATGTCCTATTAACTGTCAATTCCACTTCTAGGTCTATACCATAGAAAAATGGGTTTGCATGTGTACCAGGAGACATGTATAAGAATGTCCATGAGAGCAAAATGCTGTATATGATCCAAATGCCCATCAAAAGATAAATGGATGAATGATTTATTTTACCATCACCCAACGAAATATTATACAGCCTTGAGAACGAACAAGCGACAGATACATATAAAACATAGGTGAATGTTGGAAACACAATAATGAGTGAAAAAAGCGAGTCACGGAAGACTACACAGAGTATGATTCTATTTTTTACAAAGCTCACAACCAAGTCAAATAAACAATGTAAAAGAAACATCTCCACAAATATGTACATGTGTGATATGTGTGTGTGTGTATACACACACATATATATTACACACACACACACACACACACACACACACACACATATATATATATATATAATATGAGCAAGGGAATGTTAAACACCAGACTTAGGAGACTGGTAATTTCTGGCAGGGGGTGGGGAATAGGACAGAAAATGATACAGGGATAGATGCTATTATTAATGTTGTTCTTTGTTTAGGTTGTGAGTTCTTGGGTTTTCATTATATTAATACCTTTATAACTCACGTATATAGTGTATATATTCTTTTTATGATATATCCAATATATTTCATAAGAACAAACAGAATGGGAGGAGAGTAGAAAGAAGTGAAAAATGACAACTCTTTTAGAGAATTTTACTGTTAGGGGAATAGGGAAATTAATCCACAGCTGCAAGGGGATGTGGGACAAAGAAAGTGTTATAATTTTTCAAAGATGGAAGCAATAGGAGATAGAGGGACTTATCTAAGACAAAGAAGATGATCAAAACTATGAACAGTAAAATGGCAACAAACTCACAACTATCAACAACTAAACCTAAAAAAAAAAAGCAAACTAAGCAAACAAGTAGAACAGGAACAGAACCACCGAAATGGAGATCACATGGAGGATTATCAACAGAGAGGAGGAAAGGGGAAAGTGGGGGAAAATGTACAAGGAATGAGAAGCATAAATGGTAGGTACAAAGTAGACAGGAGGAAGTTAAGAATAGTATAGGAAATGGAGTAGCCAAAGAACTTATATATATGACCCATGGACATGAACTAAGGGGAGTGGGAGAGCGGCACAGGGTGGAGGGAAATAAAAGGGAGAAAAATATGACAACTGTAATAGCATAATCAATAAAATATACTGTTTTAAAAAAGATTTTATTTATTTATTTTTAGAGAGGGAAGGGAGGGAGAAAGAGAGAGAGAGAGAAACATCAATGTGTGGTTGCTGGGGAACCACATGCATGCCTGCAACCCAGGCATGTATGTACTTTGACTGGGAATTGAACCTGCAACACTTTGGTTAGCAGCCCGCGCTCAAACCACTGAGCTATGCCAGCCAAGGCTCAATAAAATATACTTAAGAAATAAAAACAATAAAAAACAAGAACTTAAAAATAGCTGGCAGAGAACTCAGGGGACACATAGAGGTTGGGGCAAAAGTAGGTTTACAGTTGAGTACATGAAACACAGTTTATTCTTGTATTATTGTTTATGAATTATTGCACTATTTTCCATATGAATAACTATCTTTGTCCCGGCCTCTAATACAGGAAATAAAGAATTCAGAGAATTAGTTGAGGTAAATTGTTAAACAAGTAAATGGCAATAAGAATAATAACAATAACAACAACCACACACACACACAACCCAAAACTATAAGAAACCTTGAGTTTGGAAGAGTCTGATACCAGAGTTGTTAGAGTATCTAAAATGTCCAGTTTTTAACAAAAAAATTTGTGAAACATGCAAAAAAACAATAAATAATGTTTCATATACAGGGGAAAAAACAGCCAAAACAACATTTTTTGAGGGGGGCAATATTTGGGACTTAATAGACAAAGACTTAAAGTTAGCTATTATAAATGTTTTCAGAGAACTAAAGGAAGCCATCTCTACAGAATTGAATGAAAGTATGAGAACAATGTCTCACAAAATAGACAATATCAATAGAGATAGAAATAAAAAAATCTAATAGAAAATCTGGACTTTAAAATATAACAACTGAAATGAAAAATATACTTTGAGGGGCTCAACAAGAGATTTGAGCTGGCAGAAGAGAAGGGTAAATTTTATGAAAGGTCAATAGAGATTATCCATTATGAAAAGAAGACAGAAAAAAGAATAAAGATAAAGAAACAGAGCCTCGCGGTCCTGTGAGACTCCATCCATGTATCAACATACGCATTAACAGGAGTCTTAGAAAGACGAGAGAGAAAGGAGCCAAAACATCACAAATTGGGTGAAAATATTAATCTATACATTCATGAAGCTCAAGTAGAATAAACTCAAACAGATCCATACCTAGATACATAGTGAAACTGACAAAAATCAGTCAAAAGGAAAATCTTGAATGCAGCAAGAGAAAAATGACATTGCATCTAAGGGATCCTCAATAACATTAACAGCTGATTTTTAATCAGAAACCATAGAGTCCCAAAGGGGCCAGAAGACAGTGTGATGACATCTTCAAAATGTTGTAAGAAAAAGACAGTCACTGGAGAATTCCATATCTAGCCACTGTCCTTCAAACATGAAAGAGAAGTTAAGATAAACAAAAACTGAAAGAATTTGTTCCTAGCTTCAGGCTGAAATTAGAGGACAGTAAATGGTAACTTGAAGGTAACTACATAGGTATGATGAAAAAAAAAGAATTTCATAATGCTTTTGTTTTCCTATCTATTGTAAAAGACAACTGCATAAGCAATAATATTAAAACTGTGTTGACGTGCTTATAACGTACAAAGTAATTTGTATGATGATACCACAAAGGAGAGGGAACAGAGATATATTGGAGCTAAGTTTTTTATATACTACTGAAAGTTAGAATTAATCCAAAGTAGATTGATTCACATTAAGATGGTAATTGTAATTCCCAGGGCAACCACTAAGAAGTTAACTCAAAAAACATATAGTCAAGGCCCTGGCCAGGTAAGTTCAGTTGGTTAAAACATCATCCCAATATACCAAGGTTGTGGATTCATCCCCAGTCAAGGCACATCCAAGAAGCAACAAATGAATGCACAAATAAGCGAAACAACAAATTGATGTCTCTTTCTCTCTCTCAAATCAATCAATCAATATATATATAGTTAATAAGGAAATTTTAAATTTTAAGTAAAAAATATCTACTTAACACAAAAGAAGAGAGGAATTAAAGAACAAAGGAACAAAAATGACATAAAATATACACAAAGCAAATATCAATCCTTCACAATCATCCAAAAGACAGAGGAGAAAACACTTCCTAATTCATTCTATGCAGCCAGTATTACATTAATACCAAAACAAGACAATGATATTACAAGAAAACTATAGACCAATATCCCTTATGAATATCAATATAAAATTCCTCAGCAAAATAGCAAACCAAGTCTAGCAACATATGAAAAGTTTTATATAACATGATCAGTTAGGGTTTGTTTCAGCAATGCAAGGTTAGTTTATCATCTAAAAATTAATCGGTAAAATACACCACATTAATACATACAGAAAAGGCGTGTGACAAAACCCAACACCCATTCATGGCAAAAACATTCAGAGAACTAAGAGTAGAAAGGAACTTGCTCAACTTGATAAAAGGTATCTATGTAAAACCCACAGCTAATATCATACTTAGTGGAGAAAGACTTAATACTTTCACCCTAAGATCAGGAACAAGATAAGAATACCTGCTGTCATTACTTCTAGTCAGCACTGCACTGGAAAGTCTTGACTAGTCAACTAGTCAAGAAAAAAAAAAGGCATCCAGCTTGGAAAGGAAAAGTGAAACCATCTCTACAGATGACACGATCTAGTATATAGAAAATCCTAAGGAATCAACTAAAAAATGTTCTGAACTAATGAACAAGTCAGCAATGTGGCAGGATAGAAGATCAATAAACAAAAATCTATTGTATTTCTACACACTAGCAATGGACAATCAGCAAGTGAAATTAAGAAAATAATACCATTTATAACAGCAGCAAAAAGCATAAAATACCTAGGAATGAATTTAAGAAAAGAAGTGCAAAACTTGCATACTGATAACTACAAAAACACTTGTGAAAGAAATTAGAGTCTAAATGGAAAGACTTCTCATGTTCATGAATAGGAAGACTTAATGTTGTTAAATGGTGATATCTTCCAAATGATTTATAGACTCAACACAATCCTTATTCTAGCTGATTTTCTGCAGAAACTGACAGGCTGCTCCTAAAATTCATATAGAAATGCAAGGGACTTAGAAAAGTGAAAACAATCTTGAAAAAGAACAAAGGTAGAAGACTCCCAATTCCTGCTTTCAAAGCTTAACTACACAACTATAGTAATCAAGACAGTGTAGTCTGGCATAGTGACAGACACATAGATCAATAGAATAGAATTCCAAGTCCAGAAATTATGATAACCTTTAAATGTATGATTTATGGTCAATTGATTTTTCACAAGATTGCTAAGACAATTCAATGGGGGATAGAGTACCCTTTAACAAAAGGTGCTGGAACAACTAGATATTCGCATGTAGAAGAATAAAATTTGGAACCCTACTTCGCACCACACACAAAAATTAACTCAAAATGGATCATCAACCCAAATGTAAGAGCTAAAATCCATGCAATTCCTAGAAGAAAACATAGGAATAATTTTTTATGACCTTGGGTTATGGAACGGTTTCTTGGATATGATATAAAGAACTCAAATGACAAAAGAAAAATAGATAAATTTGACTTCAAAATTTAAAACTCGTCTGCATCAAAGAACTTCATCAAAAAAGTGAAAGACAACCCACAGAATAAGAGAAAAGATTTGCATTTCATATATCTGACATGAGACTTGTATCTAAAATGCTTAAAAAATTCTTACAACTCAACAATAAGAAGACAAATAATCTAATTTTAAAAGGGTTAAGGATTTGAATAGACACTTCTCCAAAGATGCACAAATAGCCAATAAACACAAGAAAAGATGTTCAACATCATTATTTATTAGGGAAATGCAAATAAAAAACCACAATGAAGTACCACTTTATACTCATTAGGATGGCTATAATAAAAAAAACAAACAATAAGCCCTGGCTGGGTGGCTTAATTGGTTGGAGCATTTTTTGGACCATACGCCAAAAGATTGTGTGTTTGATTCCCAGTCAGGGCTTATACCTACATAAAGGGTTTGATGCCTGGTCAGGGTGCCTATGGGAGGCAACTGATAGATCTCTCTCTCTCTTTCTCTCTCTCTCTCTCTCTCCCCTCCCTCCCTTCCTCTCCTTTAAAATCAATAAAGCATATCCTCTGGTGAGGTTTTAAAAAAAAGACAAACAATTAAAGGTGTTGGAGAGGCTATGGAGAAACTGGAACCCTCATACGTTGCTCATTGGAGTTTCAAATGGTGCAGCCACTTTTTCAAACATTTGGGAGTTCCTCAAAAAGTTAAACAGAGTTGCCCTGGCTGGCATAGCTCAGTGGATTGGGTGTGGGCTGTGAACCAGGCATCGCAGGTTCGATTCCCAGTCAGGGCATATGCCTAGGTTGTAGGCCATGGCCCCCAGTGGCCACACATTGGTCTCGGTCTCTCTCTCTCTCTCTCTCTCTCTCCCCCCCTCCCCCTTCCCTCTCTAAAAATAAATGAAATCTTTTTTTAAAATATATTTTATTGATTATGCTATTACAGTTGTCCCATTTCCCCCCTTCTCTCCCCTCCCCCCGTACCCCCCTCCCACCCACTTTTCCCCCCTTTAGTTCATGTCCATGTGTCATACTTGTGAGTTCTTTAGTTTCTACATTTCCCGTACTATTCTTGCCCTCCCCCTATCTATTTTCAACCTACATTCTGTGCTACTTATTCTCTATACCTTTTCCCCCTCTCTCCTCCTCCCACCCCCCTGCTGCTAACCCTCCATGTGCCCTCCATTTCTGTGGTTCTGTTCCTGTTCTAATTGTTTACTTAGTTTCTATTGGTTTTGCTTTAGGTGTGGTTGTTAATATTTGTGAGTTTGCTGTCCTTTTACTATACATGTCTTTTCTTTATCTTCTTTTCTTAGATAAGTCCCTTTAGCATTTCATAAAATAAGGGCTTGGTGATGATGAACTCCTTTAACTTAACCTTATCTGAGAAGCACTTTATCTGCCCTTCCATTCTACATGAGAGCTTTGCTGGATAGAGCAATCTGGGATGTAGGTCCTTGTCTTTCATGACTTGGAATATTTCTTTCCAGCCCCTTCTTGCCTGTAAGGTCTCTTTGGAGAAATCAGCTGACAGTCTGATGGGAACTCCTTTGCAGGTGACTGTCCCCTTATCTCTTGCTGCTTCTAGGATTCTCTCCTTCGTTTTTACCTTGGCTAATGTAATTATGATGTGCCTTGGTGTGTTTCTTCTTGGGTCCAACTTCTTTGGGGCTCTCTGAGCTTCTTGGATTTCTTGGAAGACTGTTCCCTTTGCCAGATTGGGGAAGTTCTCCTTTATTATTTGTTCAAATACGTGCTCAATCTGTTGCTTTTCCCCTTCCGATTCTGGTACCCCTATAATTCGGATATTGGAACGTTTAAAGGTGTCTTGGATGCTCTTAATCTTTTCCTCAATTTTTTGAATTCTTATTTCATCTTGCTTTCCTGCTTGGTTGATTCTATCTTCCTTCTGGTCCACTGTATTGTTTTGAGACTCATATTCCTTCCTTTCACTATTGGCTCTCCTCCTCGTATCTTCCTGCGTCTCTTTTATGGTAACCTGCATCCTTTCATCTAGATTTCGTCCAAAATCTACCAGTTCCGTGAGCTTTCTGATCACCAGTGTTTTGAACTGCGCATCTGATAGATTGGCTAATTCTTGGTCGCTCAAAAGGATGAGTCCTGGGGGGCTGATCTGCTCTGCTGAAAACATATTTTTTTTTTCCTGTCTCTCCTTTTTTTTTTTTTTTCGGTCTGGTTGCTCTTGTTACGGTGGGGGGTGGAGCCTTAGGTACTCACCAGTCGCTAGATTGTGACGTTATATGTGGGGCGGGGTGGGAGCGGGAGCGGGACGGGAGAAAACAATGGCGATAGTTCCGTTCTCCTGGACTCAGACCCTTGTCTGGGCTTCCAGGCCTCGAGTTCTGCCCTGGTCCACAATTGCTACCCCTCTGGGTCTGCCAGCCGCAGCTTGCGTACTCAGGGATCACCGCTGCCTTCTTGCGCCCCCGGATGGCTTTTGCGCCGAGTTCGTGCCAAACTTTCCCCCGACCTCCGCGTGCCGCCGACCCGAACCAGCCCCGCGCCTGCCCGGCTCGTCTTCTCCTACCAGTCCGGATGAACGCGTCTACTTCAGCTTCTTGGCTGCCCGACTTCCATTCAGATAAATCCTCTGCCAGATCTGGGTGTTATTCTGATAGTAAATTATTGTTGTAAATTATTGTTTTTCTAATCTTGGTTGTACGAGGAAGTACGGTGCGTCCACCTATTCCTCCATCTTGCCGGAAGTCTCTAAATAAATAAAATCTTTAAAAAAAAGTTAAACAGAGTTGCCATATGACTAAGCAATCCCACTCCTAGGTATTTACCCAAGAGAAAAGAAAACATAGAGGCATCCACACAAAAACTTGTACAGAAATGTTCAGAGTAACATTATTTATAACAGCCAAACATGAAAACAACTGAAATGTTCAGCAACTGGCAAATGGATAAAGAAAATGTGGTATACCCATACAATGGAATATTATTTCGCAATAAAAGTGCTACGTGCAACAATATGAACCTCAAAACCACTATGCTAGGTGAAAGAAGTCACTTATAATGACCAACATATTATATAATCCCATTTATTTGAAATGTCTAGACAAATCAATAAACAGAAACTATAAGTGCATTAGTGGTTGCCTAGGGCTTGAGGGGAGGGAGTCATGGGGAGTAACCGCTAATAAGTATGAAGCTTCTTTTGCAGGGGGAAAAATCTTCCAGAATTGGTGGTTGCATGACTCTGTGAATGTACTAAAAACTCTTTCACAGGGTGAATTTTATGGTACATAAAATATGTCAATAAAACTGTAACAAAAAGCTGGAAGCAATAACAGAATGTCTGTGTTCTAATGGGAATGATCTTGTAGAGAGGGGAATATTGATCTAGGAAAGGGAAGAGAAAATTGCTGGAGCCATGTTTCAAGTAAGTAAGACAGGACAAGATCCAGTGCCAAAATGGAAGCACTAGATTTTGATGACAGCATGGACAGTTTATCCATAAGAACAGGAAAGAGGGCAAAGTGTGTGAGTATAGATGTTTGGTGGTTGGATGTGGTTGTGGGAATCTGTGGAGGTTTACTTCTGACGGTTTTCATTGTACAGTCAAGTAGACATCCTGAGTGTAGGGTGGGAGAGAGGTACTGGAGATCTGAGGAAAGAAAAGATATGAAATACTCATCTAGGAGGATGGGAGAGTGAATGGCCTAGGGAAGTACAGTGGAACAGGTGGAATTGGATGTAGCCCAGGCTGGGGATTTGCCCCGTGAGTATGCTGAAGTGACAGAGGGCAAGGAAAGTGAGGATGCTGTGGGGTCGTGCTGGACGTGGTTTTTCCAAACCTCATAATGGAAGGCTGGCCAGAAAGAATGTGTATTGTTTTGGAAATAGATTGTAATTCCCTTTTCATTTCCTTTTAGGGGTGGCTTCTTGTCCTGTGTGACTGCTTCTTGACTTTTTCCCTCTGCATGTACACACTGAGGCAATGTAGTTTAGAGTCATGCACAAGACACGTGCCCCTTTGTCTGGGACCCCTTAAAACAAGTCTCAGACTCATGGAGGTGTGGTCCTGCTTTGCCAGTCTACTGTTGTCAGTGCTCCCTGTAACAAAGACTATGTCTGCTCCATCCAGTCCTTCTTGTGGTTTTTCTGGCTTATCTGAATGAGCAGTCCAGATTCCCAAGTTCAACCTCCTATGTTACAATTGGCTTAGTCAGCAAGATTTGGATACCTTGAAAACTCTGCAAGTTTAGTTGACTATGGGTGATGTTATGCCAAGTCAGGGGATGCCTGGAGGAATCCCCGGCTGGCCAGCATATTCTATGTGGTACGAGATGGCAAACCTTCTTAATACATGGGAACTGCCATAGGATTAGGGGGACACCCCTGAAACTCCCAATGGCTTCCTACAAGCCTTGCAGCATGTAGGATACAAGTGTGCCCTGGGGAAAAAGAAAGACCTCCACCACATTGCTGCCGCTGTGGGCTGGTTATCGTTGGCAGCACTACAGAGGGTAACTGAGAGACAGACAGAGGCAGAGGCACGTGCTGTGCATTTAGAAGAGGAACTGAAACTAGAAAGGAACATGCATCTCCTAATGACAGACAATAAGGACTCCCTAGGGAGACACTTAGAACAGAGCAGTGAGCAATTAACAGGACCTAGCATGCCACTTTGCCAGGATACTGGGATGCCGACTAGCACCCATCCATACATATATGGGCGATTGTGGCACAGTCTAATTGGAATCCTCACAAGTGCGATCCTACGGCTGAAAGTGAAAGTGACTCAGATGAAGACATCATAATAGATGAGAAAGGGAAGGCAATAAAAGTAGAAAAAGGAAAACTTATGGCTTGTCTAATTATGACTCAGAAGATTAAGACCTAAGAGTCATGGGTGCCACAGGGCACTCCAGTGCCACCTCCCCAGCAGACCTCGCACACTATGGTGTGCCCCTACTCCCCTGCCAAACTAGAAGAGCTGGCTGCTAAGTTCAGACAGAAAGGGTCTGAATCCATCACTGGGTGGTCATTGTGGCTGTGGGATATGGGGACTGATGGCATTCTGCTTACAGGGGATGAATTAAAACATATGTCTTCCGTCACCACCCACCCTTCTTTCAGACAAAGAATTCACATGGCCGAAGCCCAAGCCCGTCACACAACTACCCTGCTTATGTGGCTTATGGCTGGTTGGCTGTAGGGTGGCGTGGCCTAGTGAGGGGGGTCTACCCTTCTCTAACCCTTGCCGGACCAGTCTGCTAGAACTCCAGCAGTTCATCCGGGAGCATGTGACACACCATCTATAAGCCACACTCCAATGGGCCAGATATGGAAAGATTTACTATAGGAAAGAGGAACGGGTTGTGCAAACAGCACCCACAGCTTACTTCAGCACCCTGATGCCTATTTCGTCCACCAAGGTGGGTGATTTTGTACAAGAAGTGGCATATATAGTCATCAACCTAGGGGAAGGCAGAGCCATTGAGACAAAAAAATGAATAAAACTAACTTTAAAAAAGGACCATAAAAAGGAAACAATTCAAAGTATGAAATGTAAACTGGAACATCCAGTGAAAATGACTGGCAAACAACTATGGAATAATCTGATAAAGGCTGGGGTAGGTAAAAATAAGATAAACAAGCCTAACCACATACTTGTAAGTCTGTGGCAGTGACTGAAACCTGAGCGACAGTTCCAGCCCGTAACAACATCTACTGTCTGAACATTGGAATGGGTACCACCAACCGGAATGGTCCCATCAGTGCCTCCAGTGCTGATTCCCTGCTTGGTTGACTTCATGGTGGCCCTGTTTGTGGAGTTGCTTCTGGCCCATCTGGAGGACTATCCACGAAGAGAGGTCTTTGCATAGGGCGATGGCCGAGGGACCTGCTTACGGGGACCCAGTGGGAACTGGAGGCCACATGTACAACTTGCTATTTACTGGTCCCCAAAGAACATACAAAGAGTGTTGGCTTTAGTTGATACTGGTGCAGAATGCTCTCTTATTTATGGTAACCCAGACAGACTTGGGGGGCTCATAACTTCCACTGATGGGTACGGGGAACAGTACATTCAGGTATGAGCTGTGATACTTACTCTTGGAATAGGGTGTTTACCACTATGCCCCAATAAGGTGGATGTCTCCCCTATCCCTGAGTATATCCTAGGAATTAACATTCTAGCTGGTATGCACCTGCAGACCGCCATGGGAGAGTTTTGCTTCCAAATATGGGTTGTGAAGGCCATTTTGAGGGGGCAGGTGTCTGGCATGCTCTTCCCACTCCCCAAACCTATGTCCCTTCCCACTCCCCAAATCTAGAATAGTGGACACCAAACAATACTGACATCTGGGTGGCCATAGGAGATTGGGGAGACCATAGAAGAATTGGCTAAGGTGAACATTATCAGATCAGCCCACAGTCCCTACAACTCACCTGTGTGGCCCATTCAAAAGCTGGATGGAACTTGGCGCATGACTGTAGGTTATAGAGAACTAAATAAGGTGATTGCCCCTCTCTTTGCAGCCATGGCTAACATAGCTAGCCTGCTAAACCAGCTCAGCCATGAGCTGGGCACATATGTATTAGATTTAACTAATGCCTTCTTGTCTGTCAATATTAATCCTGAAAACCAGGACCAGTTTGCCTTCGCCTGGGAAGACCACCAGTGGACATTCACTGTTGTGCTTCAGGGTTATCTGCACTGCCCTACTGTTTGCCATGGCCTTGTGGTTGAAGACTTAGCTATATGGACTATACCACCCTCTGTGAAATTATACCATTACATTGATGATATTATGCTGACCTCTGATGCTCTTACAGAGTTAAAGCGCACTGCTCCTCAGCTGTTGGCTCACCTCCAGGGTTGAGGATAGGCAGTCAACAGACCTGGACTGTCTGTCAGATTCCTGGGTGTTGTTTGGTCAGGTAACACAAAGGTGATGCCTGCTGTCATGATAGGTAAATTCAGGCATTCCCCATCCCGCAGAAGCTGAAGCAATTACAAGAATTCTTAGGGTTGTTGGGGTACTGGCAGGTTTTCATACCACACTTAGCTCAGCTAGTACACCTTCTTTATCACCTCACCCACAAAGGAGCCACCTGGGACTGGTGGGGGGGCATGACCAGGCCTTTAAGGCCACCAAGCAAACAATGAGGACCATACAAGCACTGGGGGTCATTGATCAATCTCAGGCATGTGATTTAGATGTCCACGTCACCCCTGATGGCTGTACTTGGGGCCTCTGGCAATGGGAAGGGCACACCAAGGTGCCATATGGCTTCTGGTCCCTGCTCTGGAAGGGGGTGGAGGCTCGATGCAGCACAATAGAGCAACAAGTGAACACTCTTTACCAGGCTCTCTTGGCTACTGAAGCCATTACCAGACTGGCTGAGGTTCAAGTACACACTATCTATCTCATTGCTGGGTGGGTACAGGACATTATAAACCAACCCAAGAGCTCAGTAGCACAGATGGCCACTCTGTGTGGAGTGCATATCTCCAACAGAGAAGCAAACTAGTGATGAACCCTCTGAGCCAAAACATGCAGCAGCTCCTGGGCCCCATTACTTACCAAGACATGGGCATGGAGGTCCCTACTCTTCTTCCCACGCCTGGGCCTACTATTAAAGAGGGATGAGCCCCTGTGCCTGAGGATGCCTGGTACACGGGTGGCTCCTGCCATGGCCAGCCACCCTCCTGGAGGGTAGAGGCCTACCAGCCCAGGACAGACAGCATATGGATGGAAGATGGCTCAGGACGAAGTAGTCAGTGGGCTGAGTTAAAAGCTATCTGAATTGTCATAACCCAAAAACATGGGCCAGTGACCATCTGCACAGATAGCTGGGCAGTATACAAAAGACTGACCCTGTGGCTGCATCGTTGACAACAAAATAATTAGCAAATGGCTCAAGAACCCTTGGCGGTGGGCAAAACTTACTTAAAAATTTATGAACACAGCCTAAAACAATGGTAACTCTTTACCATGTCAATGGACACCAACCTCTCTGCAGCCTTGGCAATGCTGAGGCTGACGGCCTGGCACACACCCACTGGTTGGAGGAGGTTCCAGCAGAAGACATGGCCCTGTGGCTCCACAAAAAAAAATGCAGCATGTGGGACAGAAGACTATAAAAAGTGGTAAAAGATTGGGGCCTACTTCTCTGCTACTCCAATGTAGTCACGGCCTGTCAGCAATGTACCATCTGTGTAGAGAAGCACCCTCACTGGCTACCCCAAAATACAGTGGCCTGTGACAGGGGGACACCGTGCTGACCAACTGGCAGGTTGAATACATTGGCTCCCTGCCACTATCTGGAAGCTCACACTGTGCCTTCCCATGTGTGGACATGACTACTGGCTTTCTGAAAGCAGACCCATGCCAGCGGGCCACACAGTGAGCCACCATCCTACACCTAAAGCTGCTCTGTACTGCCTATGGGAGCCTGGATGACATTGAAAGTGACCAAGGCACCCATTTCATGGGACATCAAGTACACAAATGGGCAGATGCCCTCAATATAGATCGGAGAGCCCATCTACCATACAACCCCACTGGAGCCGGCCTCACTGAAAGGTACAATGGCCTCTTGAAAGACACCCTGAAGACAGAGTCTAGTTCATTTCAGGGGTGGACAACTTGCCTGTGTGCCTGAGAACCTTGAATGAATGGCCTTGGGTAGAACAAGCATCTCCTGTCACCATCCTCACTAAACCTTGGGCAGCACCTATCCACCTGCAGTTAAGTACACAGGAGCCTCTGCTACATCCAAGTTGGGACAACAAAATAACATGCTCTTGCCAGTGCCCCAAGATCTACCCCCAGGGAAATGTACCCTCACCTGGCCCTGGCAGGTGCAGGTACAGTCCCACTGGTGTTCCTTGGTTGCTCCTTGGGGGGGCAGGGACTTGTCATGGGGTTGCAGCTGACACCCATTATGGCCTCTTGGCCCCTTACCCTTATTTGTTACAACAAACAGCAAATCTCAGTTCTTAAGGGAACTTATGTAGCCTCTAGTTTGGCAGGTACGCATACCTCCCTTGGTCTTTCGACCATAGGAGGCCCTTAGCCTAGGGCCAGATAAGGTGTGGTATCAACCAAAGGCCAGGGCATCCACCGGTCAGTGTAACCATATTAACCAAAGACCAAATGTTGCATGTGTATTGCTAGACTGCCAAGATCTACCTTTATCAGTTCCTATGAAACATCTCTCTTATCAGCCCTAGACTCTGCTCTGGAAACTCCTTTTTACAGTGGGTCGGTAGGCTAGCAGCCGTCAGCAACTGTTCTGATTGCTGGGTCTACACTGAATTTCCCACTGCTGCCTTCACCAGCTTACCATGGTGGATATGCCCTGTGAACCAGACACCTTGGGACTGGCTTGAAGGCTGGAAGGCTCCTGACCACCTCTTCAAGCAGATGCATGAAAAGGTGTTTTCCCTCATGAGGTAACAGGCCAACCGCACCAGGCCATGGCTTTTGTACACAGTTTGGGATGGTGTGGGGTGGCTGTCAGCATTACAGGTAGAGGTGCCACAACCCCTGCCCAAATGTATTGAATGTAGAAATACTACTGTAAATGACACTGTTTAGCTCATGGGGAGGATGCCAGCAGTTCTATATAAGAAGATAATGGTAATAACTGCTACAGACCACTGGAGATGGACTACTCGGGAGACACAGGCCCATCCCATCCCATGGGGAGCTCTGTGGACCTGTGGCCAATGTGGTTGGCCTTACCTCCCATTTAATTGGACTGGGCATTGCACCTGGGGAGAACCATACATCCCAAGGTGAGTGTTAAATACTTTTCCATGCATCCCTTGAAATTGGGACTCATTTCAGGCATGCTATCGAGTCAAGTGCTCTGACAGGTGGTTCTACCCCCAGCCATGTTTGTGCCCCCTGTGGGTACTGTTCTAACCCATGAAGCCCTTAAGGCCCTAGAAAATCACACTGCAATAGTCCTCAACCACAGCAGACATGCTACAGCCCTGGTTTCTGATGAGATAACTCAAATGAGGAAAGTTGTGCTGCAGAACAGAATGGCATTAGACTTTCTCAGTGTCACCCAAGGGGGTGCCATTCTGCACACCAAGTATTGAGCATACATCAAGATAATTCTCACAGTGTATCCCAAGCCTCAACTTCCCTAGAAGCTGAAATTAATCATATATTGTCCATAGCCTCTGATCCGTTTACAACTTGGTGGAATTCTCCAGGTTCCTGGTGGCACTCCCTTCTCCTAGGTCTCTTTGGGTTTTGTCTTGCATTGTTGGTCTTGGGGTGTAGCCTTTGCTGTATCTGTGACATATTAATGCAGTGTGCCAACACGCTCACCACACAGGTCCCCTATGAGAAGAATGTAACATGAAGAATGTGAGGTGGAGGAGCAATGTCGGGGTGGAGTGTGGGGTCATGCTGGATATGGCTCTTCCAAACCCCATAATGGAAGGCTGTCCAGAAGGCCGCTGGCCGGAAGGAATATGTATTGTTTTGGAAATGGATTATAATCCCCTCTTTATCTCCTTTTGGGAGGGGCTTCTTGTCCTATGTGACTGCTTCTTGACCTTTTCTCTTTGCACGTACACACTGAGGCAATGTAGTTTAGAGTCACACACAAGACATGTGCCCCCTTTGTCCGGGATCCCTTAAAACAAGTCTTGGACTCATGGAGGTGCGGTCCTGCTTTGCCAATCTGCTGCTGTTGGTACTCCCTGTAATGTGATAAAGTCTATGTCTGCTCTCTCCAGTCCTCCTTGTGGTTTTTTTCAGCTTATCCAAACAAGCAGTCGAGATCCCCAGGCTGGACCTCCTGTGTTAGAGATGTATGCAAGGGAATGACTATAATGATGGATCATGGAATCCAAGCTGATTCAAGGGAGGACACAGGAACATGAAAGAAGCAAAGGGTAGTGAAAATGTTCCATCCTAGTGCTGCTGAAGGATTATTGGAGTTGGGGTGCTAGGGGGAATGAACTAGAGGGACAATAGATATGGGATGGACAGCAGGATGCTGAAACAGATTATGAAGGTGGTGTCATCACAGAGACTGGTAAGAAGGGTATGGCTATCGGAGTGCGTGGCTGAGGTGGGGTTGCAAGGCAAAAGCATTGTAGGAGTGTAGATCATAGAAATAAGAGACAAGAAAAGAACACTGGAAGGGTCATCTGCAAAGACATTAAAACTACCAAGAAGTAGGACTGGGCCAATGTTATAAAGAGTGACAGGAAGCTAGGAGCTAAATTCTTCCAGGGATAACACATGACAGGGCTAGGTATGTGTTTGTCTGTACCTGACTATAACACAGATGGGTGGGAGATGGTATGGTCTGATGATCTGAGATTTTTTAAAAAGGTAGTTGATATTTACATAATCCTAAAATATCCAAAAATTATATATTAATTATAAAGGAAAAGAGTAACTATAGTGGAGAAACCTGGCAGTCACCACCTTAAACAGTCAAAATGAACAAAACCTTACTGGGACAAGCTGATATCAAGTGCCTCCTAATACAAAGCACTACTGACACATCTCTTCTGTGGCATTCTTGCCCGAATTCCATAACTTCACTCTCATCACCTGGAAACATCAGACAAACCAAAATTCCATAAAATAACTGGCCAGGGCTCTTCAAAAATATCAGAGTTATGAAAGACAAAAAAAGACTAAAGGACTGTCCCAGATTGGAATAGCCTAAATGACAACTAAATGCAATGTGGGATCTTGAATTCAATCCTAGAAGAGAAATATGATATTAGTGAAAAAAAAAAACACCTGATGAAATCTGAATAAATTCTGTACTTTCATTAATAGTATTGTACCAGTGTTAATTTCTTAATTTTGATAATTGAATTGTAGTCATATAATTTCTTAATACTTGAGAAATCTGAGCAATAGATATAAATGAATTCTTTGTATTTTTTACAACTTTTTAAAAGTCCGAAATTATTTTTAAATAGAAATTTTAATTCTAAAAGGCAGGTTGTTTAAGATAGAGGGAAATAATGTCTGGGAAGGTCAATTAGAGTGAGGATAACTATCTCCATCTCCTGGCCTCTTGGTAAGAGGAGTATGAGGGGGCTAATAGGGAGCAAAGTGCTCAGGGGAAAGGCAGGTTTGTATCCAAGCAGTTGTTCTCAGTATGGGGACGGACAATCATGGGGTGTATGGGGGAATTTTTAAAGATTACTTTATTGTTGTTCAATTACAGTTGTCTGTATTTATCCCCCACACTATGGGGGAATGTTTGATTGCCACAATTGGACATCACTGGTGACATTTAGTGGGCATGGACCAAGGATGCTCAGCTGCACAAGACAGCTCCACACAGCAAAGAACTGTACCACATTCCATACAACTTTAGAATGTCCCACCAGACAATCATGTACGTAAAAAACCTGTTCATCATTCATTCATTCAACATTTACTAAGAAAGCCTACTATGTGCCAGGCACTGTTTTACGTAGGGATGCATCAGGCACGTGCACACACACACACACACACACACTCACACATCTGCTCTTCAAGAGCTTACAATTGAATGGGAAACTAGACAATAAGAAACATAATAAAAATATGAATTTTATACTCTGTGAGAAATTGAGGGGCACTATGAGAAAAATAGATAAGGGTATTGCTAGAGGAGAACTGCAGTTTTAAAAAGGATGGTCAGGGTAGGCTTTATTGAGAAAGTGACATCTGAGTAGAGGCCCAAAGGAAGTAAGGGCATGAGTCTTGTGCCAGAAAAGCATTCTAGGTACAGGTGATGGTTCATTACAAAACCCTGAAGTGGAAGTGTGCCTAATGTGTTCAAGTAGAGCAAAGGAGGCTAGGAAGGGTGGCAGAGAGACAGCAAGTGGGGAGAATGGTAGGAGGTAAGATCAGAGAGGTTATGAAGGCCAGGTCATAGATTTTAATATATACTGACTTTTCCAGAAGTTCAACAACTACATAAATTCAGGGAAGATTGCACTTTATGTATATGTACTTTATGTTTAGAACTTTATGAAGAATTGTTCCTCATCTAGGAAAACTGCATCACTCTACCCGTGGTTTCTGAGTCACCAATCAACATACATGTAGCCGTCACCTTCCCAGGTCCAATATAATTTTATGCAAGACCATTTCATTATGTCTTTTTGTGGAATTATATCCAAGCTTTTACATATCAAAATATATAGTTTTATTATAAATTACTCTTCCTTTACTTCTCTTTTATATTACAATTAGAACATTATATTGATTTTGGGGAATTATGTGTATAGACAGATTCTATTATCTTTGTACTTCATTTCAGAAGTGAAGGGGGCATTTCACAATCTACATTGTAAAAACAGGGTGTTGGATGCAATAGGTATGAGAACCACTAAGGAATGGCAGGAAATTAAGAGACTGTTCAGAAGCCAGAGAGAGAATGGAGGGGATTTTGCTGATGGTTGAAGGTGAGTTCCAGAAGGCCTAGTAAAAGGATTTCAAGATGGGGACTGAAGGGCCGTCTGGGGATGTCACTAGGAGACCCCTGGTCTACTTGTGGTGAATAACATGATACAGGGTAAAGGGCCTGATCCACCATTTCATCTAAGTTGCTCCTCACCTGGGGGTCTCTACCTGTTTAACACAGTAGGCTGGGGAACAAAGAGGGTGTCTCCTCAATGAGGCCAGAAGCAGCCCAAGTTCATACTCCAATTCTTACCCACAGAACAGCCCAGAGCCCCAGGCTAAGTTCATAGTTGCTCTCAGGCCAAATTCATTACTATAAACAATGCACCTTCAACCTATTTAGGGATGGAAAAGAGACAAGTAGAAGGAGAAAAAACAATAACAGAGAAAAGCAGAAGTATTCAGAAAGAAAAAACAATGAGGGGGTAGATTCAGAGACAGAGAGAAAACAAAGCCAAACATCAAGAGAGATAATATTCTTTTCACTCATGACCGTGGTTATTTATTGAATATTTTCTAGGGGCTGGGCACTGGGCAAAATGATGCACATGTATTGTCTCAGGTGGAGATTATTAGATCTCTGTTTGACAGATGAGGAAACTGAGGCCCACATGGATGAAGGAGATGGCTCAAGGTCTCATGGCTAGTTTTAACAGGATCCAGCCTTCTAGGTCTGGGTTGTCTAGTATGTCTCAGAGAGGGAGAGAAATAGAAAGATAAAGACAGAAAGATGGAGATAGAGACAGACTGCAAGAGGGAAAGGTGGGGCAGGGACTTACAGACACACACACAGATGATCACGTGAGCTGCATAACCGCACATGTTTTCTAAGAGATGGTGGGGGGAGGCAGAGGGCATGGGCGGTGGGCTCCACAGGGTACTCACCTGGTCTCAGTCTGGGGCCGCAGGGGCGCTAGCCCTCCCTTTGCCACCCGCGCAATCCTCCGCAACCCGCAGACCTAGGGTTGAGAGGCCACCCAGGTAAAAGCTCGCCAACTCCCCATCCCTCACACACTCCCGTCCCGCCTCTTTCCCCCGAGCCTCCGATCTCGGTCTTTACCGTCTCTCACCGGACACCTCCTGCCGTTCACGCCACAAGCGAGCAGGTTCCAGGAACCGAACTGGATCTTGAGAATACCCAGGTGGTCCCTTCCGCTGGCTGGAGCTTGAGCTGAGTCTCTGGCTCCACCGCTACCTACAGCCCGGGGTCTCCCATTGGAGGAGTGCCCTCCTATATTTCCTGGGATTGGCTGAAGATGGAAACACTATTTTTACTTACCCAGGCCCCCCAACCCCAGGCCGGGATCCAAGCGGAAGAAAACTCTGCCTCTTCATGGGTCTTTGATTGGCTGACAAGCCAAACCCACCCTTTAATAGGATTTGATAGGGCGGGAGGACCCGTCATTCCCGTTGTGGGGTCTATTCAACTAGGCTTCAGGAGGTTATATGAGAACACCCAGGCGCTAAACCCAAAGTGGGGCCTGACACAAGTCACCGAATGATCAGAGATCCTGGCTTTTTGACGTCTTACCCTACAAGTCCCTTTGCGTAAGCCACTGCCCCGCTAAGAGACAGGACTCTGCCCCCAAGATTCTATAGCTCTACCCTCCCTGCAGGAATTTCTGATGGGTTTCTTTAGCTCAAAAAAAGTGTAGTTCCTAATTTTATCCATGGAAAACGAAGGAGTTATAAAGGGGTGCGGCTGGTCACCCACCAGCCCCTACTACTTAACTAACTCATTGGTAAAGCGACAACCTCACTAGGAGCCTCAGTTTAACTATCTGTGAAATGGAAAGACAATTAAAAAAAACTCCCTGGACACTATCATTGTGAGGATTAACTGAGAGAACATAAATTGATTGCCCAGAACATTAATAATTAAGGTCTCCCATCCCAATGCTTGCATTTCTCATTGTTTCAGACTGAGGAAACTGTGGCCCAGAGAGACAAAATGATTGGCTTATACAGCAGTTACACAGCAGTAAGACCCAAAAATAAAACCCAGTCTTCTGTCCTCCAAACGACAGCTGTTTAAGAAAGGAGAGACAGGAAGGACCTTCTTGTTACCCAAGATTCTTAATTTGTGTTCACCAACTTAGTCTGGGGACAGGTTTTGGAGGGGTCCATGAATTGCATAGGAAAAAGAATTATATCTTTATTTTTCACTCTCCTCTGGCTGAGATTTAGCATTTTTTCAGTAAAGAATGTAACTGACCACAGTAGTAGCACATGTGACTCTGTCACCAATAGAAATCACAGGGATATTTCATATCGCATTATAGATGTTGTAGATCCCTTGAAATATCATGTAATCTCATCTCTATTTTAAAATGATGATAGTCATTAGACCCTTCATTGTATCTTATGATTTAATGAATTAATGAGGTGCACATATATTACTATAGCACATGCTTGCTTTTTCCATATTTTAATAACAAGATTTCAATATAATCACTTGCGTTTGTAACCTAAAGTATTTTATTTTATGCATTTAAAAGATATTGTTTCCTGAGGAAAGGTCTATGGGCTCCATGAGATCATCAAACAGGTCTGCAGCATAAAAAGTGTTAGGAATACTTTCTTACACAGAGAGAGAATTGGTGGTTATGGGGGTGGGGGGAGGGGTGGAAGACTGGATTTTTGAAAGATGGGAAAGGGGCTGGGTGAATGGGTGGAAAAGGTGAAGAAACTCAGAAGGACAAATTGCTTGTTATAGAACAGTCACAGGAATGTACAGTGTAGGGAATATAGTTAAGAATATTGTAATAACTATGTATGATGTCAGATGGGTACAAGATTTATCAGGGTGATCACTTAGTTATAATGTCCAAACACTGGGTTATACACCTGAAACTAATATAATATTGTATGTCAAATATGATTGAAAAGTAAAAAATTATTTGAAAAAAGTAAAAAAATACATTCAAGGTTAAAAAAGATACTTGTCTTAAACTCTGGGCTCTGGGAAAACAAAGACCTGGTCTGTCATGTTTCTTTGTTATATCCTTATCACCCAGTTCAGTATCAGGCTCACAGTAGATGCTCAATAAATGTTTACCGTATGAATAATAAGATTCCTCCCTAACCATCCTACACACCCCCAACTGAAGGAGCCAGTGCTGGCCCTTTTGGTGACCTAAGAAAGAGAGATATTCATGAATCTAGTTTTCATTCAATTTTGCCAATCTTTGGTTCACAGAAGTGAGTGGCATTTTAAAGGTCTGGCCCCAGGAGATCCTGGGAACTTCAGCCCCAGGAGCAGGGCCCTCTGCTGCAGGGGAATGGGGTGAGCTGTGAAAGACACAAAGGCAATTAACTTCAACATGGGAACAGGCCCTGGGGTGCGTTGGGTTTACAACCCCTCCTTCTTCTCCTGGTCTTCCTCCTATTTTCTGTTCAGGGTCCCAGCAAATGGGGCCTGTAGTTTGGACTGTAGTTTGGAGTTTGGACATGACCTTAAAGACCTTCTAGAACAGACCATTCCTTTTGGAGGCCCAGACTGGGCAGAACCTGAAGCCACACCATACTCTGAGGTGTGAGGACACAGGGAACAAGATATCACTTTAGGCAAAGAACATCTTCTCCCATGCCTCAGGCAGGACATGAACAGCCTAGCTAACTATTGCATATTAGGATCCCGTACTTAGTTCTGAACAGTGTCCCTGAAGCCAGAGGCCCTCTCTGACAGTGTGGGTGAAGAGGAGCCTCAAATAGAGGATGAAGAGCTGGGGATTTGATTAGGAAGACTGAGAGGAACCAGGGAAGAGCGTGATGAAGACCAAGCTTCAGGAATCTACTTTAAGGCTGGACTCCATCTTGGGAATTTAGGCAGGTTGCTTCTCCTGGACTGATTCCCAAGCATGATTAGCCTAAGTTTTCAGATGGGAAAATTGAGGCCCTCTAGAAGGGGCCAGGGAGTCATGTTGTGAGGCACAGCAGATTGAAGCAAGGATACCGAGTCTGTCTGTCTCTCACACTGGCTGGCATCCTCTTGCCAGGATGACCTCTTCCCAGCCCACTCCAGGCCTTTGTCCCTGCTGCTCTGTCCTCCCTTACACTTCACCATGTGCTCATTGGGACTGGCTCCAGATATTGCACATAGTAGTCTCTTCCCTATGCACAGAATGCCTTGACTCAGGATCCTGCATTCTCAGCTCTGGCCCTGAGGCCAGATGTTCCCATTTCTGGGCCACAGTCTCCTCTACCCACTTCTGACAGTGCAGTCCCAGGTAAGAACAAGAGGCATCCAAACCTCCACACTCTTCCCAAAACATTTATCAGAATCATGGTGTATGTCCAAGATCTGGTATTCCAACCATTTCAGAGAGGAGGCCCAGAGAGGAAGGAGCTTTGACAAAGGATCCACAGCAACCTTGTAGTCATCCCTGGCTTCTTGCAATCCTTCTTTTTTCATATCTAAAGCCTGTCAGCTTCTACTGCTCCTGTTCCTGCTTGTGCGCTCATCTCGTGGCAGCCGAGGAGACTTTCGCACTTGCCAAGGCCGATGAAAAGCCCAAGGGAGTCAAGACTGGGAATAACTATCATTAATTTGAAGATGGTGGGGTAGGATGGTTCTGTGGTGCAGTTTAAGATTGAGGCATAAACCACATAGTAAACTAATGAAAGCCTATTGTGAACTACAGGGTTTGTGAATGAGGCAGATCAGATTCCAATTTGACAGGCAGCCAATCAATGAAACAGACACACCTGCACAATTGGAAATGGAGTATGAAAATAAAATTGATGCATTCTGGCAGCAGCAGACAGGAGGTAGCTACCAAAAAGAGAACCCACTACTTTACTCCAGAACTTTGTTCCTCCAGACCAAGAAGACATTCTTAATTAGAAAACCACAATTTTGTTTCACCACATCCTGACTACTACAGCATACTTTTCTCTATTCTTTTGCTTTCCCCTTCCCCATTCCTTTCTTGTACATAAAGTAACTGATGTATATGTGCAAGAATTTGCATTTTTAATTACAACAAATGGCCAATGGTATATTGTTTATTTTTCACATTTTTAATCAGTTTACCTATTCACACAAAAGTTTAATTTCCTTTGAGAGCTAGAAAACCAATTGTATGTTTTGATCAACATCAAATGGAGATAGGATGGGGATAAATACTAGTTCAGTGAAAATACCCACTTTCTCCATTAGTGGAATGCACATTCAGCCCTTATCTTTATATTCCAGCAAGTTATTTTGCTCTCTCTGTTTTTAACAAAAAAGAACAACATAAGCCCTGGCTGGTGTGGCTCAGTGGATTGAGCACCGGCCTGTGAACCAAAAGGTTGCAGGTTCAATTCCCAGTCAGGGCACATGCCTGGGTTGAGGCCCAGGTCCCCAGTTGGGGGTGCACGAGAGGCAACCACACATTGATGTTTCTCTCCCTCTTTTTCTCCCTCCCTTCCCCCCTGTCTAAAAATAAGTAAATAAAATCTTTAAAGAAAAAAGAAAAATACAAAATTCTTGCATGCTTTGTTCAATTGGAGAGTTTTAATGGTTTTTTTTTAATCTATCATTGTAAAACCAAGGACAAATTTATAATATTTTGTACATAACTGTCACATGTAGGGCAATCTATCTTTAAGTAGGAATACATTACTCTAAAAGAAATGAATCCTAGACAGTTTTCCCTTTATGTCCAGTGTCTTGTTGTTTAATAAACATCTTGTTTAAGATGGAAAAAATAAAGCCCGTCAATTCCAGTATCTTAAAAGCTCTCATAGAACAGACACATTTCTAGTGTGGAACAATTCTAATTCATTTCTGTAAATACTTTGCCCTTGAGGAGATGAAGAACATAACTCTCCACTGCCTAAGCATGAGCTACACTTAGTACACAGGTGGCAAATGCAAGGCCCGTGGGCCGAGTCCAGCTCTCCACCTTGTTTTATCTACCGGGTACCTTGTTTCTACCTGGTGACAGTGCCAAGCTCTTGCTTAACTGTTAAGGAGTAGTTACATTTATACAGTCCTAAAATTACGTTCGGCCCTTTGATGGCAACCACAAGGCTGACCTGGCCCCCCGTGAAAATGAATTTGACACCGTTGACTTAGTGGCTTCCTTCCAAAGTTTGATAGGAGGCAGAGGAGTAATTTTACAGTGGAGAAACCTGACATACATGCCCTCAGCCAGGAGAGCAAGGTTAATATTAACACTGATAAGGTATATTGATAGCTATGCCTTAACTATGTGAATGCAATGGGAATAGGACTGTATTTCTGTGGTCTTCCTTCCTCAACCCATAACCCCACTCTAATCATGAGAAAAACATCACACAAATCCCAATTGAGGAAAATTCTACAAAATACCTGACCAGTACTCCTCAAATGTTGATGACTCCAGGTCATCATAAACAAAGAAAATCTGAGAAACTCTCACAGCCAAGAGGAGCCTAGGGAGACATGATGACTAAATGTAATGTGGTATCCTGGATGGCACTCTGGAATAGACAAAGGAAATTAAGTGAAAACTAATAAAGTATGAATAAAGTATGGACTTTAGTTAACTGTACAGTATTAACACTGGTTCACTACTTGTGACAGATGTACCATACTAATGAAAGATGTTAATACTAGGGGAAACTGGCTGTAAAGTATATGGGAACTCTCTATTATCTTTGCAATAATTCTATATATTAAAAACTTCTAAAATTAAGGAAAAAGTTAAAAAGCCTCCTATATACATCCCCATCATGCCACTCTCAACCTGAGGTGGAGCTTTGCTCACTCTCTTCTCCAATCCTTTCTTCTGGCAGCCAGCAGAGGGCATTCTCTAAAACACAAATCTGAATCCCCCCAGCAAAGGAAGGGCATTGGATGGAGAGTTCTGTAAGTATATTGCAGAAGACCAACCCAGATGGCTACATAAGTTGTCATTACGATACAGAAAGAATCTGGGAGGTATTTCTGGTGTCCCTTGAAATAAAGTTACTGTATCCAATATTTAAAACATCTCAGCCTTTCCCAGGTCTCCCAGATAATGTCTGCCTTTCAGACTCTCAACTCCCGAACCCCACCCCCCCTCACACAGCTACATAGTAATTTCCCTTTGCTTTGCCCTTATCTCTATGCAAACTCCTCTGCCTGACCCATCTTTTCTTGTCTTCTCTCCCTGGCCCAGCTCCAGGGACCCTGAACCCCTGCCCTAAAAGGAGAGAGCACTCCTGCAATACTAGATCGTGATGTCCCAACTGACATGATTTCTTCCTGCTACATGCGAATGAGAAAAATGGATTCCTCTGGCTCTCCCCTCCACCACCCAACTCACACTAGGTCTGAGGAAAGGTTTGACGCACGATAAATTAAAAGATGAATCACTGAATAAATGGATGTTACAAGGCACGAAGCGTCTCTGTGCGCCTGCGCGAGAGAAGGCGTGGGAAGCTGTTTGCTACCTGGCTGAGTCTACTGCGGGCCCAACGGGAGAGGGAGGGGCTTCCTCAACCTCGCCCTGCCATTGGCCAGAATGGTCCGCAATGGCCTGACGCCACACCTCTGCGGCCCTGCCGAGCGCGACTCCAGCCAGCCAAATCCATCCCCAACTGACTCTTTATCAACTACCATCTTGCAGGCTAGTGCTTTGAAGAGCGGGGTACCTGAGGGCTTGTAGCAAGGGAGACTGACTGCTGGGGACAGCGCACTTGGCGGAACAAAAGACTCAAAGCAGCACTTTGAATTTGCTCTGAATTTTATTGGGATTACCAGGGTTCACAGGGAATGAGGCAGGGCTTCTGGGGGAGGGGGATAGGAACACCGCAATGGCAAAGCGGCCTTGCATAGACACCGATGCGGGCTAGCGGGCATAGCGGGGAAAAGGTGAGGGAAAGAGACTTGGGACAACAGGGTGGCAGCAGAGCCCCCAAGGCCACAGCAGCCTGCCCCACTTCAAGATCAAGGGTGTCCACTCCATACAGCACGAGGAGGGGAACAGAGGGGCCCTGACCAAGGCATCACAATAAATACATAGCAGCACACAGAAGCCTGCGAGGGAGGGCCAAAGGAAAGGGGAAATCCCCCTCCCCCTGCTCCCCAAAAGAACTCTGCAATTACTAAACCATAAAAATAAACTTCGAACCCGTGTACGAAGTTGGTCACCCCCCAGAAGTGCAATGTGGGGCTTCAAGGCCCTAGCTGAAGGGGAGGACAAATGGGAGAGAGGGAGAGGAATACAGAGGCAGCCCCTACAATGGCAAGGGTGGGATGTTTGTTTATCCGATTTTGCCTCTCTTCACGGGGTCCACCCAAGCGTTTTGGACCTGAAGGACTTCCTCCATGTCAGAGTCTTCCCACTCTTCTTCGATTCCTTCCTCCTCCTCACTTTCTCCCTCGTCATGGCTGTCCTCACCTCCTGGCAGCACAGGGCAGAGAGGGGGGACCAGAAAATGTAAGAGAGTGGTTAGATGGGTATTGGTGGGGAAGGATCATTCCCCAAGCACCTCTGCTTGGAACAAGCAACCATGGATAGATGGGGGGCTCAGGAAGAATAGGATGAGTTCTTTGCCTCTATCCAAACAAAGTTCCTATATCTCTTAAAGTAGCCTTTTCTCCCACTGTATGCATCAAATGTGTCTTTTCCTGAGCTGTGACCTCAGCTGAATAAACCTATTCATGTGGAGTCAGCTCCTTCTCCATAGTGTGACGGAAACAGGCCCCAGTCTGTCTTCTTCAGCCCAATTCCCCACCCCCACTCCCATCCTAGGGCTAGGCAGCTAACTCTGCCTCTCCTCCAACAGAAGTGTCATCTGGTGGGAGGGTATGGGGCCAGCAATTTCCTCAATTTCCCCAGTCAACCTGAAAATGTCTAGATTGGGTCTACTCACTCATTCAATGCCTCCTTCCTCAGTCCCCTGCCCCTGCCCTCAATGGAAGTTTTTGACTGCATGGTCAAAACCCACAGGAGTGGTTGTTCTTCCCTCAGAGGCCCGCCTTATGTCCGACAAGCCCTTCCACTCTGTGTTTCTCCCTGCATCCCATCAATCTCAGCACCGTGCCATTCCCCATCCCAGGAAATGGCACCTCCTTTCACCAGTCATCCAGGCCAGAACCAAACCTGAGAGTCACCTTAAATACCATCTTTTCCTTCAAACATAGCACTTCCCAAAACACATTTTCTGGTGAGCAGTAGCTTCTGTGGTCAAGAAGCTTAAAAAATATTGGGTTCCACAAAGTTTAAATAGGTTTCTTACAGTGGGACTACTCAGAGCCTTTAAGGTGCTAATGTACAGGTGACTACATGAAGATATTACTATATGTAGTATCTCCCCAACATATTTGGTCACTAAACCTTTTTGTGTAAAGCAGCTTTCAGAACTGGTGAAGGGTTCTCAGAAGACAATTTGAGAAACTGTGCCCAACATACCACACATTTTCACCCTTCCATGTTCATGTGATCCCTTCCACCAAGAATGCCCCATAATACTCCTTAAGACGAATGCAGCCTCCAATTCAAATGCCACTTCCTTTCTCTAGTTTTCCCCTTCCTCGTTAAGGTAGAATTAACTGTTCCCTCCTCTGGGATCACAAAGCATAATGTCCATTTCAGCCTCAGCTCCCCAAACAGAACTGGGAATTGCCAGAAGGCCAGGGTTGGGTACAAAGTGTACTGAATTGCAATGTGTTTGCTACTTTCCATGTACCCACCCCCGCCCCCATATGTGAACCAGTCCTCAGTTTTCGACCTACACTCTCCTATCTCTTCCTTCTTCTTTGTCTTTTGCTGTTACCCATCACCTACAAATGAAATGTTTCTTTGATCTTGTTACATTTGTGAGTTAAATGTTCCCTGGCCTTTGTTTTAAAAGTTGTACAGAATGCTTTTTCATTTTCTCCACCAGGGCAGATTGTGCTCATGTCTTGATTCCCTGACACTGGCCAGCTTTTCTCTGAGAAAAGAAAAAGGAGGGAAGACAAGAGAGGGATCTAGCTCACCTTCCTCACTACCCTCCTCTTCTTCCTCCATTGATGACTCTTCTTCGAAGAAGGTCTCTATCTCATTATCATATTCATACAGGTAGCTGCTGTTAACTTGATCCTTCTCAGACTCTTCAGTGTCATTCACATAATCATAAACGTCTCTGTCGTCATCATCACTGCCTTCATTGTCACCTTCATTGCCGTCATCATCACTGCCTTCACTGTCACCTTCATTGCCATCATTATCTTCATCATCACTGGCCTCGTTGTCTCCATCATTGTCACTATCACTGCTGCCCAGGTTGTTGCTGTAGCTGCCACCCTGTGGGTTCTCATCATCACCGTCAGTGTTCTCATTGTTGTCATCAGGATTTTTGTAATCAATGGCAATCTCATTGTTGTCAGTGGTCTCACTGTGGTCTGGGATCTCGCTGTCACAGAGGCTCTCGCTATCACAGAGGCTCTCGTTGATGTCAGTTATCTCGTTGTCAGTGGTCTCGAAGCAGTCAGTGGTCTCCATGAAATCAGATATCTTGATGTCATGAATGGTCTCATTGTCAGTGATAACATCACTGTCTGAGGTCTCGCCAATAATATCTTCCATTACTTGATAGTCATCAAAGTCTTCCATGATCACCACCTCATACTTGTTCCTCTTTTTACTGTGGGAAAGCCTGGGGTTGAACAGAAGTTTGGTGAGAGGTGTTGTACCCAAAACAGACTACTGAAAGGTGGTAAGTAACTGGGGAGGCAGTAGGCTACAAGGGATCCCAGGGATTAAACTAGGGTGGGGAGAGTCCCATTTCTGCCCCTGACTGTGTAATTTCAGGCCAATCACACCCCATTTCTGGGCATCATTTCCCACTTGTAAAACATATTGGACTGAGTTATCTCCAAGGTCCCTTTTGGCTTAATAAATCCTACGCGACACTAACAAATCACTTCTCAGCCTCCAACCCCCCCCATCACCTTTCTTTCTTTTCTTGCTTCTTTCTTTTGGCCCTGTAGCCACCTTCACCCATCATGTAGTAGCGTAGAGGGTTAACCCACAGGTCATTCTTGATAATCTGTTGGAAGAGAAGGGGGAAGGGAAAACAGAACTGTAAGTACAAGCCCCAGAACCTACTCCCAATTCCCCAGGCACCCAGAGGCAAGCCTAGCAAGTCCTTCTCTGGTACTACCAGGAGGGCCCACCTCAGCAATCCTGTCAGCCTCTGGGAGGCTGTGATTTGAGAACCAGCTGAAGAAGCTGTGCTTGGTGTCCTGGTTCCTGTGCTTGTGGGCCTGGGGTTCCTGGCCCCGGTGCCAACGGATTGGGGTAGAGTGAGACACCAGCCGGCCTAGAGGAAAAGGTTATGGAGAGGGGACTGGCCAAGTGTACATGGATTTGCCCTGGGAGTGCCTCTTACCCGATCGGTTGCACTGGAACTCCTTGACAATCACCATGTTTGAGAAATAGGGGTTTGTCTGGAAGTACAGCTTCATTTTGTAGCCCATGGAGATATGTCTGAGATCCTGTACCTGCTCAGGGTGGAGGGTAATGATGGAATCCTCACCTTACCATACCCCCCCCCCAATCCTCCCTCACCTCCAAGGACCAGATTCCTTGTCCAGTCTTAGTAAAAAAGAAAATCTCTTTGGCCTGACCTGCAGATTGGTCAAGTAGCGGAAAATGTCTTCATCACGTTGGTTGATCAAGATTGAAATTTTGGGGTGGTTGAGGAACTGAGGGAGGGAGCAGTTTAGGTCAAGGAGTGACTGTTCATTGAGAGAAGGAGGGAGGGAAGGCCAAGCAGAGCGGGTCAGGCAGGGCAAAACAAAAGAGAAGCTGGAGCAGAATTCCTTCTGTGTTCATTTGATATGTGTGGGGCAAGTGCATCATGGGACCCAACCTGTACTTTTATTTCCATGATGCTATATGGTGAGAGCCTGTGTTTATGCTGTCAAACCTCTGCATCAGGTGGCTCTGCCACAGTTCTTGTTTGTTGTGTGTGGGTGCTGAGGATCTATGTCCATGTGATGTGTCTCTGGATGCCAAGGGCTTGTGCTCACAAGACACTGTATGTCTGGAGGCTGAAGGTCCATGTCCAAGTAAAGCTATATCTGGTTGTTGAGGGACTATAGTCACATAATATATATTTGGGTGTTATGGGTCTTTGACCACATGATATTATGTGTCTGGATCTGAGGGTTTATGTCCAAATGACACTAGGTACTGAGGGTCTGTGATCATGTATACTTTGCATGAGGATGCCAAGGATCTGTATCTATGTAATTCTGATAGGATGTTAAACCTATGTGTTCCTAACATGTTGCATGTCTGTATGTATCCCTGAGATGAGCTGAGTAGTGACTGGGATTTTCTTACTCTCCCCTTTCCTTCATTTAACTTCTTGATCTCCGTTCCTAGGTACTCCTCTGACCCTTCAGGGGCTCCAGCAACTTTCTAGCCCCCTTTTCTCCAGCCAGGGTTGGGGTCTCCCTAGTATCTAGGTAGATACCTAGGATTTGCAGAGCCATGTGTGAGTTAAGCACCCATTCTGGGCAATTTCTCTGCTATGGTGCCCTTCCCCTCCCTCTTCACTGTCTCTGAGTCAGTTTATTTTCTGCATGCCCCTCCCCCATCCTTTCATCATCTTTGGTCCAATTTTTCTGCTGTATGCCCCTCTACTACCCTCCCCCCTTCACTGTCAATGATGCATTTTTAAACATTATATTCTTCCTCTTTCCCATCCATAGTCCAGTTTTTATGTTGTGTCCCTCCCCCTTCACCATCTCTAGTCCAGTTTCTCTGATGTTTTTCCCCCCTCCTTCCATCCCTCCTCCACCAAACCTAGTCATTCTTTCAATAGGGGCCAGCCCCCACACTTTTCACTCTGTCCCTGTTCCCACATCCCCCCTTTCTGTCATGGGCTCCTGACCCATGAGTATAGATGACAAGGATACTGCTTTGACCCAGAAGCCTGGGATATGCTGGATGATAAGGTCTCTGCGTTCCAGGAAGGGTCTCCGCATCTGAATGAACTTGCGCTTGAGACGGAGGAAGGCCTTGCCTGCCTTGATGTTTACCGCCTCCAGGTCCAGCTGAATGTTTTCCAGTGCCTGCAGGATGTACTCTATCTTCTCGGCATTTATCTCTTTGCTTTCCTTCTTCACCTTCCTGTGCTTCCTCTTCCTCCTCCTCCTCTTCCTCACACTTTCCTTTTCATTCTCCTCATCATCTTCCACTATGATGATGGTCTCTTCCTTTCCCTGTAGATCGGCTAACATCTGGTACCCCCGCCCCCCTATGCTACAGGTTTCTAGGGCCTTTTCTCCATCAAAGCTGCCGGGCTCCGAAACCTGAATGTCGATTTCCAGGCTTCCCCCAGAAACCTCCGAAGGAGAGAGTGTTTCTAGGCTCTCCGTGGGAGGGGGCGCCCCCCCATACCCAGACTCGATCTCAGGATCCCAGCAGGAACACCCAGCACCCAGGGTGAAGTATGCGCGAACTCCCCCCTCCTCCAGAATGACATAGGGCGGCGGCGGGGGAAGAGTGGGGCCCAGTCCCACCCCCCTCATGTCAGCCAGCACCTGTGCCGCCTCAGTTTCCTCCCGGAGCCTCGGGCGCTGCTCGGGTGGAGGCAGGGGCAGTCGCAGGAGTGGCGGCGGCGGCGGCACGTCGTCCTGAGGGGGCTCTGAGCTGCTCAGGCGGCGGGCCTTGGCCGGAGGCCCCTCATCCGGGCGGTCCATAGTGACCGCTCTCACACCGCAAGAGGAACCGCACTCGCCACTTCTCTCAGCCAGGTCGCTGCTGCCCGTCACACCTGAAGCGGAGCCACCGTGCTTCACGCGACTAGCTCAGCTCACAGCCTCGCTCTGGCGTCCCCTCCCACAGCGCCTGCCCAATTCCCACCGCGCCAAGCGCCCAGGCCCCGCCCCTCCCTGACGTCAGGGACCTGTATGCCTCGCCATTGGCTGTTGGCCGCAGAGGCGGCACTCACGCTCCCCAGACTACTGCTCGCTCTTCAGCAACCTGCTAGCCGACACCCCACCTCATCACTTTCCCATTGGCTCTCCTTGGCCCGCCAATCATCGGGCTGACTCCCGGGCCCCGCCCCCCGCCCCCAGCGACCACAGGGAAACTGCGGGGCAATTGGCTGTGAGAAAAGCTAAGGGGAAGAAGCTCTTCTTCCTCACCTTTCAACGTTTCATCCAATGGGAAAAGTACCAGTGGTTCTTTTTTCTTTCTTTCTTTCTTATTTTTTTATTGAATTAGAGGGTAGAGGGAGGATAAATGGGGATGGAAGGAGGCTTGGCTTGGGGTGGTGAACACACAATGCAATATACAGATAATGTATTATAGAGTTGTACCCCTGAAACCTATATAGTTTTATTAACCAATGTTGCCAGTGGTTCTTAGGACCAAAAAAAAAAAAAAAAACCCCAAAACCAAAAACAAACGCAGGCTGAGTACGACGTGTTCAAATCAAATTGGAGAGCTTAGCTGTCGTTCATCCCCCCCCTCCCCTCCCCTCCCCTCCTTCCCCTCCCCTCCTTTCCATTTCCCTTAGGCAACTACGCACTTTAAAAATCTACCCCCGCCCCTGTTTCAGTCCCCAGCTTTTCGTCCGTCAGCAAACTGATGAGGCTCCTGGGGGCTTAGGATGTTTTAAATGAGCCTGGGCTTTAGAAAACTAGGACCTTTGGTTTGGGGTCAGGTTTTGACGTGGCATTTTCCATCTCTGCAAAATGGCTCTAGAAATAATAATCACGCAAAAAAAAAAAAAGTAGCTCCCTATGCGTCATTAAAATGGTGTGATTCAGTTCATATATTAGATTTTTCTAGGACTTTCTGTCTTCATCTACTCAATATTTCTTCCCCTCCTTTCTCCTCTCCCTGTCCCCAGTCTACTGTTCTTAACTGTATTTCAAAAATTATTTTGGCCAGATGGACAGTCTCCGTGGCCATGGTGGTGGGGTTCTGGCTTGGGGTGGGATTCAAATCATGGATGTCTTCCTTACTTTATAACTCACACTCTCTCTGAGCTTCAGTTTCACCTCCTCTAGATGAAGCATTCTTAAAGAGAAGTGTAGGAAAACTGCCCATTGTAGCCTTGTTGTAGCAGAGAACTGGGGGCAACCTAGAGACCCATCACCAGGGGAATGGATAAGGAAAATGTGATATATGTGTATAAGATGGACCACTAGAATGAATTAAATCTATGTACGGCAACATGGCTGGATCTCTCAAAAACAGAATGTTGAGTGAAAAAAGAAACAGAACAAGATTTATAGTACAACACTGTTTATGTAAATTAAAACACATAACAATACCATATATTTTTCACAGATACACATATATGTAAATAAACACATGAATGGTAGATTGGAAGGATGTATGTTAAATACAGGAGACTAGGTGCCTGTGTTGGAGGGGGGAATGGGATCAGGAATGGGTGATGAAGGGGACAAAACACAACAAAATAATGAATAAAAGGGCTTCACATGGATCAGTGATGATACAGTGTGCCAAGAACTGAGGAGTATGGTCAACTCAATTCTGTGCACCTCTGAGAGAATAAGTAAATAAATAAAGTAATCGAGTGTCCAGGCAACAGGCTGGCTGGGTAGACTCCCAGGCTTGGGTTCCCTCCTCCTGTGACATCCCTCCCTCTGAATTTAGCCAAAGTTTACCAAAGTCCCAGCTGTATCAAGTAGACCCTTCAGAAGATCTCCTATCCCTGACTGCGCAGTCCCTCTAGAAGCCATTACTTTGTCGGGGGCATTTCCTGTCTATCAGTTCTCCCCAAGTTGGATCCCTAATTCCCAATCCCCATTCTCTATGGTGGTCCACTTTCAGGAACACGTTGTTTGTGTTTTGGAAAGGAGATTGATTCAGGAGTTCAAAGTGGTACCTGGGGGCTCCAGGCTTTGGGAAGAGATGGGGTTCTCAAGTATTCTATCTGCCATGTTCAGAGTATGGACCAAGGGAGGAAGACATGATGAGATAGGAGTCTCCCTCCTGCTACATACATGCATACGGTTTTCAAGTTCCATCTCTCCAACCACTCTCCTTCCACTGCAGGCACATATAGTTTGTCTCCTTTCAATTAGGTGCATACATGTATGTGTGTGCATGCCATATGTCTCCACATACAGGCATTTACTCACATGTGTGTACCAAGCAGGGGTGCCTCCCCACACAAAGTCACGCAGACACACTGTCACACTCGATCATACCTCTCCACATGTGGTCATGCAGACAGGACACACAGACACACAGACCACACAGACACACACACATACACACAGTCAGAAAGAGAAAACATCCAATATAGCATTGTTCATTTCAGTTTTCCATTTACAAAATCCAATGGTGAATCCAGGCAGTTAGAAAAAAGAAATGGAGGAAAACCCTCCTGAATGCACCCTATCTACCCCCACCCCTGTGATCCCCCCACCCCACCCCCTGGAAAAGGCACCCCCATCACTATCACTGAGAGAACAGGTAACCCCCCACCCCAGCCTCTCAGCCACTCTGGCCTGCCTTTCCAGGGCAACTCCATAGCCAGGCTTATTAATGTCTCTCCTGCTTAGAGTGCCCTCCCCATTCTCCTGGGGGTCAAGGCTTCTCCACTTCTGGGGCCATGTTAGGGTAGGGCAGGAACTTAGGACAAGGGTTTCAATAGGCAAGGGAAAGGATAAATATAGTTCTCCCCCCTCCACCCAGGGAATGAGAAGGGGATAGAGAACCTGGGCAAGACCAGGTAAAAGGAGTGCCAGCTTGGATCTCCAGTCCACAAGAACTGGCCTTGGAGTGATCCCAGAGTGGACTCTGCCCTGGGAGGGAAGCTTGGGAATCACCCACCTGGGGAATCTGGCTAGTCTGTTCCACTTTGGGTGGAGGGAAGGGTGGAGGGAAGGAAGTCAGGAGTTGAGGGCCCAGAAGACCAAGGGAGGGGCTTGAGGCCCCTGAGGCTTAAGGAGGACAAAAAGAGGTCAGATAGAAATGAACTCAAATCCACAGTACCTTGGAGCTTATCCACGATGAGATGCCAAGGCCCCAAAAGAATTTTCATCTTTGGGAGAGTAGTGTGAACTCAGGAGACAATTCTGGGTTTGAATTCCCCTCTGATGCCAGGCTCTGGGACCCAGCTACTCTGGGGAGTTCGACTATCTCCCCACACTTCCCTGGGGGGCTGCTCCTGCCTGTATGGTACCCACATCAGCCCTAGTGGGACTGAAGTGGATTTCCATCCTCAGAAAGAAGAGATGGAGCCTGGGAATCCAGGAGGCAGCTTGAGAGAACACAGCTAAGCTCATATCTTCAGCTCCAGGTGTGCAGCTCACATCCTGCTCTTCACCTAGCCTGGGCCCATCCTGGGGGGCCTTCTCCCTCCTCTCCTGGCTTCTCAGACAGATGCTCAAGAAACACTTGGGATGTCTGGACATAGTGGGAAGCAAGAGGAGACTGGGCTTGGGACCAGGGTTAGCCTAAAACAACATTGCACACAACATAGCAATTAAACATCCCTGCTCCCTGGGGAACCTGCACCCCCTTTGGTCCCTCTTGTCAACAGATCAATTTCTCCCTAAATATCCAGGCCTTGCTAAAGGACTTGGAAGGGGAGGGTGCATGGGAGCAGAGGGGGCCAGAAGAGATCTGGAAGTCTATTTTACAGGATAAATTTCCCCATTCTGGACAATGTCAGAAGGAGAGACATTAAAGCAAGAAAGCCTGACTCCTTAGCTGTTAGTAGAAAAACCTGCATTTTCAGTTTGTTTTCTTTTTCTGAATTGGAGGGAGAAAGAGAGAGAGAAAGAGAGAGAGACTGATTGATTCTGATTGATTGTAGAAGTGGAAAAAGAGGCAGCAGAGACAGGCCCTAGAACTAGAAACACCCCTTCCCAAGTCCCCCACAGGTGGGGAGGAGTTGGCAAAGGTGCTAGATTCTGGGTGGTTTGAGGGGCTGGAGCTGGAGCTCAGGAAGAAAGGCTCCTATATGGGCCCCTACTCCTCCCTTTCTGTTGGCCCCATCATGGTGGCCATGACCTACTCCCTGTCTGTCTGCCTACCAGCCTGCTTCACATGACACAGTAGGGTTCTCTGGGAGCCGGGGCACCTCCTGTGCCCCAGCAGGGGGCATGAGTCCTCAGGCACTTCTTGAGGTCCTTGTTGAGCAGGAAGCAGACGATCGGGTTGACAGCAGCCTGGGCGAAGCTCATCCAAACAGCGGTGGCCAGGTAACGGTGGGGCACAGCGCAGGCTTTAACAAACACTCGCCAGTAGCAGGCCACGATGTAAGGTGACCAGAGGAGCAGGAAGAGCAGTGTGATTGCGTAGAACATGCGGCCCAGCTGCTTTTCACCCTTGACCTCGTCCATGCCCAGCAGCCTCCGGCTGGCTGCATGCCCATTCTGCCGTATACCTAGCAGGGTTGGTGGCATGGGCCCACGGCCAAAGCCAGCGATCCAGTTGGCAGCAGCCTGGCCAGTGGCCCCAGGACCATGGAATGTCCAGTTCTGGCTGATGGCCGGCACCATCTGCACTGGCTTCATCTTGCGGTGACGATACTCAAAGAGGAGCAGTTTGCCGTAGACAGCATGTGTAGCTGCCATGAGCACAGCCAACATAAGCATGAAACCCAGTGTGTCATTGGCCTTGAAGTAGCGATGCTCAAAGATGCACTGGTCCTCCTCACGGATAAACTTGTAGGTGCCCACATCGAAGACAGGTGGGAAGGCCATGGCCACAGATAGGGTCCAGGCCATGCAGATCACAGCTGCACATGTCCAGAGTGTCATGCGTTTGGCGTAGAAGCGGTGGTGGGCAATGGCCATGTAGCGGGTGACGCTGATGCAGAACAGCATGAAGGCCGCATGGAAGCAAAAGAGCACAGCCATAAAGGCCACAATCTTGCAGCTGAGTGCACTGAAAGTCCATGAGGAGCCATGGCGCACAGAAGCCAGTACAAACGGGAAGCAGACGGCAGAGCGGATGCCATCGGCCAGGCACAGGTCCAGTAGAAAGTAGTAAGGAGCCTTGTGCAGGGCACGCTCCTTGAGCACCAGCAGCGACAAGATGGCATTGCCCGCCAGGCTCACGCACATGATCAGTCCCAGCAGCACCAGCTTTACATAAGCCGATGCTGATGGCGGAGACAGTGCGCCGCTCACCTCCTCGGGCTCTCCAGTAGTGTTGGCCATAATGAGGGGCAGAGGCTGCTCCCAACCCTATGGAGTCAGCCAGTCCAGTACTGGATGGGGGACTCCATCAGTTGACCTGCTGGGCCGAACCTGCAAATAGGGGTAATGGAGGAGGCACAGACATAGAGACAGAGAGATGAGGGCAAGAGAAAGGCAGGAAGAAAAAAACACACAGAGGCATAGAGACAAAGTGAGAAAGGATAGACCAAAGAGATAGAAAATGGCAATAAAGATAGAAATGGATAAAAAATTGAGACAGAGATGGAGGGGATGGAAAAGAGTAAGAAGAGATAAAGAGACAGAACCAGAGAGACAAGGAAAGGGGAAAAGAGGGGGAGAGAGGGTGACAGTAGAGGGAGAGGGACAGGGAGATAGGAGAGAAGAGGAGGGAGAGAGGCAGGAGAGAGGAAAGGAGAGAAAGAAACAAGAAAAAGACAGGGAGAAACAGATGGAAAGTTCAAAAAGTGAGGAAGAAACAGAAAAGGCAGTGTTAGTGTGACTGTGAAGCCCCCTACCTCCCATGCCCCCTACTTCCTCCCTGGCTGGTCTCAGGCCCTGCCGGTGGCCAACTGCTGCTTCTACTCTCTCCTCACCGAGTGAGTGCACACCATATCTCTAGATGTCTTTGGTTACCTGTTTCCTACATTGGTGGATCTGTGGGGCACGGATGCTGATGTGGCTCTTTTCCCTTTGTGTAAAGTCCTAAGGTTGTGCTCTTCAAACTTTTCTGACTACCACCCATCATAAGAGTTTACATCACAACCCGGTACACACACATACACACACATATGCAACACTGATGAATCAAAAGTTTCAAAGAATAGTAGAGTCTATGTCTAATACTCCCATCAGTTTCTATTCTATTTCATATTTTTTTGTTCATGCTGGTAGCCACTCATTAAATAAATTTCTTTATTCATGATCAGGAATGTGCTTAGCCTGCTGAAGGAACAGTGGGAAAACCAGTGTGGTTGGAAGAGGGCAGGTGAGGGAGGCTGTGGTAGAAGGTAAGTTCACAGAGATGTCCAGGGCCAGGTGATCTAGGGCTGTGGGCCATGACAACGACTTTGGTTTTTACTTTAAGTGAGGTGGAGAGTGTATGGATACAAAGATGTAGGTATGCTTGTGTGTATTCATTCATTGAAAAACCATTTACTGAATATCTACTGTGCCAGGCACTGGGGATACAGCTGTGAACCAGACAAAGATCCCTGCCCCTGTGAAGCTGACATTCTAGATAATAAAGACAATACATATGAAGTGATGTACAGTAGGTCAGATGATGATCAGTTCCTCAAAATAAAAAAGAAAGAAAGGGGGATAGGAAGTTAAAGGTGGAGAGATGCAATTTTAGATGAGGTGGACAAGGAAGGCTTCATGGAGGTGTCATCTGAGCAAAGACGTAAAGGAGGTGAGTTAGTCATGTGGGTACCTAGCAGAAGAGAAGTCCAGGCAGGAGGAACAGTCAGAGCAAAGGCCCTGAGGCAGGACCTGACAAGGTACCTTTGAAGAAGTACAAGGGGGCCACTGTAGGTAGAACAGAGTGAGAGGAAAGTGGTGGGAGGTGAGGCTAGAAAGCGGCAAGGGCCAGATCACGTAGGCCATGGTAAGGACTCTGCCTTTTACTCTGTGTGAGATGGGAGCCATGGGAGGGGCTGTGGGCAGAGGCGAGGTGTGATATAACTCAAGGCTGAGAAGGATCCCACTTGATGCTGTGAGGAGTACAGACCTTGGGGGCAAATGTGGAAATGAGGAGACTACTCAGGAGGCTCCTGCAGTAATCCAGGTGAGAAATAACAGCACACCCATGCCTTTTGCCCTGCTTATTTTCTTTTCCTAGAATTTATCTCCTTTAACTCACTATATTAATTTACTTTTAAAATTTGCTTTATTGCTTGCCTCTCCCTGTGAGAACAAAAGCTCCACAGGGCAGGGCTTATAGACTCATGCAGTTTCCTCTAGAAGAGCGCTGCATAGCACATGGTAGGCCCTCAGTCCAGAGCTGTTAACCAACTGATTTGGACTAAATAGGCTGGTAGCTCAGGGAGGGCTGCCTGGAGGCATCCAGGTAGGATTTGTTGAAAGGATAGCCCAGGCAGTGCATGAGTAGGAGGGCACAGGCAACACTTGGCAGGGAATGGGAAGAATCCTGGTGTGTGTGGGCTCGGGGAGAGGGTGTGAAGCGCGATAAGGTAACAGGGCAGGTAGCAGAGGAAAGGTGGCCTTGCAGAAGCCAGAGAAGATCAGAACTACTGTTGGGGCTGGGATGGGCCTGAGGTTGGGGGAGGCAGGGCTTGAGTGGGTGTCTTTCTAGCCGCCTCTGTCCCAGGAAAAAGTCTCCTGTCTGCACTGTTTTCCAGCTCAATGCAGGCTGGCCTGCCACAGCCACCTGGGGCCAGGCTTTTTGGATGGCGCCCTGAAGTCTCAGAGCCAGGGCCAGTAGGCCAAAAGAAAGTGTTGGGACAGGGGCTCAGGAGAAGTGGGGTTGACAGGCCCCTTTCAGCTGGCCCTGAAGGCCTGACAGCTCACACAGAACTGTGGACCAGCCCACAGACAGCTGGGTATGTGTAAATGTGTACGCACACACACTCTCTTTAGCCTTGAGAGGAAGCAGGGGTGAGAGTTACAGAGACAGAGGGAAAGTGAATGTAAGAGACAGTCAAAGAGGCATAGAGTAACAAAGAGATAGGAGCAGAGAGACAGAGACAAACAGAAATTGATCAGGGGGCGAAGGCAGAGACACAGAAAGGGGAGACAGACTTATAGACAGAAAGAAAGAGATGGAAATAGAAAAGGGAAGAAGAGAAAAAGAGAGTGAGAAAAAAGAGAGATACACAGAGAGAAATGGAGAGAGTGGGAGAGACAGAGAAGGGAGAGAAAAAGATAGAGACAGTGGGAGAGAGATAGGTAGATATTGAAGTAGATAGATTGAAGGGGAGGGATAATACCAGGAAGGAAAGAAAGACATAGAGAAATAAAGATGGGGGTAGGGGTGGAGACAGAGGCAGAGAGAGGGAGAAATAGATAAAGATAGAAAGAGGGAGACAGAGAAACACACTAAGACCAAAAAGGTAAATAGTGTGTAGTGCAGAGTTTCAGTGAAAACAAAAACAAACACAGCAAACAAAACCCTGGTATTGCCTGGAAAGCTGGGGCACTTGTACAAACAATGGAGGAGGGTTCTTCTGAGCACAGACTGGTAGCACAGCCTGGGTCCCAGATGCCCTGACACAGACACCTACACATGCACACAGACACATAGCTTACAGCAACGGCACCAGTGGAGCGCACCCAGCTCACACACAGGGACACCATGTGTGGAGTGTGAGTGACATGCCTGTGCGTACACACACACACACACACACACACACACACACACACGGAAGGTATACCACATACCCTGCCTAAATGCCAGTGCTTCATCCTCAATAAAGGCGTTACTGCCCTCTACGGGACATTTTGGAAATTTGTGGTGCATTTTTGGTTGTCACATAGTTGGAGTGCAGGGTGTCTTTCTAACATTTAAGGACCCAGGATGAGAATACTGGCCATCCAGAGATGTGCGGGGCAGTCCCACACAGCCATCATGTCCTGCATTCCCTAGGACTTTGGACTTGTAATAAACTGAACATAACATCTACCTCTATTTCACAGATAAACACAATTCCCCCCTGCTTTTAATGTACAGTAGGTCCTCGATAACATTTTATTCAATGTTGTTTGGTTATAACTTTGATGAGATACCATAGGAACTTAACTCTTGTTTGTATCAATTAGCCTATGGTAAAGCTGGTTTTGTTATACATCGTTTTGCCGCAGTTTCAAGAACCTATTGACAACATGAAGTGAGGACTTACTGTACACCGAATTATCCAGGAACGTGGCTGTTAAGTCCACAGCAGCCTGTACTTTGTTCTGTGGAGCACTTTCCTTGAGCTGTTCATTATTTCAGAAAAATCTCAGCCCTGGACCTTTCTGCACTTCCTGCATGGGGCTGCTTCTGATTTTCCCCTTTTCCTTAACCCGTGTGTACTCATTGTGTTACATGGCTCCAATGACTTCACTGAACCTCCTGGAGAGAATCATGACCAACCATTTACATTTGAAATACAAGTTATTTTCTTCTATATCACTTTCATTTTATTTTCTATTTCTTTGTAAGAGTGAATACAATGTGGCTATTGTGTAAAATACTATATGGGTTTTCTTTTGAAATTATATGTGCAGAGAGCTTATATTATTTAAGATCTTTGTGTCCAGATAGTACGGGGGCATTATAAAATACGTTCCATGAAAGAGGGTGTTAGGTATGAGAGGGCTGAGAATTACATACACAGACAGGCAGACACACTCACACATATACACGTGCAATAGTTCATAAACCAACAATTATAATGCCCTTAACACACACACTTTCAAACTCTCAAATCCCAATAGAGTCACACCTGTAAACCTACTCACTGTTACTCACACATAGACTCATATCCCCTTTGTCTCATCATACCTGATTATTTAGATCCTCTCACATATTCAGACAAACTCTTGCAATACATGTATATAAACAGCGGCATACCTATGTCATCACTTATACAAACACTGTTACACACATTAACACTCAGATTCAAAGTCACTTAAATAGGCCAGCATGCTCACATGCACTTGAACTCTGTTATAGACATACACACAAACACAGAGAAAAACTGCCCGTGTATAGACACTCACAGACGTGTACACACAAACTTGTTCACAACACATAGATACATTTACATGATATACACATCCTGCAACAGGTATACACCAAGAGACAGCCCTGTGTATGTGTACTCCAGCCAAAGCCTGCACACACAGGTGGAAACATTAGCAGAGCTGCCAGGCTGGTGGGCACCTGTCATAGCAGGAGGCTAGATAAAGATGGGGCTCTAGGGGGGCCATGTGAAAAGAGAGGTTGTAAATATTTGGGTCTCTTCCTGTTGAAACATCCCAGATTGTTTTCTGATTATTCTTTTGATTGCCACTCATTCATCATCAGTGAGGGGTTTTTTGTTTTGTTTCCCTTATAAGTGTACAATGTTTATTTTTCTTTTAATTTGATCTCATTCTTATTTTCCCACAATGTTTTTTTCTCACAGAAATATAAGGGCTGTATGATTGTTGCTGTTGTTACTCTCATATGGTATGAGGTTTTCCTTAGAGGAATGCAATTAGTTCGTTAATTTCCTTGATTGTTGCTGCTTTACAAAAGAAACTTTTTTCTAGAACATTTGAAACAGAGAAAAAGTAGAAAGAATCCTGTAATGAACCTCAGTGCATCTATTGCCCAGATTCACTACTGATCAACTCATAGGGCCTTATTTCACCTATAACCTCACATACTTCCCCCACTTCTAGAATATTCTGAAGCATATCTGTTATATAATTTCATACATAAGCATTTCAGAAAGTATTTCTGAAAGACAAGACCACTTTCAAGCATTGCAATAATGTTATTTTTGTTATTTCTTAGATTATTTATTGATTTATTTGCTACTGGCTTTTAATATTAACAATTAGCCAAGTCTGATTCTTGTGGGATTTCATAATTAATCATTTTCTTTTGATCTTGGGTAAAAACATTTGTCAATAAATGAATGAAGGCTGGCTGTTGTTGAATTCAATTGACTCATTGGAAGGGAAGCCAGCCTTTTATGGCTGTTGTGGAGTGCTGCTTTCTTAAGAATGCAGACCTAAAATTTGTTTATTGAAAAACTGTTTTCAGAAGTCACAAAGGTCTGCTGACCTCTTTTATATCTTATACTCAAGTACATTTAATTTTTAAGATACTTTCTCCATCATCATGGACTTTTTTATTAAAGCTTCAAAATCAGGAAATGCACAAGACAAACAATACTTTCCTGTCCCGTCCCCCCCAAAAATCCAGACTATCCCTAAATTAAGCAATTTAGTGAAGGTTGTCTCAAATTTGGATTTAACTGCCAAATTAGTCCTTTCTTCCTCAGCCTAAATATCTGATATGTGTGGGAAGGTTATCAAAAGAAACTCATTTCCCAGTAGGGCATGCTGGTCAACTGACCACAGAACACTGTCACGCAGAGAAAGACTTGGACTTTTTAAAGCAACTGGAAGTGCAAATTAAGAAACCAGGTTCGTTTCTGAGATGGGTTAGAACATTCTTAGATAGAGCTCAACCAGCTAGTGATGGGACTGCACAATTAACAAGCTAAGATGCCCCTCCCAGTAGAATCTCACATGTTAGCAGTCTGTCAGGAAATTGTCCACACTATCATTGAAACCAATGAGGTAAAAAGAATAGGAGAGGGGCCACTTTCAATTACTACTGTTAGGAGACTGTGTGAACAGGTCAAAGGACATCAAGATAACATTAACCCAGAAGACTGTTGAATCAAAGAGGTTTCATTTTTTATTGATGCATCTCTGAATGTTAATTAACTTGCTTGGTTCATAGGATTAGTCAGAAGTCCTGAAAATAAATGCAAGAAGCACCAAAATAAACTAAGATTGAAATATTCAAAGTGATAATGAATATTTTGAAACATTGTGGAAACTCTAAGTCTGTGGACTGATGCTGCTGTTGTGATGACAGGAAGTTTACATCTGGAATTTGTTCTGAAAAATACCAAGATTCATTCACTGAGGGGCCCTTACCTTATAAAAGCTTGCCTGTAGGTCTAATCTCCACAGTTAACGATCCTAAGTGAACTTAATTAAATTCAAAGCACTACCCACCTGTGTGTCAATTTTCTGTGAAGCACTGGGATCAGTACACCATTCTCTATTGTTTAAAACCTAAGTGTGTAAAGATTTTGTAAAAGATTTAGGAGCTACAAGAAAAATTTCAGCATTTATTTGTGAATGATTTTCACTTCCCAGATCTCATGCTTACTAGTTTCAAACAATGGCTCTTTGAGCACATGAATAAAATTACATACAAATTTTGAAGTCACTCGAAAATATCATAAGGGTATACTGACAAGTTTTATGGGTTTGAAGCCAAACTTCAACTTAAAAGAAATGAGGTCAAGTATGGCTCCCTTGATGATGTTTAGTTGGCATTCGAAGTTGAGTATTAAAAAAAGACGTATTAAGATGAGTACAGCAATGTATGTGTGTACTTAGGGGAAAAGCTTTATAGTTATTTTGAAATATTCAAAATGGAAATTTTCTGTTGGGTTCAAAATTCATGAGCATTTGTTACAAAAAAATTTAAACTCCACATTTGACTGAAACAAAAGAAAAAGGCATTAGATTTAAGAATCATCCTACCTTGGAAACACAAAATTCAAAGACTATGAATTATCAAGTTCTGCTTATTGATGAAAAAGGAGTTTTTTTTAATATTTCTCCATGTGAGCTCATATTTCATATATTTTTTAAAGATTTTATTTATTTATTTTTAGAGAGGGAAGGGAGGGAGATAGAGAGAGAAACATCAATGTGCGGTTGCTGGGGGTCATGGCCTGCAACCCAGGCATGTACCCTGACTGGGAATCGAACCTGCGACACTTTGGTTCTCAGCCCGCACTCAATCCACTGAGCTACACGAAAAAGGAGTTTTAACCAATTAAACAAAATACTCTTTGACCATTCACTGCCACCTACTTATGCAAGCAGTTTCCTGTTGATGGTGACTACCAAGAGATAGAAGAGATCATGTAGCTATTTTGGGCATAAAACCTGGGTCTTTGCTTTGCTTGGCCATGGCAAGAACAAGCGAGTTAAAAAAGGGAACTGAAAAGGGGAGAAATGAAGAGTTATTCCATTTCTTTAGAAGGGCTTGTATGGTGTGGAAGCACTAGCCATATGTAACACTAGAAACTCTATCTGATGCTTCAGAGAAATCCAAATGGTATTTGAGGACTCCAAAGCTCATGCTTTTAAGGTGAGCTTTGAAGCTATATTTCATACATTCAAGCTAATTATTGAGGACATTGGGGCAAATTGTGCCTGAGCATCCTTCATGGAATGATCTTACCTGCAACAACATGCCTTCCAAGATAAAGAAGTGACAGGCAAGTTTGTATCCATGTCAAAACTAATAGCTACTGGTTTGGCCAAAAAGTCCATATCGTTTTATTCCATAAAATAAAAGGCACATTTTTCATTTTCACCAATAACTTAATTGATTTGGATCTTTTGAGTATGTTGACTATCTCCCACATGGTATAATGTCGATTGTTTTCAATTAATATCCCGATTTGGTCGCTATCAACTCCAACTGGTCTACCTGACCGTGGATCATTGTTTGGCAAGAAATCTCCAGCATGAAACTTCGCACATCACTAGTGACATATTCTATCAGTCACAGCACCTTCTCCATACACTGCACAAATCGTTTTTTTTGCATCTCAATTGAGTTTTTACCTTTCTTGAAATAATAAAGCATAATATGCCAAAAATATTGTATATTTTCTTCCATCTACAATATTAAAATGGCTACACAAAAATTCACCAATTTTGATGTTTTTTTTTAAATGCACACTGAGGGTGGGCTGGGATGGGAGTAAAAGATAGAAAATTGTACTTGAACAACAATTAAAATAAAATTTTTAAAAATGCACACTGATGCCCTGCCTGGTGTGGCTCAGTGGATTAAGCGTCGGTCTGTGAACCAAAGGGTCGCTAGTTTGATTCCCAGTCAGGGCACATACCTGGGCTGCCTGCCTAGTCCCCGTTTAGGAGTGTGTGAGAGGCAACCATACACTGATGTTTCTCTCCCTTTTTTTCTCCGTCCCTTCCCCTCTCTCTAAAAATAAGTAAAACCTTTTTACAAAATACACACTGATATGACAGCTATCACCATACAATCTAACAAAATTGTTTCAAGTGAAGTGAAAGGACAACTAAGTGCTACTAGAGTCATCTTATGAAAAAAAACAATCAAACTTTTTGGCCAACCCAATATTTGCTTCATTTGCTGTTTTTTTTTAAACCAAGAAACACAATAACTTGATAGAAGATCTATGCTCAGCACCAAATGTTTTACCAAATCATTATGGAAATGACCATAAGTAATTTAAATGCCCATAAAATAAATCAAGACAGTCAGGACCAAAGTCTCAGAAGTGGGCATCAATGTAGACCATTACAAATTTGCATGAGGGAGTGAAAAAGTTATAGCTCCAGAAGTGAACTCAAGTGTATTATGAAAAATTTCATTTGAAAGTTATATATAAGTTTTATAACTCTCCTAAAACTTTGCATGTTTATTTTTCCTACCAATTTGCATAATATAAAGAAAATGTAAGGAATTTCTTTTCATCAAACTCCAGTACCTCTAAATCCCTTTCAGTTTACTCCAGTGTGCCATACACATATTTCACATTCTCTGTGTGCCAGGCTATGAATGCCCTAACACATTCACATCCAGTCACATTGCACAGACACACTAGCACTTACAGACAGATATGTGCACACAGGGACATATATACATGGAAATTTGCATTTGCATTCAACATTCAGACTTACATCAGCTGATAAATGCAACCAAGTGCTCATACACACACATACACACACTCCTCTTCTATATTGAAACAGGCATGTGTGTAGGTGCCCACCTACCAGCAAATTACAAGATATACAAAACACACACAGGCACCCTTCTACAGAAATACAGGCCTAGGCAGAAACACATTCACCATTCACATGGACACTTGCAGGAACATACACCTGCAGACCAAATTATATAGACACAATCATGAATGCGCATAACTGACAGACAGACACAAGCAAGTCCTGTTCACATTCTAGAGATCCAGGCCTTCCCCCACCCTAGGCTCTTGCACTAAGAGATTAAAACCCACTATCTTATACAAACCCTGCCCTCCCACACATGTATATACACACAGTATATAAATCTGCCCTTGCACATATACACACAGTACAGACATACTTGCACATATGAGCATATCACTCAGGCTCACTGCTACATACACAGAGGCAGCTAGGCATGTGGAACAGTGCAGACTCATGCATTCACATCCACATAGACAGTGGTGCTTACAAACACAGACAGACACAGCCCTCTGATGCACACACCTTTTCACACTTACACATACACTCATGTGTCAGAGGTACACATATCCTAGTACATGGCCAGATAAGCACAAATCATTTACACACACATCCACCTACATCATCACATCTAAACATGGATACCAACATTGTTACATTTACAGACACTCACAACAGAGATTCACAAGCACACATTTACATCCCAACCACTACAAACCTGTATACATCTTCTAAAACATACTCTTCAACAAACAACAAGTGCTAGCGAGGTTGTGGAGAAAAGGGAACCCTAGTGCACTGTTGGTGGGAATGCAGACTGGTGCAGCCACTGTGGAAAAGTGTGGAATTTTTTCAGAAAACTAAGAATGGAACTGCCTTTTGATTTAGAGATTCTACTGTTGGGACTATACCCTAAGAATGCTGAATCACCCATTCAAAAGAATCTATGCAGCCCAATGTTCATAGCAGCACAACTGACAATAGCCAAGTGCTGGAAGCAACCTAAGTGCCCATCAGTAAATGAATGGATCAAAAAACTGTGGTATACAATGGAATACTATGCAGCAAAGAGAAAGAAGGAGCTCCTACCCTTTGAGACAGCATGGATGGATCTAGAGAGCATATTATCCTAAGTGAAATAAGGCAGGTGGTGAGGGACAAATACCATATGATCTCACCTTTAACTAGAACCTAATCAACAAAAAAAATAAGCAAGCAAATAGAACCAGAGACATTGAAATAACAAACTGACAGTAACCAGAGGAGAGGGAGATAGTGGGGGAAAGTAGGTGTGGGTCTATCAAGGAACGTGTATAAAGGACCCATGGACAAAGCCAAAGCAGGTAGGATCGAGGGTGGGAGGTGGGGATGGGTGAGGTTGGGGGGAAATGGAGACAACTGTACTTGAACAACAATAAAAAACACACTCTTGCACAAGCACACACACATATGCAGACACACCAGCAATGCAGGTAACAGCCACACTCACATGGGCACAATCCTACCACAGATACAGTTGTGTGTACTCACAGACCCAGATGTCTGTGCACTGGGAAATACACATTCAGGACCAAATGCCCTCCATCAACCTCCTACACACACATGTCCTTCCTCATACAGCCAGGGTTTTATACACACAGTGGGAACACATAAAAGTACAAGCCAAGTTTTATGTACAGGCATACTCTCACATACACACAGGATCTGTTCATTCTGTCATACATTCACATATATACAGATGCAGCAAATATGCACATGGAAACAACCCCATTCACTTGCAGGTAAGTAACATAATGTTACTTACACATTACCACATGTAATAATTATAGCGCTGGATAATGCCTTATAGCACAAAGGACTCATTATGAGCCAGGTATTGTCCTTGGCACTTTCAAATATAAACTCATCCAATCCTCACCCTCTGAGATAGGTTGTATTATTACCCTCACTGAAGAATAAGAAACTGGCCCTGGCTGGTGTAGCTCAGAGGATTGAGCGTGGGCTGTGAATCAAAGGGTTGCTGGTTCAATCCCCAGTCAGGGCACATGCCTGGATTGTGGGCTAGGTCCCCAGTGGGGGCCACATGAGAGGCAACCACACATTGATGTTTCTCTCCCTCTCTTTCTGTCTCCCTCCCCCTCTCCCTAAAAATAAATAAAATCTTTTTTAAAAAAGAATAAGAAACTGGAACTTAATTGAGGTTACTTGACTTGTGCAAAGTTACACAGGTAATAAATGGGAGAACTAGGATTCAAACCCAGAGTTTGGCTCCAGAGACCTTACAGATACAACATACTCACATGTAGAAACACATTTACCACATTCACAGATACACACTATTCTAGCACAAGCACATGCATACACAACTCATATATTGACACACTCAGGTATAGCTAGCCACACACATGCACATATGCATAGATGTGCTTGCAAACACTCCAGCACAGGTATATATGCCATAGGAAACATTATATAGATATTCATACATACATTCACAATCATACACACCCAGACACACCTACACTATAAACACAGAAAAGATCCAGCTACACCACCTACATACTATCCAGATAAGCCCACACTCATGTACAGGTACACCCACACTCTCAGATACACTCACCACCCTAATACACCAAAGACACTCATACACACTAACCAGATATTCTCCCCTACCCAGATACACTCATACTCACACACCCTGCACAGATTCACCTATACTCTCTATCTTTCAAATACACCCAGATAATCCTATCTCTTTCTCATATACTATCCAAAGAGAACCCCACACATGCTACTTAGATAGACCCACTCTCATACACCCCACCCAGACAGGTGCACATTCTCTTTCTCTCACACATTATTCAGATACACCCACTTTCACACTCATATTCAATACTGATACAGCCACACTCTCACACACATCACATCTAAACACACCCATCCTTATACACACACACCTCAAATACACCTGCAGTTATAGGCACTCCACCCAGATGCAGCCACACTTAGGTGAACTCCAACTTAGTACACCCACACTCTCACATAAGACACTAAAATACAAACTCACCCTCCCAAACCAGAGCCCTCATATCCGACCAAAGCACACCTACGGTTTCCCTCACACAGTATCAAGACATACCCAAGATGACACTACACTTACACACACCCCACCCAGATACTCACACTCACAAATTCCTAACCCAAATACATCCACACAGATACCCACCTACATATAACCCAGAGACACCCACTCACACACAAATCTTATCCATATACACCCACACTTTCTCTGTTAATTTCTTTCTCTCTTAATTTCTTTCTCTTTGTCTGTCTGTCTCTCTCACATACACATACACACGCCAAACACAGCTCCAGCCATGTGGCCCCACCCAGATCCATCCACCCTCTCACACATACACTATCCAGATTTGCCCCATATGGATCATTTAGATATACTCACCCCCACACACATCATCTAGATGCATCTGCATTCACACATACGTGCCACAGAGATGTATCCAACTCTCACACATGCCATGCAGGTGCACCTGCCCAGCTACTCCACTGACCAGATATATCCAATGCTCTCAACCCCTCCACACCACCTGAATGTGCTCACACTCCAAACATACACTTACCACCCAGACATACCTCCAAACTCTCTTTCACACATCCCATCCAGTTATACACACACTCAAATACATACCCAAGTACATACCCAGATACAAAACTGAAGCTCTCATGGCACACCATCCAGATATACCTTAGTACACACTCTGCTACCCAAATACATCTGTGCTCTCAACCGTCCATCACCCAGATGCACTCACATTGAAAGACATTCCACCCAAAATACACCCATGTACTGTCTCACATACAGCCCAGATGTACCCCCACACCATCTACATACATACATACCTTGCACACACATCATCCAAGATACACCCACTCACACTCTAATACACTCACCCTCCAACCCAATTAAACCCAAACACATTCCATCATCCATATACACTTACACACTCCTCCCACCATACACATCTGTGTTTTCATACCCTCACTACACTCAGAAACACTTACTCTCTTACACATACACACAATCCAGATCCTCCTTCTCTCTTAATCACCATCAGCTAGGATACTCACAGTCCATACACACAATGCAGATACACCATATGAGTACTCTTTCAATATACCCCCATACACTACACACAGTACCCTCCAATTATATACACATTCATATATACCCCCACCCTCACCAAGACGTGCCCCAATTTTCTTTCTGATACACACACACACACACACCATCTAGATATACTCTATCACACACTTCCATTGACTAGATACACTTATGCTCTCACCCACCTACATACCATCCAGATATGCTCACACTTGAATGTCCCCCACACCAATACACCCATACTCTCTCATATACATACTCTACCCAGAAACACCCATGCCCTCTCTTACACAAACAACACAGATACATCCACATTATCAAACATATACAACACCCAGCTACCCCCTACTTTCTCTCATATCATCCAGATACACCCATGCTCACATAGTCCACAAATATATACATCCTCCCACATATTCCCACCCAGCCACACACAATCTCTTATTCATACCATCCTCCACCCAAAAAGGCTGATGTTCTCATAGCACTACCTCACAAACACACCATTTACATGCACCCACCTTCATACTCATCCTTCCCAAATATAGGTTTCCCTACTATCCAAAAGTAGAGCATCCCTATGAAAACTTTCATAAGTCAAAATGGTGTAAGTGAAGAGTATACCCTGCTGTCTCAAAGTCTGTGTTATGTCATTTTGCTTTTATGAAAAAAATCCATTACCTTACTAATGTAGGTCTTTCATGAAAGGGAAATGGCTTAATGAGAACTTCTAGACAGCAGGGTATACCTGTATACCCAAATGTCTCACATACACACCCTACCCAGAAACACCAAGGCTCTTTCTTACATATGCACGATCTAGATACTTTTCCTCTCCCTCTCTTTTCCTGTTCTATCCAGATATACCTTCACTTATGCATGTACATTCACATCCAGATTTCTGCCTGGGTGGTATAATTTGGGTGCTGTCTGTGAAAATCATTTACAACCTCAGACACCATACAATGCCACTTTGTCCTGGGCCTTTGATGGTGGGGTGATAGAAAGAGAGGTCTTTGTGTTTCGAGAAATCCTCTTCTGAAGAGGTCACAGGCCCCCTTCCCTAGCAGGACATCAGTCATGATTGGGTCCTACTTCTTGGGTGTGAATGATTACAAGAATTATCCTGAGATCAGCCATCAAAACATATAGTCAAGGCCAGAGAGGCCTCAGAAGGGGGCCATGGACTGCTCAGGTGTTACAGTTTGCCCTTCTGTGGGATGTCTACACACTTAGAACCAGATATGGTTTAGCAGAATGTCACTGACTCTCAGACATGTACATAAGTACATGCTGGGATACATAGAACAGACTTCTATGTATCCTGCCTTATCACTCCCTTAGTGATAGAGATTATAGGCACAAGCTCAAGGCCAAGTATCTCTCTCACACACATACCATCAGAGAAGGACATGCACAAATACCTACACTCTTCCTACACATAAATACACTTACAGCAATACACACTCACACTGCACTTGATCTCACATGTGCACATCCACTTACTCTCAAACACAGACATACATACATGGTAGACATTCACAAGACATAATAATGCCCATCAAGGACAAACATTCATTCACAAATATAGGTGTACATACAGGCATACTTATACATGGCCACAGACAGGCAGACTATATCATACCCAACGAGACAATGAATAAACATGACACACTGAAGTGAGCTTCCAAATGTATACACATACACCATGACATGACATCACAAACATATTCTCACTTATTCACACATGGGTATACTCACACATATAAACACCCAGATGTGTACATGCTTGTCAATGATATGATGTATTCATATAGACATTCTAAACACATAGACTTATACACACAACTGAGTGTGTACACCTGTAGCATATTCACATGCACATAGACTTGTACAGCATTCATTACTCTATGCATACAACGAGACACAGACACATAAATATACTTAAAAACACATTCACACAGAGATGTGCACACCCTGTATGTTCCTACATGTTCATACACCCACATGAGAGGTATGCAAATAAAAGATTCATTTACACTTGGACACAAAGGCATGTTTGCACACATGCACACATGGA